>NC_086445.1:999881502-1000227335 GCF_028390025.1 Pseudophryne corroboree
AAGCACCTGAACGATATCACTAAGCTAATTGAACATCTGCCACACTATATATGTCTGTTGTGAGAGGCAGAGAGGTACCTGCATTAGGAGGAGGTGCAGGCCCTGACATACCATATGGAGCATTATGGAGTTGCTCCAAGGTAGGTAGCTCTTAGCTGAGATATATTTAAGTAAGGAGCCATTATCATGTGGCTCCTTGTTGGTTAATCATAGACCCAGATTGGGGTAATTGAGGTGTGAGGTGTTGTGCCTCTGGACTGGCTGAGCTGGATGGCTTAAGTGTGGCATACTTTTTCATTCTAAATATACAGAGACGCCTTGATGCGGCTTTGGGGCTTATTCATACATTTGCGCAAATATATGTAACGGAGATCTCTGAATTCTAATATTGTGTTGGATTTACATCTAGTTACTGTTATCATTCAGGGTGCTGGGGGAAACAAAATCCCTTTTTTCCTAGCTTAGAAATACCCCTCCCTTTCAAGCACCTGAATGATATCACTAAGCTAATTGAGCATCTGCCACACTATATATGACTCTGGCACTGTGTCAGAGTCTCTAGCGGTCAGTGCGCTAGCAGCGGTGGTGACAGCTACAGGAGAGGTGGGGGCCCGCACACAGTCACCGATGGATGCCGGAAAGGTAAGTATAGAAGAAATGGGTGCACTGTGTGCGGTGTGGGCCCCCTCTAGACTCAGGGGCCCGTGTGCACCGCACACACTGCACCCATTACAGATACACCACCGCAACTGAGCCTTCACCTTCTGGCAGTCATCGTGGCCCACTGTGTAGTAACCATTCCTGGGGCCCCTCCTGCAGGGGGTGTGGCCACACCCTGTTAGTCGCATGGCTGCACCACTCTACGGGTATGTCTAACACACGAGATGTCGCCACTCACATACCTCCCAACATCACCCTCTCCAGGAGGGACACAATGCTCTGCTCCTGGACTTCTCTCTTCATTTATGATTGCCAGCACCTGTGTTGAACAGGTAACGATAAGAAAGGTGTTTCACTACAAGTGATGGCAATTATACAGTAAGAAGGAAGTCCAGAAGCAGAGCATTGTGTCCCTCCTGGAGAGGATCATGGCCCTCATTCCGAGTTTATCGCACCAAGCAACTTTTTGCTGCTGGTGCGATCAACTAATCTCGTTCCTATGGGGGAGTGTATTTTAGCATAGCAGGGCTGCGATTGCTTGTGCAGCCCTGCTATGCTAAAAGAGTTTCACACAAAACAAGACTAACCCTAGACCTATTTACCCTGTGTGACTGCTCCAGCGAGGAAGGTCCCGGCTTTGACGTCAGACATCCGCCTGTACACCCCTGCATTTTTCTTACCACTCCCCAAAAACGGCTCCAAACGGTGAGTTGCCACCCCAAAACGCCTTCCTGCAGACGGGCGCTCTTCACACCGTCGCAAGGGGCTACGCCCCCTTAACCCTTGCATGCCTATCTGGGGTTCAATATTTGTATTATATGGAGTATTACCTGCATTCCTTTGTTAGTGGTTAAATATTGCACAATGAAAGGGCGTGAAATGGTGAAGGAGGCGTAGCCCCTTGCGATGGCGTGAACAGCACCTACAGGGCACGATGTACAGAATGTAGCAGATGCGGGGGGGACTGCGGATGGGGGAGGGTGTCTGTAGATGCTGCGGGTGGAGGGGGGGCCCAGATGGGGAAGGGTTGGGAGGTGCTGCGGGTGGGGGAGGGGCAGAGGAGTGGGGGCTGCAGATGGGGGAGGGGTCTGGAGGCATTGCAGGTGGGGGAGGGGCAGGGGTGCCACGGGTGGGGGAGGGGCAGGTGCGGGGATGTTGCGGATGGGTGAAGGGTTCCGGAGGTGCTGTGGGATGGGAAGGGGCGGGGGTGCCGGGGGTGGGGTAGGGTGTCCGGAAGCGCCGCGGGTGGGGGAGGGGCAGGTACGGGTGGTGCGGCGGATTGGGAAGGGGGTCCGGAGGCGCTGCAGGTGGTGGAGGGGCAGGTGCAGGGGTGCCATGGGTGGGGGAGGGGTGGGTGAGGGGGGGACCGTGGATAGAGGAGGGTGTCTGCAGATGCTGCGGGTGGAGGGGGGGCAGGTGTGGGGGGAGACATATATAGGGGGTGGATGGTGGAGGGGGTCTGGAGGTGCTGTGGGTGGTGGAGGGGCGGGGGAGTGGGAGCCGCGGGTGGTGTAGGGGGTCTGGAGGCACAGCGTGTGGGGGAGGGGTGGAGTGCTGCATGTGGTGGAGGGGAAGGTGCAGAGGTGTGGTGCATTGGGGAGGGGTCTGGAGGCGCTGCGGGTACTGTACCTGCCAAAAAGGTAGTTGGAGGGTATGCAGTAACAGGGCCAAGACAGGGGTGACAGGGCCAGGACAGGGGTGACGGGGCCAGGACAGGGGTGACGGGGCAAGGACAGGGGTGACGGGGAAAGGACAGGGGTGACGGGGCCAGGACAGAAATGACAGGGACAGGATAGGGGTGACATGGCCAGGGTAGGGGCGGCAGGACCAGAACAGGGGTGACAGGGCCAGGATAGGGTTGACAGGGCAAGCACAGGGGTGAAAGGGCCAGGATAAGGGTGACAGAGCAAGGCCAGGGGTGACAGGTACATGACAGAACACAGGGCACGGGAGAGATTGGTATTAGGGACAGAACAGTGGTGACAGACAGATGTGTCTTACCGGAGTCACTGCTGCTGGCTGCTGCTGTTCCACTCCAACCTGTTGGGATCTGCTGCTGGTGGAGACTTGGCATGGCTGACTCTCTCAGGCTGGAGTCCTGCTTCCTCTGCCCGTCCGCATCCCCCCCCCCACTCCTCAGTCACACACCGCAGACCTCGCGCAGCTGCTGGGCACTGTGGTAAGGGGAGACTGGGAGGGACTGGTTAGCCCCCAGGAGATGCTGCGGCTGGAGGGAGGAGGGAGTCGGAGCCTGCAAGCTGCGTGGACTTCTGCCGCGCTGCCCGCCGGCTAAAGTGTGTGAAGGAGCTGGGCGCACCTCGCTGCGGGTGGCAGCGCTGCAGCTAGCGGTGAGGTTGCCGGGGCTGGAGATAACAGAGGCAGTACGGAACCTGCACAGCGGCAGGTGCCCCACAAAACTGCAGCTAAGAAGCGTGGAGTGTGCCAGAAAGTGACGCTCCTCCGCGCCAGAGAGCCCCTGCTGAGTTTGCTGATGTGGGGGGTCAAGCACACAGTGAGCCGGTGTCTGTCTGTCTGTACGGCATACCTCCTCACACACCCCCATACCTCCCACTGTCCCGATTTTCGCGGGACAGCCCCATTTTTTTGGTCTGTCCCGCTGTCCCACCTGCGAGCCACAGTGTCCCGCTGTGGTGGTGGTGTGGGGGGGGGGGGGGCAGTTGGGAAGCTCCTGTACTCGCTGTTCTGCTTAGCAAAGCAGAGGTGAATAGACGCTGTGCTCATGCGCACAGCGTCTATTTAGTGGAGACAGTGGGAGAGGGGGCATCAGGGGATACGGATTAAGGAGGGGTTCCGGCAGCAGAGCCGGATTAAGGGGGGGGGGGGGGGGCAGGGGATACGTACCGTTGGCCCCACAGTTTTAGGGGGCCCCCCGGCTGGAGTAGCTCTGTCCCAGCTCTGATGCTCCCCCGTCCTGCCAGCAACAGCAGCAGCATTGTGCTACAGTCAGCACACTCTGCTGCGTGTTGGCAGGTCTGTGGTGTTGCAGGGAGGCAGCAGCCTCCCTGCTTTCTTCTGCCTGTGCGGGTGTGTAGGGGGGAGCGACCCCCCCCCCCCTGGATTTACCCCTAGCTGAGGGGCCAAAATCTCATTTAAAAAAAATTTCCTGGATTTGCATAAGGGGCGTGGTCATAAGTCCCGCGATTAGGCCACGCCCCCAAACCCACAGCAGGCACAGCAATGATAGGGCCCCCCTGTCTCAAGTGCCCTTGGCCCCCCGGACTCATAATCCGCCCCTGGGGGCATGCCAGCAGCTCACAGAGCGCTGGGCATGCCCCCTCACTGATGAAAATGGGGGCGTGGCTCACAATCGCGGGTCCTCCCGTGAAGCCACGCCCCCTTTTCGCTGCACGTGTGTTCCTCCTTCTGCCTGAAGAAAGCTGGGAGGTATACACCCCTGCCTGTGCCATGCCCATAGCTTCTGCTCCTAGTCTCCTATAGATTTGCCCAGATCTGTGACTCATTTGACTAACTCCACCCAGTGTTGTGACTCCGCCCAGCGTTAGCAAATGAGGCACAAAGTCACAGATCTGGGCTATTATATAGGAGATAGTTACACACACACACACACACACGCGTATATACTGTATATAGATAGATAGTATGTCTGGGCCCAGGTACTTTTCAGGGGCCGTGGCCTATTCACAGGAGGCGTGGCCATGCACCTTTTGACAAAATACCCCCAAAATTTTATTTTAAGCACCACCATGGCCACACTCCAGCCCAGCAGTCAGCAGCGTGTGCTGGGCTTAGGAGAAGAGCTGTAGATGCCAGTTAAGGGGGAGGAAGCTCAGGGCCCTCACTGGGTCCCTTCATCAGACCTGGGCCCAGGTAATTTGTACCCTCTCCCCCCCTCTCTCGGCACCACTGGCAATGCTGGATCACCCACCAGAGAACAGCGGAGTGAGTCCAGTTCATGCTTGGAGTTGGAGGCCTCAATTTGCTCTACTGAGTCACAAGGAGTGGCAGGGTTGCTCCATCCGTGATAGAGTTGTCCTTTAATGGATCTACCATTAATTGATGGTCAATGTCTTTTAAATATTCATGGAAAACCAATGTTGGTATAAACATCGATGTTAAACTCCTGCATATGCTCACATCAAGCTTCCACTGCTAATATACTTCATTGGTGGTCCTCCATAGATGGAAAAACTAGTCACCATCGTCATCAATCCATCGATGGTTGTTAACTAGCGATGGCCCATGACCATCCCTAATCCTTGCCAACATTTCTGACTGGGAGGCTGGAGTGGCATCTTTGGGTTTTCCCCAAATTTGGCTATGGGGCTATGGCTATGGTTCCTGCCACATGAATAAGCTCTAGAAAACTATTGAAAAAGTTGGCATCACATGACATCCTTGAGAAAAGGAGACAAATATAGGATCTGGATGGCTGTACAATGGCCTGATTCAGGTGTGGTTGGAGTTATGGCACATACTGCAAACTACCAATGGCCCTCATTCCGAGTTGATCGCTCGCAAGGCGATTTTAACAGAGTTACACACGCTAAGCCGCCGCCTACTGGGAGTGAATCTTAGCTTCTTAAAATTGCGACCGATGTATTCGCAATATTGCGATTACAAACTACTTAGCAGTTTCAGAGTAGCTTCAGACTTACTCGGCATCTGCGATCAGTTCAGTGCTTGTCGTTCCTGGTTTGACGTCATAAACACACCCAGCGTTCGCCCAGACACTCCTCCGTTTCTCCGGCCACTCCTGCGTTTTTTCCGGAAACGGTAGCGTTTTTAACCACACGCCCCTGAAACGCCGTGTTTCCGCCCAGTAACACCCATTTCCTGTCAATCACATTACGATCGCCGGAGCGAAGAAAAAGCCGTGAGTAAAAATACTATCTTCATTGTTAAATTACTTGGCGCAGTCGCAGTGCGAATATTGCGCATGCGTACTAAGCGGAATTTCACTGCGATGCGATGAAATATACCGAGCGAACGACTCGGAATGAGGGCCAATATTTGGAACTTTGCTCACGAGCCATGTGGAATGCGGGTTTGAGTCGCCAGGCGCAGTACGGCATCAGATTGTCAGTGATTGACTCATTTGACTCATTGTCAACATTGCTAACATTTGGGCGTTTGGAGGAGGCAGCATGGATCACTAGTGCAAGAAAGAGGCGTCTACTTACCTCCTGCTGCATAACCATATTAGTGCTTCCATGTAATCAGCAGCGATTGCACCTCCAGCCACATCTGAATCAGGGCCACTGAGAGTAACAGCTTTTCATGTTCTCATACGCAAGCTAAGATGGTCAATGTGATTTTCCTTATGAACTACACAAAAGTCCAGCTTTTATTCCCGAAAGACAATGGCCCTCATTCCGAGTCGTTCGCTCGGTATTTTTCATCGCATCGCAGTGAAATTCCGCTTAGTGCGCATGCGCAATATTCGCACTGCGACTGCGCCAAGTATCTTTGCTATGAAGAAAGTATTTTTACTCACGGCTTTTTCATCGCTCCGGCGATCGTAATGTGATTGACAGGAAATGGGTGTTACTGGGCGGAAACACGGCGTTTTATGGGCGTGTGGCTGAAAACGCTACCGTTTCCGGAAAAAACGCAGGAGTGGCCGGAGAAACGGGGGAGTGGTTGGGCGAACGCTGGGTGTGTTTGTGACGTCAAACCAGGAACGACAAGCACTGAACTGATCGCACAGGCAGAGTAAGTGTGGAGCTACTCTAAAACTGCTAAGTAGTTTGTGATCGCAATATTGCGAATACATCGGTCGCAATTTTAAGATGCTAAGATACACTCCCAGTAGGCGGCGGCTTAGCGTGTGTAACTCTGCTAAATTCGCCTTGCGACCGATCAACTCGGAATGAGGGCCAATAATCTTGGTGCTACACACATCTCAATGGCTGAGAGCGATCAACTGTTCCCCTAAAGTTATACAGGCTCTAAACAACCCCTGACAGGTGACGTCCTGCGCCGACCGCTGAGCCAGGGAAGTAATGAGATTGTTCCTGGGAACGATAATGAAATGGAGTGTCAGTGTAAATCTGCATTTGTTCCCGTCTGGTACAGTAAAACATGGACGTTTTATGAAGGTTGTGGGATCAAAGCAATTAAAAAAAAACACATAAGTATAATTTCAGACAAAACAAAGAGTGAAAACTTTTCGGCAGACTAAGGGAAAGTGCTACTGGTGAGAGGAACAGGCACCTTCAGTCTTATCCAACGCGCCTCTAATTAGCTGGGACGCACGGAATCCCGTTAGTGCTTGAATCAAGGAAACGGAGTGACTGATCGCTGCTTAATCTGATAAGACAACGCTCAGCAAAAATACTAAACTTTGCAAATAAAAAGTGCATTAACCCCTGCTGCTCTGGCGCAGGACTTCCATTCAACCCTTCATCGCCAGCTTATTCTGACTTCTCTATTTCCCACCATGTTTCCTGTTGCCGTAGTTTGGGATGACCTAATTCGTTGGTTGTTTAGGGCTCATCCAGACAAACTCTTAGTTAAGTGTTTACAAACAGAACACAACCGGCCTGATTCTGAGTGGCGTGCAGCTGCGTATGCAGCGTACGAGTGTTCGCTACTGCTAAAATGATGCTAGGTTCGGCCGCAAACGGAGCAAGGCCCAATCTCTAAAAACCCGGCAGGCATTAGGGTGTATGATTCTTCAGCTGCTGTCACACGAGCAGTAGAATAAGCCGCAAATCAGAGCCAAACCCCGGTGTGTGTGGAGTTTGCTGGGGAGGTATATCAAGCCTTGGAGATAGATAAAGTGGAGAAGTCGCCCAAAGCAACCATACAGGGGGAAGACACGCCCCTGTTTCCAGGGTCGCAGGCTAACCACGCCCCCAAACAGCAGCAGCATGTCACTCATGCTGCAGCCTGGGGGAACATGCGCGGGGTTCAGTATGATTTCCAGATGGATGGGATGCCGGCGGTCAGGATACAGCGGCATCCCGTCCATCAGAATCCTGACAGCCCCCTCTAAAGTACCCTAACCCTCCTCGGCCCCCTACCCAAACCCTAACAATTCCTTGTGGGTGCCAAAACCTAACCCTCCCTGGTGGTGCCTAACCCTCCTCGCTTAGTACCTAACCCTAACCATACCGGGGGGTGCCTAACCCTAACCCCGACCAGGGGAGGGCCTAACCCTAACCCTTCCGGGGGTGCCTAACCCTTCCTGGTGGGTCCTAACCCTAACCCTCCCAGGGGGGTGCCTAACCTCGCCCGGGGGGTTCCTAACCCTCCCAGGTGGTGCCTAACCGTAACCTTACCGGGTGATGCCTAACCCTAACCTTACCGGGTGATGCCTAACCTTAACCTTACCGGGTGATGCCTAACCCTAACCTTACCGGCCCTGCACCCTAACCCTAACCCCCCTTCTCCTGCCTAAACCTAACCCACCACCCCACCCCCCGCAGCAGGACGCCAGCGCGTCCCAGTGGATGGACGTTCAGGATTCCAGCTGTCGGTATTGTGACACCAGTATCCCATGCAGCATCGGTATCTAGATGTCAGGATTGCGGCACCCTTCGGGATCCCAGCGTCGGTATATCGGGGGGGGCAGATATAGCATGTGCAGAGAGAGTTAGATTTGAGTGGGGTGTATTCAAACTGAAATCTAAATTGCAGTGTAAAAACAAAGCAGCCAGTATTTACCCTGCACAGAAACAATATAACCCACCCAAATCTAACTCTCTCTGCACATGTTATATCTCCCCCCCCCCCCCCCTGCAGTGCACATGGTTTTGCCCAATTGCTAACAAACTTGCTGCTACGATCAACTCAGAATTACCTCCCATGTACCCATTATAGAAATGCCTTTGTATCAGGGACAAGCTTGGAAAAGCTAAGCTATTCGGAACTTGATAAATTGGGCCTGCCTGCAGTCCACACCTGGAATTATACTTAGCTGAACACTAGTTCATTGCATCTATGTGAAAAAATAGTGCCTTAATCATTTCTGCAAACTAAAACTTCATAAGAAGTTTCACAGTGGGGAAGGGACAAATATGAATGATTCAATATTTTTCTGAAAAAGCTGAATAATTTGGCTACAATATACCAAAGAGTGACAATAAATACAGGCTAGACATGGTTTTGGCAGCCAAAAAATTGTGCTGTCATCTGAAATGATTTTTTGCATTATGAGCAAATTACAGGAGAGCTCTGGGAGGAGACAAAGGGATTGTGGAGTAGAGAAGGCATACAACAGCGTCTCTACTGAATGGTGATCTCTGCAAACCGACTTATTAGTACCAATATAGTAAGTAGGTAGTCCTATAAGACTAATATTTCATACATTTCCTCCTTAGTATCTATATTGCTCACATCCAAAGGGGAAGGAAGAAAATCAATATATGGTTACTGACTTTTTTCTCCTATTCGGTTTCTATAAATAACTAATAATGTTTTTTCCTGTTAAACTTAGTTCTGCATTTTCTGTGTTCACAATATACAATGAACTTCAATAGAATTTAGACAGAGAAGTAACTAAATACAAATTAGGAAAGTTATTGTAGGAGAAAATTCCCATAAAAAATCAATTAAAGGGTTAAATAAATGGCAAAATAAATATATTTGGTGATACTTATGGAGCAAACACTTTACCTTGACACAGAGACTCCGGAATTAAACATATATGAGTTACATGCAGTCTATACTACAGGTTGAGTACCCCTTATCCAAAATGCTTGGGACCAGAAGTATTTTGGATATGGGATTTTTCCGTATTTTGGAATAATTGCATACCATAATGAGATATCATGGCGATGGGACCCAAGTCTAAGCACAGAATGCATTTATGTTACATATTCACCTTATACACACAGCCTGAAGGTCATTGTAGCCAATATTTTTTATAACTTTGTGCATTAAACAAAGTGTGTGTACATTCACACAAATCATTTATATTTCATATACACCTTATACACACAGCCTGAAGGTCATTTAATACAATATTTTTAATAACTTTGTATATTAAACAAAGTTTGTGTACATTGAGCCATCAGAAAACAAAGGTTTCACTATCTCACTCTCACTCAAAAAAGTCCGTATTTCGGAATATTCCATATTTCGGAATATTTGGATATGGGATACTCAACCTGTATATAGTACTTTGACATGTATACATAATATAACATGAAAATTTGTATGAAACAAAAAAAAAAGTAAAATAATATGTAAATACTATACTGTAGTACAGGGGTGGCCAACCAGTCAGTGACAAAGAGCCAAAAAACCTTGTTAGATACGTCAAAGAGCCGGCATCAAGCCAATGGCACGCATGCAAAAATGGAATGTTGCCTTGTGCCTGCGAGACCACACCCCTGGTATAAAATACATTGAAAAAGCCAAACAACATAAAATACATTTTTTAAAGCCAGATCCATTGAAAAAGCCACTTTCACATAAAATAATTGAAAAAGCCAGATTCACATAATAAACTTCAGCTTCCCCATGTGTCACTCCAGCCAACACCCTCCCGTCACTCCAGCCAGCTCCACCATGTGTCACTCCTGCTAGCATCCTCCTATGTCACTCCAGCCAGCTCCCCTGTGTCACTCCAGCCAGCTTCTCCCATGTGTCACTACTGCCAAGACCCTGCTGTGTCACTCCAGCCATCTCTCCTATGTGTCACTACTGCCAAGACCCTGCTGTGTCACTCCAGCCAGCTCACCCATGTGTCACTCCTGCTACCAACCTATGTCACTCCAGCCAGCTCTCCCATGTGTCACTCCTGCTACCACCCTCCTATGTCACTCCAGCCAGCTCTCCCATGTGTCACTACTTCCAGCACCCTCCCGCATTACTCATGCCAGGACCCTCCTATGTCACTTAAGCCAGCTCTTCCATGTGTCACTACTTCCAGCACCCTCCCGCGTCACTCCTGCCAAGACCCTCTCCTGTGTCACTCCAGCCAGGTCTCCCATGTGTCACTACTGCCAAGACCCTGCTGTGTTACTCCAGCCAGCTCCCCCATGTGTCACTCCTGCTACAACCCTCCTATGTCACTCCAGCCAGCTCCCCCATGTGTCACTACTTCAAGCACCCACCTGTCACTCCAGTCAGCTCCCCCGTTTGTCACTCCTGCTACCACCCTCCTGTCACTCCAGCCAGCTCTCCCATGTGTCACTACTTCCAGCACCCTCCCATGTCACTCCTCTCCAGCCATTTGTGTCACTCTAGCCCACCCCCATGTATCACTACAAACCCCTCATCAACTCATGCCATTGCAGAAGTCCCTAATGTGTCCTCTGTTTTCTTGTGGGTGTCTCACCTCTAGTATCTGACTCCTTCAATTTTCAGTCCCTGCAGTGCTGCTGCATGTCTGGCTGGAGTGCAGCGGTTTCTGTATCTGTTGTGATCAAATGACTTAGAGTGTTGGGAGCCACATTTGAATAAAGAAAGAGCCTCATGAGGCTCAAGAGCCACAGGTTGGCCACCGCTGCTGTAGTAGATCAATGTGTAGAAGTAAAAGAAGTAATTAGTAAGCAGCTTGCTACGATACGTTCCATTCACCAATCACTGGGCCTAATTCTGAGTTGATCGCAGCAGGAACTTTGGCCCTCATTCCGAGTTGTTCGCTCGCTAGCTGCTTTTAGCAGCATTGCACACGCTAAGCCGCCGCCTACTGGGAGTGTATCTTAGCTTTGCAGAATTGCGAACGAAAGATTCGCATAATTGCGAATAGAAATTTCTTTGCAGTTTCTGAGTAGCTCGGGACTTACTCTGCCACTGCGATCAGTTCAGTCAGTTTCGTTCCTGGTTTGACGTCACAAACACACCCAGCGTTCGCCCAGACACTCCCCCGTTTCTCCAGCCACTCCCGCGTTTTTCCCAGAAACGGCAGCGTTTTTCCGCACACACCCATAAAACGGCCAGTTTCCGCCCAGAAACACCCACTTCCTGTCAATCACACTCCGATTACCAGAACGAAGAAATTTCTTCGTTAAGCCGTGAGTAAAATACCTAACTTTTTGGCAAATTTACTTGGCGCAGACGCACTGCGAACATTGCGCATGCGCAGTTTGCGACAAATCGCTCCGTTGCGAAAACCACTAACGAGCGATCAACTCGGAATGAGGGCCTTTGTTAGCAGTTGACCAAAACCATGTGCACTGCAGGGGGGGCAGATGTAACATGTGCAGAGAGAGTTAGATTTGGGTGTGGTGTGTTCAAACTGAAATCTAAATTGCAGTGTAAAAATAAAGCAGCCAGTATTTTTACCCTGCACAGAAACAATATACCCCACCCAAATCTAACTCTCTCTGCACATGTTATATCTGCCCCCCCCTGTACTGCACATGGTTTTGCCCAATTGCTAACAAACTTACTGCTGCGATCAACTCAGAATTACCCCCACTGAGTAGTAGTTACTGGGGGTCATTCCGAGTTGTTCGCTCGGTAAATTTCTTCGCATCGCAGCGATTTTCCGCTTAGTGCGCATGCGCAATGTCCGCACTGCGACTGCGCCAAGTAAATTTGCTATGCAGTTAGGAATTTTACTCACGGTTTTTTCTTCGTTCTGGTGATCGTACTGTGATTGACAGGAAGTGGGTGTTTCTGGGCGGAAACTGGCCGTTTTATGGGTGTGTGTGAAAAAACGCTACCGTTTCTGGGAAAAACGCGGGAGTGGCTGGAGAAACGGAGAAGTGTCTGGGCGAACGCTGGGTGTGTTTGTGACGTCAAACCAGGAACGACAAGCACTGAACTGATCGCAGATGCAGAGTAACTTTCGAGTTACTCAGAAACTGCACAGAGATGTCTTATCGCAACATTGCGAATCTTTCGTTCGCAATTTTAAGAGCTAAGATTCACTCCCAGTAGGCAGCGGCTTAGCATGAGCAAAGCTGCTAAAAGCAGCTTGCGAGCGAACAACTCGGAATGACTCCCACTGTAAATGCAGCCTTACTATAAGATTCTCTAGCTCATGATAAACTAATTTAACAGTGCCACCTACTGGTCACACCAGGATATTATATCTAGTCCTATGGGAGCTGTATCAAACTTTCACAGACCCCAGGACAGCACTTAAAAGAGTGTCCTCTGTGAGTAAGGGTGTTTTATAATATTAATTATTTATTCCGTCTCAGTAAAAGTGCTGTGCATTATTTCCAGCTCGGAAATGGATTTCTTGTCTTAATAGAAGTTTTCTGAGCTATAATTCGGCAGTACTTTACAACAGGATTTGGCATTGCGTACCTCTCCAGTTGGACTACATGCCCCAGAATTCCTGTAACTGAACTGGTATGCAACAGCTAGGGATAAATGGGGTCATTCCGAGTTGATTGCTCACTGCCGATTTTCGCAGCGCAGCGATCAGGTAAAAAAACGGCAAAACTGCGAATGGGTATGCGCCGCAATGCGCACGCGCATCGTACGGGCACAAAGAGCATCGCTGCTGTGCACTGGATCTAGCCAAGATTCCATTCGCACAGCCGATTGCAAGGAGATTGACAGGAAGAGAGCGTTTATGGGTGTCAACTGACCGTTTTCTGGGAGTGGAAGGGAAAAAGCAGGTGTGTCCAGGCGTTTGCAGGGCGGGTGTCTGACATCATTACCGTGTCATTCGTCGCAGCAATCATCGCACAGAATAAGTAACTACAGGGCTGGTCTTGTTTTGCACAAAATGTTTTTGTACCGCTCCGCTGCACAGGCGTTCGCAACCTTGCAAAGCGAAAATACATTCCCCCGTGGACGGTGACTATGCTTTTGCACGGCTGCTAAAAGTAGCTAGCGAGCGATCAACTCGGACTGACTCCCAAAGAGAGAGATAGAAATACACACACACACACACACACACACACACACACACACACACACACAAACATACACATAAACATACACACAAATTGCTTACTGCTATTTCAGAGGGTGATTTAGACCTGATCGCTGGGCTGCTAAAATTGTAGCCCTGCGATCAGATAGTCGCCGCCCAAGGGGAGCGTATATTCGTTGTGCTCACATGTGTACGCCGAGCTGCTAAATATCCCTAAGTCAACGGACAGCTGCAAATCGGTTTGCACCTCACTCACCATCGAATGATTTTCCAGTGTGTGCAGTGTGTGCGCAGCCCAGGACTTACTCCTACAGTGCGATGAGAAGAGGCTGATCAGGCCGGATCTGACGTCACACACCCTCCCTGAAAATGCTTGGGAACGCCTGTGTTTTCCCTGACACTCCCACAAAACGATGAGTTACCACCCACAAACGGCCTCCTCCTGTCAATCATCATGCGAATGGCTGTGCGTTCAAAACTTTTGCACCATTCTGTTGCTGACCGGCAATGCCTGTTGTATGCGCGTGCGGATTCTGGCTCATACGCATGCGCAGTTAATGTCTGATCACCCGCTGTGCGAAGACGCGCAGCAGCGATCAGGTCTGAATCAGGCCCACAGAGACTTATTATACTAAGGGGGTTATTCAGGTCACATCTATATGCGACCGCAATTCCCCGCTGCCGGAGCCAGTGCGCACCTGCATGTTCCGTTGTGCGTGGGTGGCCAATGTGATTCGATCGCATTGGCTGTGAACGACTCTTCACGGGGCGAGGGAGGAAATGGACCGTTGTGGCACGTGGAAAACGGGTGGATCGGCTGTGTTTTCGGAGCGGGTGTGTGATGCCACAATCAGCCGCTCCGATGGGAAAAATGTCAGCTGACCGCTTGCATATTCATGCGGCTGCAGGGGGTCGTCCACAGTTGCTGGTCGCAGCCGGTGGCCGCGAGTTAGCCTTGCTCTGCGACAGGCGGCCCCCAGCATGCTACAGAATGGATTGCAGGTTTTTCTTTTTTGTAGAATCTGCAATCCGTGCTGAATAACCCTGAAAATAATAATCCTGCAATTGCTTGATTTCTGAGACATTTGTGTCACTTAATATACCACATGTCATTGTACTTCCTGAATGGAGACAGTGGTGTCACCGACAGCCTCACAGACCATTCTTTTACCGGGTATGGGTCGTTGTGTCGACACACATTAGGTCGACATGCATTGGGTCGACATGCACTAGGTCGACAGAGTGCCTAGGTCGACAGGGTCGTCAGGTCAAAAGGTCGACATGGATTTTTTTTTACTTTTTTTGGTGTAGTTTTCTTCGTACAGTGACAGGGAACCCCAATTAGTGCACCGTGTCCCCTCGCACTTCGGGCAAGGTGCCTCGCTGCCACAGATTACCGTTCCCATTAGTAGTCCACGTGGATCGTAAAGCATGAAAAAGGTTAAAAAAAATAAAAAAATCGTGAAAAACATGTCGACCCTTTGACCTGTCAACCTAGCACATGTCGACCTAATGAACCTGTCGACCTAGACACCCTGTCGACATAGTGCATGTCGACCTTTAGTGGTCGACCTAATGCATGTTGACCTAACGACCGCAACCCCTTTTACCTGCATTGACGTTCTGAAACCATGGGCTAAATATGACAGCTGAGATCAGTACCCTTTATGGGGACAATAAAGTGAGAAATAGTTCAGACTTTTTATTTTTCCAAGTCCTCTCCCCGGGCATCTGTATATATTTTTCCTCCAATAGACTTTGTCTATAATCCGCCTGGCTCAGATGAGTACCATTTTTATGAGAAGTGGCTAAAACACATTCCTTTCCCCTGATGTGTGAAAGATTTAAAATATAACTGTACACAAAACTAAAATAGTAATTTGTGGTGGAGTTCTCTAGGAGAAGATAAAATAGAAAGCTATCCGTACTTCTGACCTGATTCATCAACAAGAGTGCTCCAATAGTCCATTGATGTAGTCCCCTCTCTTACTGGATTGGAGAAGGCTCAAGGCTCTGCATACGCTAACCTAGTGCATCTCCCAGAGGGCTCCAATGGTCCATTGATATAGTTTCCATTCTAATAAGTTAAAGACACTCCAAAGCTCTCTATACTTCTAACCGGTAGCATCTCCCAGAGGCCAAAATTGGTCCATTTGAGTAGCCCACTATCCTACAAGACTGAAGAAGGCTTAAGCTATTTTTCTGTTCTGGTTCGTCTCCCAGAGGGCTCCAAAGGTCCATTTAAGTAGTCCTCTATCCTACTAGATTGGAGAAGGCTTCAAAGCTGTCCATACTTTTGACCTGGTTTATCTCCCAGAGTGTTCCAATGCTCTAACAATGTAGTTCTCTCTGCCTGTAGGTTGGTCCTTCTCCAAACTCACAGCAGTACTGTCAATGCTTAATGTGACTGGGAAGCTGAAATGAGGAGGACAAGGCCAATGTATGTTTGGATCTGCATTTAACCATTGGAGCTTTTGAAGAACCAGCCAAATGTTGGTGTCTTGGTGAACTCTATGGAAATCTTCCTTTTTTCAAGTTTTTAGCTGTATTCTTTTTTTAAAGTACAAGACAATAACATTTAATTACTTTTTAAAACTTTCAACCAGAGCTGATAACAGCTACAACCACTCTTTGCCTAAGAACGCATCCGAGTCTCCCTTCCAGACTAGAGGACATGTACTATGGAGCAGCAGATTGTGCCTGAAGAGAGTAATGCACAGTAGCTGCCTGTGAGAAATTATAGGAATTCCATTAGCAAATCAGGGCTGACAGGCGTAGATTAATCTTTCACCTCTGGGACGATTTGCTGCAGTAAACTATCCTATTGCATTTAAAATAACCTCTAGAAAATTACAGGTTCTGGTAAGTGGTGACATTTTTTTATTACCAGGAAAGTTTTTGAAACTGACAAATATCAAAACATGATTTTTGTTTTTACAAGTTCTTGCCCCGTATTTTTCTCTGTGTATTCATTTCTATAGACTCTGAGGCTAGAGGACTGTAGTGTACAGGGCCTTGGAACATCCTTTTTAAAAGACGATTTTTGGCAGGACCCCACAGAAATAAAATTTCATTGACAATTTTAGGTGTTGAAGATCAAACTAACCCTTTGTAGGCTAAGAATTCAAACTAACATAACATGCACCACAAAAGCAAAAATGCACAATTGCACCAGGGCCAGTTCTTGCCCTTGTGACGCCCGGGCAAAACGTTAGGGGCGTGGCTTAATACGGGGCGTGGTCAGTTACGCCCCCATTTGTAGCGCCGCTGAAAGAAAAGAAAAAAAAAGTATACTTACATCCCCGCTCCTGATTCCAGACCTCCGCCGGCGCTGCTCCTCTTCTCGGATGCATAGACACTAGAGGTCAATTATGACCCCTAGTGTCTGTGCCACGATGCTGTGTGGTGCGCGATGACATCATCGCGCACCGCACAGCAAAGGTCCTCTCCACGAAGGGAAACTAGACGCGTAGCAGGGGCACTGCGGGGGGCACAGTGGCGAATCTTGCCCTCTGGAAGGCGGCGCCCCAGGCAAAAGTCCTGCTTGCCCGTGGCAGGATCCTCTACTGAATTGCACAGACTTTGCATGTACGTATGGAGAAGTTTATATGGAGTCATGCAGGGTACACAGCACATTTTAAAATGACAAGTACTGTAGCACAGAATACAAAATTAGATTAATAATTGCAATTGGATAAATAATAATAGTATTGGGGGTCTCTGACCCATATATTTTAAAGTTTAAATGGGTCTTGGGTGAAAGGCTGGTGCAAGATCTCTCAACACCCTAGGCAAGACTTCAGCCTGCTCCCCCGCCCCCCACTCCTTTCCAGCCACACACCAGTACCCACTTTCCAGCCCCTCAGGTGAAAATGTGGAGGTAGCATCTTAGAAGTACATAGAAGTTCAACAGCCACCATCTGCATTAAGTGTAACAAGGATGCATCTATCAGAGTTATCCTTCATTTTGTGATAAGCAGACTCAGGGCTGCACCCCCATCCCCCCCTCCCCTAGATCCTGGCACCCCTTATGGTAGAGCCAGCCCTGCTTGGGAGACTTGCAGCAATAAAAGGCAAAGTGGCAGGTACTACATGCAAGTACAAAAAGCACAGAATTGCATTGTGGGTATAATTTTAACTTAGTGGCACAGACATTGCAGCAGTGCTACTGATATAAGGAGTAGGTTAAGCTGTAAGTTTACAATCTGTGGTTGATTGTTTCGCCAGGATCTCTAGAATTCCTAGTATGTTGTAAACAAATTTTATTAGGGTGGAGTTGTGGTTTTTAACACAAATCGGTGCCCAAATCATTGCTTATCTATTTCGTTTAGTGACTAAAATAAAACGAACAGAGTTAGAGCATTCAGCAGGGAAATGAGGCAGCTGCTTTGGGTGCCAGGAGAACTGGGGCTCCACGCTCATCATGGTAAAGTGTAAAGTTCTCTCTCTCCTACTGTAGAGGAAAAAAGTTTCAGAAATTGTTTCCATGGTTTCTATGTCCAGTCTGTTGTACATACGTATTGTGGTAGGTTCCTTCAGGCTCCTACAACACTCCTTTACCACCATCTCCTTTTTAATCTCTAACCTCCCATCCTTCCTCCTCCAGGTCGCCACAAGTTCTTCTACAATTGCCACCTCCCAGTGCCTCTTCTACAATCTTTCCTGCCTCCTTCCCACCTGTACTCAATCTCTCCTACCATTTCCTAGGAGGCACTTCTGATCCACTCCCAATTATCACAAGCACTTCGACCACCCTCTATTTTTTGTGTGGAGCCAGGAACCTCTTCTCTGACTGGATATCAGTCTTCTGTGGCAAGTAAACGGGCACCTATGCCGTCCCCTCAGCTTTGCGTCCCCAGTCGAAAAACTCTCCTTTACTTAGTGTGAGGAAATGGAGGATGCTTGAGGGTCACTGTCAAAGCTGGCTGACTTTGGTCCATTCATTTATTCCTCCCATACTATGTACAGGACTGGAAAGAGAACAGAATAATGCCCTATAGGTAGCTTCACTAGAACCTCTAAGACTGTAATGTGGAGGTGTTGCCAATGGCAACCAATCAAATTCTAGCTATCATGTTCTGCAATGTACTAGATAAATGATAGCAGGAATATGTTTTGTTGCTATGTGCAACATCTCCACATTCCTTTTTTTTAAAGCTTTTAGTAAATCTACGTCCAGGTATAAATATAGGGAGCACTCAGGATGGTTCACTAGCTGTAGCCGGGCAAATTATGTCCCTGTTTTTAATGTTTGTCCATTCAAATACCCAAAATGATAATAAAATGTATAGCAAGGTTTCCTTTTTTTATAAAATGATATCAGGTGATGGGAATACACTGTGCACTGCTTACAATGTCATGTAAGTGAACCCATTGTTCATACACAGTGGTGGAAGCCATTTTGTTGGCTGAATAAATATTCAGTTGAATGCAGCCTATGGTCCACGAGGCCTAGGCAAGGTACTGGTTTTAGGCCCACTTACCCTCCTCTTTTTGTCAAAAAATGTCCACATCAAAACAAGATAGGGTAATACGGGGCCCATAAGGCCCACTGGGCTCTAGGCAAGAACCCAAGTTGCCTAATTGAAGGCCCAGTTCTGGAACTAGCCCCATCACCAAGGCATGAAGGCAACTAGTGCATTTATAGGCTGCATTCTTGCTATGTAGTCAGCAGGCCCATTTCAATACTGACTATGAATGAAAAACAAACGTTTTCAGATTTGATTTCTCTCCATTAATATCTTCCTTCCAGGAAAACATATGAGACATTACAATTAGTGTAAGACAGACAAGATGTAGTTATTACTGATCCCTACTTCAGAGATCACATTACTATATGAGGCCCGCACACCTGACCCATCAATTAGCATTGCTCCGAGATCAGGAAATGGAGGGTTCTTGGTCTGAGGCATCAATAATTGAATTTAAAAAAAAAAGTCATAAAAGATACTTCTTCCTGCAGTGTAAATGAATGGGAATCTAAGTGTATAGTAAACACACAGTAATTGCCTGTAAATTAACATTCAATGAAGATGAAGAGGGGAATCTATTTTCCTTCGTGCTTTTGTGGAGTGTTTCCTACTAAAGTGTTTTTATTGTCACCCATTAAGAGCTGGTGATAATCCTCAACCCATGCACTGTACACATTTGCGGTGACCTGTATAGCAGCATATAAAGTAATGTTATACAGTAGGAGCAGCTTCTTCATAGGCACTCTGCCTTAATGAGCTATCAGGCTTCCTACAGCAATTAGCACAGAGAACAAAAGAATAGAAAATCAAATAGAAATCAACTCTGCTTACATTCTCTGTTTGGCCACTTCCATGAAAGGCATTGAGCAGCTTCTAGAAGAAAAACAAGTCACCATCTGTCTCTTAAAGGCAAGTGGATGTTGTGTAATATCAATGGCTATAAAAAGAAGGACATTATAAAGTGCCAATGGCACATTAGAACTGGTCAGGTTTATCTATGCTGAACAAGCACTACCAGTTATCCAGGATGGCGCAGCACAGTCACCCATAAAAGTTTAGAACTTGGGAGCCAGTGGCTGCCCGACGCAAGGCAGGTCTCTTCAAAAATGGCCCCAGCCTTGCCTTTCGCTCTGAACTCCTGGCTCTGGGCTTCGTCACGGAACCTACATGATGTTCTGGCCCGGAAGTACAACTTTTGTGTCATCGCGACACAGCTCAGTAGAAGTTTTAGTAAGTCAAGTCCTTCGTTTTGCACCTGGACTGTTGTATACAGTACCGCACTTGACCCCAAAATGTACATAGCCCTATCCCAAAAAATCTGTATTAAAAAAAAATGTTTTTGTCTCTGCAAGGACTAAAAATTCAGAACATTAATGAAATTCAAATGTTCAGTTGCACAGTATAATTGACAATGAAATACTTATCAAAATATGAGAATTCATTTGGTACGTACAATATCTTATTATTGTTACAATATTTTAGTAAAGCAAATATTTGTTCAAACTTATTTTGGTTTTATTATAATGTTGTTAAAAGAGAGATATGAACTAATTTTGGGATGGATGGCCAACTGTTTGCATTTAGGGATGTTAAAATTGTTTCTAAGAAAGAATACAAAAAAAAAAAAAATAACAGAAATTATTATTTAAAAATATTAAAATATATGTTTTACTGATTGGAAAAATATTCTAATAAGCCCAAGCATTGGGTGAAAAAAAAGCTTGGGAACATTTTGAGTATAGGCAGAAAATGCAAATCTGATCGCCATTTTAGCAAGACCACTTTGTCAAATGAATGTTTGAAGTGTTTTTGCAAGAATTAAAAATAATCCTAAAATGAATAAAATAACTCAATTATGGTTCCAAAGAATCCAGTAAGTTAAAAAGAGAAATAAACTGAGGATAAAGTCCGAACAAGGAAAAAGAGTTGAAAAAAGGAAGAGACAAAGGAAATTATACAACCTTCAGTAAAACTGAGATGTTTAAAAGTTTGACGTTTGAACCATACAATGAAAATAAGTTGTAGGATCTATTTATAGAATTAAGTACGTTTATCAGAAAAAGTTATCTGAATTATATTTTTATCATCAACAAATTAATTTAATTTGATTTGACAAATTTACAAATGTATAAAAAAAGGCTTTTAAAAATAAATTCTACCCTTTTCCCTGAAAAAATGAGAGATGTATGGGTCTGTTCTACAGAAATCAGAATCCACTGAATTTGTGGATCCAAGCCAAACCAAAACATGGTTTGGATCTTTCCGCAGTTCAAAATCCAGATTTTAAATCCACAGTTTTGGATTGCAAAAATTACATTATTTTAACTGTTTTATCAATATTTTTACATTTTTATCAATTAATATCAATTTTGAATCTGAACCAAAACACTTGAGGGTGGTTTTGTAAAAAACAAAACATGGTGATGAATTAAAACCTAACCTAAAAGTCTTATATAATTGCACTGTAGAATTCGATGCCTTGAAATTTAAACTGAAATCTAGATATACTTTATCCAAGAATTTTTTTTGTTGTTGTAATTGTTATTAAAAAGAATTATACAGTACTGTCATTTGGTTATAAAACAGGTGGATAATAGGGAAATAGCAGTTAAATATTTATAGGAGTTTTGCAGAATTTTAGATGACAACGAAGTCTATTCATTCTGAAATGAAGATCCCTAAAGGACTTATTTTTAAACACATAATTCACTTCATAATTATTATTAAAAACTGTTCTAGCTATTTATTTATTTTTTGCTTTTCAAAAATAACTTTTTATAAAACCCACATTGTTTCCAGGAAATGTTCTTTATCTTCTAATTTATCAAATTTACAAGTTAGCTTTTTTGAGAATGGATGTTCCTTCTTATTTAGATTATATTACTAACATTTGACAGGATTTAAATATAATTGATTTATAATATATTTATGTTGGGTCACTGTATTCTATCACTGGAGTAACTCAATGTTATAATTCAACATTCTACAATTTTTTTTTGGGGGGGAGATAAACATTGTAGCATTTTTTTCAGCGGTCTTGCCACTGGGCCCAATTTATACAGAGTTTTTTTGTTTTTAGGTTTTTGTTAGTTTTTTTTAATCAAAATCTAGAACAACGATCCTTTTGGTTTGTATTGATCTTCTGGTGATGCCTTATGACCTTTTTTTTTATTTTATAGAATTCCCAACAAGATCTGAAGATGAATATTAATTAGTTACATGGCAATATTGTAAATGTTGAATGTTGAATTATTGTTTCAATTTGTAGTGAACAAACCTAAGAACATTACACATTTTTATACCTCTCGATATCGTTAGGCCTCTTAATCATTGGCGCCAAAATCATGCTTTTACTACCATTACTTTAACACAACTAAAGTCATATGAACAGAATACATATGGAACCTGTAGTCGTACATACAATGTAACCAAATACAATAGTAATAGAGAAATGAAATATTGACTTCAAGATCGTGTTTAAATGTATTATTACTATACTTTATTTATAAATATTCCAAATGTTTTATATTTGGGCGATTGTCGTCAGGCCATGAAGGATACATAATTATTATGTAACAAGCTACAGACTGCCCCAAAGTGCAGTTTCTGTAATACAAAATGCAGGCCCAATGATTACTGTAAGCCACTTACCAGATTCTCTATCTGGCACAATGATTGAGCACTCAGAACCACAGACACACACCCAGCAGCCTTCTTAGAAAAATCTGCTGCCACTGGGCCTGTGCTGCAGCTACATATTGCCATTTATACTGCATGTAGTGGCCGCTGGCCAGGCTGCGGGGAAGGGGGCAACTGGAACCCCCCCTGCATTTGCCTGTGATATGGACAGTACAGGGAGAACAGAACAGTACAGTAAATAGAACCTAACACAAGTAACAATTAAAACCACAGTTCTCAGTATACAATACAGTTGGGAAATAAGGGCTGCGAGGAAATAAGGGATTTGACGTAGGATGGGAACAGTATCCCATAGTGATGGCAGAACCGGCAGGTTAGAGCAGCTGGAAGAGATGAGCGGCTTCGAGTGAATGGTGTATGGGGCTATAAGGCCATGGGGAGGGTGAAGGCTGTAGTTCATGTGCCAGAGAAGAGGGCTGTGAAAACAGGATGGCAGAGAACCCTGCTCCTAGGAGCTTACATTTTAAGGTGTAGAGGGAAACAGACAGATGACATGAGGTAAGAGCTTGTAAATGTGGACCTGAGGGCAGGTACAGGATTGAGTTTCCCATATACAAAATGCTTGGGGCCAGAAGTATTTTGGATACCGGATTTTTCCGTATTTAGAAATATTTGCACACCGTTATGAGATATCTTCGGATGGGACCCAAGTCTAAACACGAAACGCATTTATATTTTATATACACACTGCCTGAAGGTCATTTTAAGTTGGGTACACACTGGGCGATATATCGACAACTCGATTGAACAGCTGATATATATCGCGAGCGGTGCATTTGTGTGTACCCCTGATATGTCTGCAAATGACGTTGTTTACAGACATATGGCGTCACCTGTGCAGCACAGCCAGTGGGTGATACATCGTCAGATATATTTGCGCATCTGGCTGTGTATGGGCGGGGTCCACTGACCGCCCATACACTTGCTGCGGGGGGCTGACATCACAGGTGAGTGGACAAATTCAAATGCCTGCTGAGCTGGGTGAGCAGCCGATCAGTAAATGTCAGTGGCAAATGCAGGCTTTCTAGAGGGGGGGTTTCCACATTCAATCCACAAAATGTGGAACATTGGCGACAATGCAGGAGTCTGGGGGAGCGGTAGAAGAACCTAGTAACAACCCTGGAGATTAATGTACACATTGGTCTTTTTATACACTGGATACTGTATGGAACACAGTATTAATACCGAACACTATCGATGGTCTTTAACTATAGATGGTCTCTAGTATAGGCTTTATCAAACATTTAAATAATATAAATAAGTGGTCAGGAAAAGGTTAAACACACCACAATAAATAAATACACAAACATAATAGAACCAGTACTGCACTATTCAAGCACACATTCTCCCACCTCATGATAAGGCTCCTGTTTCTTCTTCCTAGTAGCTACTCTCTGGTCCAGCGCACTGTAGGTCTCAGACCACTGGCCAAGTTCAGCAGCTCTGCTCTGTCCCTTAAACTGCATGATGTGGCGGCAGCACCTGCAATCGCATTAGATCAGTACTATTTTTGTCATAAATTGAGCCACTTGCCAACAGAAGGGGGGGGGGGGGGGGCTCCTGGCAACCAGAACCCCCCCCCCTCCCCCCCTCCCCACACACACACCCTGTGATTGCCTATGAATGTGTATACTGGGATCCGGACTGAAAGTCGACAGTAACTAGGTCGACAATGTCTAGGTCGACCACTGTTGGTCGACAGTAACTAGGTCGACAGGGTGTCTAGGTCGACAGGGTCTTTAGGTCGACAGGTCAAAAGGTCGACATGAGTTTTTCACAATTTTTTTCTTTTTTTGAACCTTTTCATACTTAAAGATCCACGTGGACTACGATTGGAACGGTAATCTGTGCCGAGCGAAGCGAAGGCACCATGCCCGAAGCATGGCGAGCGAAGCGAGCCATGCGAAGGGACGCGGTGCACTAATTGGGGTTCCTGGTCACTCTACGAAGAAAACGACACCAAAATAACATTAAAAACTCATGTCGACCTTTTTTGACCTGTCGACCTAGAACATGTTGACCTAGACACAATGTCGACCTAGTTACTGTCGACCAATAGTGGTCGACCTAGACATTGTCGACCTAGTTACTGTCGACTTTCAATACCACACCCGTGTATACTCACCTGGACTGGCCGCCCTGTCAATGATGGCAGGTGATTGAATACCGGCCATGGGGGGTAATTCCGAGTTGATCGCAGCATCAAATTTGTTAGCAATTGGGCAAAACCATGTGCACTGCACGGGGGAGGCAGATATAACATGTGCAGAGAGAGTTAGATTTGGGTGGGGTGTATTCAAACTGAAATCTAAATTGCAGTGTAAAAATAAAGCAGCCAGTATTTACCCCGCACAGAAGCGAAATAACCCACCCAAATCTAACTCTCTCTGCAAATGTTATATCTGTCCCCCCTGCAGTGCACATGGTTTTGCCCAATTGCTAACAAACTTGATGCTGCAATCAACTCAGAATTACCCCCATGATGTTTACGTTTTTCTAAATATGGGAACAAGAGTGAAAATGAAAGAGAATGACTTTTTGGAAATGCGGTACATGAAAAGTAAATCTTTCTTGCAACAATCGTGTTCTGTCCTTCCTCAGGTAATCAGTGTTAGACTCCAGGAAACACTGGGCTTGTCCGTGCAAATTTGTGATATATGCAAGAGAAACTCCTTGGAAAGCTCACTTTAAATATGTGGCTACTACTTACCTGCTGTTTAAAAAATAAAAATGGAGTCTTTGTACAAAATGTAAAAAAAACAGCCGTTCCAGCGTTATAATCATTTTGATATAAAATTATCTGTGAGGTTTTAAACTAAAAAAAAAAATGCCCCCCTGGGTATAGGATTCAGTTCTCTAAATGTAACAGAACAAATGATTAACTTGTATGAGGCCAATAGCTACAGTCTGTCAATTGTACACCGTACTTCTCGTTTTTATCTAGTGTCACATCTGCGCTCGCAGATGTCAGAGCAGTGATACACAGCAGCCCCTCGGGAATCGCTGGATGACACTTTTACATTTTCATTGTATACTTGTCGGGGATTCCGTAATAAAATTTTATTTTCTTTCCCTGACAGAGACATCTTTGTAAAAGCCTCCAATTTCGCCGTATAGAATATACTGTATACATATATATTTTTTATTTTTTGTAATAGCTGGATCCATCTTAGTATATGTCTCCTATAATTGTCTCAAGCCAATTCCTTCTAAATGAATTAAAAATGCAAATCTGATACCATAATTGTGTAATATGATAAGGCTGGCAGCTCAATCAATACCATCTACCTCGGTCAATAATAGGTCTATGATGCATGTTTGTCAAAACTGACCAATCTCACTTTATCACTGGCTCTGCGGCCCGTCCACATCTATAAGGAATGACATTTTATTGCCGGTCTCCTATCAATCAAGTGTAATTTTTGAATCATAGAGATGCATGCTGTCGTCTTTCAGGCTGTGGGCCCAAGGTTTGATCTCTCGTTGCAGGCGTCAGAGACACAATGCAGGCTAAAGCTTGACAAGGCTTTCTGCATTATCCGCAATCATCGTCTACTGTTACCGAATTCCCTTTTCATTTCTGAGCCGCAAATGGGCACGGAAAAAATGTCAAATACCACGCGATGCGTCCAGATACACCTATGTCTGATTTACAACATGTAGGAAATGATTTAAAGGGGAAAATCAAAACATTTTCAAGACAAAGGGGGATTCAATTCAGCGTGATGTGTGCGGATCAGACTGGCAAAGGCACTTCGCAACCAAAGTCTTCACTCATTATCAGGGGAGTTACTGGGGTCAGTGACACTTGGTGCGCCTACAAGACCCCATGCTTGCATCGAAATGGGGGTGTGGGCTTGTGGGAAGGGGTGTTGCCAATCCTCCCTAGTGACTGCATTGATCATTATTCCTTGCACTGCATAGAGGTGACCAGGAACATCATACCTCCCAACTTTGTCCGCCTGTGAAGAGGGACACGCGCGCGGCGAAGTTGCACGTGCTTCCGAAAAGGGGGTGTGGCCTATGAAAAGGGGGCATGTCTTCATGGGAGGACCCACGATCGCGAGCCACGCCCCCGGTATCGTCACTGAGGGGGCATGCCCAGCGCTCTGTGAGCCACTGGCATGCCCTCTCTCCCTCTGTCTGCACTGAATAGACGCTGTAATGTGCGCAGCTGGATATCGCGGGGATATCCGATGCACATCTCTGGTAATTCCACCCAAACAATTGTATTAGTTCCAAATATACGTATCACATATCCAATGTAATTGGAGAAAGTGCGCTCCCACAAAGTTGTGAACACTCGTCATCCATTAAGTATACTATCCATCCATCTACATTGTATACCTGTGGTGCCTTTTTTTTAGACTAGTTTAGCAGTTTGCTGACAGTGTCCACCAGGTCCATTATACTGTATATAGCAGTACGGTAGGCCACTGCTGTACCTACCTCTGTGTCGTCACTCGTCATCCATTAAGTATACTATCCATCTACATTCTATACCTGTGGTGCATTTTAGTTGTGCGCAGTAAATATAGAAGTAGGCCATTACTATTGATACTGGCATATAATTCCACACATTAAAAAATGGAGAACAAAAATGTGGAGGTTAAAGGGAAAGATCAAGATCCACTTCCACCTCGTGCTGAAGCTGCTGCCACTAGTCATGGCCGAGACGATGAAATGCCATCAATGTCGTCTGCCAAGGCCGATGCCCAATGTCATAGTAGAGAGCATGTAAAATCCAAAACACAAAAGTTCAGTAAAATGACCCAAAAATCAAAATTAAAAGCGTCTGAGGAGAAGCGTAAACTTGCCAATATGCCATTTACGACACGGAGTGGCAAGGAACGGCTGAGGCCCTGGCCTATGTTCATGGCTAGTGGTTCAGCTTCACATGAGGATGGAAGCACTCATCCTCTCGCTAGAAAAATGAAAAGACTTAAGCTGGCAAAAGCACAGCAAAGAACTGTGCGTTCTTCAAAATCACAAATCCCCAAGGAGAGTCCAATTGTGTCGGTTGCGATGCCTGACCTTCCCAACACTGGACGGGAAGAGCTTGCGCCTTCCACCATTTGCACGCCCCCTGCAAGTGCTGGAAGGAGCACCCGCAGTCCAGTTCCTGATAGTCAAATTGAAGATGTCACTGTTGAAGTACACCAGGATGAGGATATGGGTGTTGCTGGCGCTGGGGAGGAAATTGACAAGGAGGATTCTGATGGTGAGGTGGTTTGTTTAAGTCAGGCACCCGGGGAGACACCTGTTGTCCGTGGGAGGAATATGGCCATTGACATGCCTGGTCAAAATACTAAAAAAATCAGCTCTTCGGTGTGGAATTATTTCAACACAAATGCGGACAACAGGTGTCAAGCCGTGTGTTGCCTTTGTCAAGCTGTAATAAGTAGGGGTAAGGACGTTAACCACCTCGGAACATCCTCCCTTATACGTCACCTGCAGCGCATTCATCATAAGTCAGTGACAAGTTCAAAAACTTTGGGTGACAGCGGAAGCAGTCCACTGACCACTAAATCCCTTCCTCTTGTAACCAAGCTCCTGCAAACCACACCACCAACTCCATCAGTGTCAATTTCCTCCTTACCCAGGAAAGCCAATAGTCCTGCAGGCCATGTCACTGGCAAGTCTGACGAGTCCTCTCCTGCCTGGGATTCCTCCGATGCATCCTTGAGTGTAACACCTACTGCTGCTGGCGCTGCTGTTGTTGCTGCTGGGAGTCGATCGTCATCCCAGAGGGGAAGTCGGAAGACCACTTGTACTACTTCCAGTAAGCAATTGACTGTCCAACAGTCCTTTGCGAGGAAGATGAAATATCACAGCAGTCATCCTGCTGCAAAGCGGATAACTGAGGCCTTGGCAGCCTGGGCGGTGAGAAACGTGGTTCCGGTATCCATCGTTAATTCAGAGCCAACTAGAGACTTGATTGAGGTACTGTGTCCCCGGTACCAAATACAATCTAGGTTCCATTTCTCTAGGCAGGCGATACCGAAAATGTACACAGACGTCAGAAAAAGACTCACCAGTGTCCTAAAAAATGCAGTTGTACCCAATGTCCACTTAACCACGGACATGTGGACAAGTGGAGCAGGGCAGACTCAGGACTATATGACTGTGACAGCCCACTGGGTAGATGTATTGCCTACCGCAGCAAGAACAGCAGCGGCGGCACCAGTAGCAGCATCTCGCAAACGCCAACTCGTTCCTAGGCAGGCTACGCTTTGTATCACCGCTTTCCAGAATAGGCACACAGCTGAAAACCTCTTACGGCAACTGAGGATGATCATCGCAGAATGGCTTACCCCAATTGGACTCTCCTGGGGATTTGTGACGTCGGACAACGCCAGCAATATTGTGCGTGCATTACATCTGGGCAAATTCCAGCACGTCCCATGTTTTGCACATACCTTGAATTTGGTGGTGCAGAATTATTTAAAAAACGACAGGGGCGTGCAAGAGATGCTGTCGGTGGCCCGAAGAATTGCGGGCCACTTTCGGCATTCATGCACCGCGTACAGAAGACTGGAGCACCACCAAACATTCCTGAACCTGCCCTGCCATCATCTGAAGCAAGAGGTGGTAACGAGGTGGAATTCAACCCTCTATATGCTTCAGAGGATGGAGGAGCAGCAAAAGGCCATTCAAGCCTATACATCTGGCCACGATAAAGGCAAAGGAGGTGGAATGCACCTGACTCAAGCGCAGTGGAGAATGATTTCAACGTTGTGCAAGGTTCTGCAACCCTTTGAACTTGCCACACGTGAAGTCAGTTCAGACACTGCCAGCCTGAGTCAGGTCATTCCCCTCATCAGGCTTTTGCAGAAGAAGCTGGAGACATTGAAGGAGGAGCTAAAACAGAGCGATTCCGCTAGGCATGTGGGACTTGTGGATGGAGCCCTTAATTCGCTTAACCAGGATTCACGGGTGGTCAATCTGTTGAAATCAGAGCACTACATTTTGGCCACCGTGCTCGATCCTAGATTTAAAACCTACGTTGTATCTCTCTTTCCGGCAGACACAAGTCTGCAGAGGTTCAAAGACCTGCTGGTGAGAAAATTGTCAAGTCAAGCGGAACGTGACCCGTCACCATCTCCTCCTTCACATTCTCCCGCAACTGGGGGTGCGAGGAAAAGGCTAAGAATTCCGAGCCCACCCGCTGGCGGTGATGCAGGGCAGTCTGGAGCGAGTGCTGACATCTGGTCCGGACTGAAGGACCTGCCAACGATTACTGACATGTCGTCTACTGTCACTGCATATGATTCTCTCACCATTGAAAGAATGGTGGAGGATTATATGAGTGACCGCATCCAAGTAGGCACGTCAGACAGTCCGTACGTATACTGGCAGGAAAAAGAGGCAATTTGGAGGCCCTTGCAGAAACTGGCTTTATTCTACCTAAGTTGCCCTCCCTCCAGTGTGTACTCCGAAAGAGTGTTTAGTGCAGCCGCTCACCTTGTCAGCAATCGGCGTACGAGGTTACTTCCAGAAAAGGTGGACAAGATGATGTTCATTAAAATGAATTATAATCAATTCCTCCGTGGAGACATTCACCAGCAGCAATTGCCTCCAGAAAGTACACGGGGACCTGAGATGGTGGATTCCAGTGGGGACGAATTAATAATCTGTGAGGAGGGGGATGTACACAGTGAAAGGGGTGAGGAATCGGAGGATGATGATGAGGTGGACATCTTGCCTCTGTAGAGCCAGTTTGTGCAAGGAGAGATTGATTGCTTCTTTTTTGGTGGGGGCCCAAACCAACCAGTCATTTCAGTCACAGTCGTTGTTTGTGTCGGCCACTTGGGTCGCTTAGCTTAGTCACACAGCGATCTTGGTGCGCCTCTTTTTTTTCTTTGCATCATGTGCTGTTTGGGGACAATTTTTTTAAAGTGCCATCCTGCGTGACACTGCAGTGCCACTCCTAGATGGGCCAGGTGTTTGTGTCGGCCACTTGGGTCGCTTAGCTTAGCCATCCAGCGACCTCGGTGCAAATTTTAGGACTAAAAATAATATTGTGAGGTGTTCAGAATAGACTGAAAATTAGTGGAAATTATGGTTATTGAGGTTAATAAAACTATGGGATCAAAATGACCCCCAAATTCTATGATTTAAGCTGTTTTTGAGGGTTTTTTGAAAAAAACACCCGAATCCAAAACACACCCGAATCCGACAAAAAATTTTCGGTAAGGTTTTGCCAAAACGCGTCCGAATCCAAAACACGGCCGCGGAACCGAACCCAAAACCGGTGCACATCACTAGTCTGTACACATCCTATACTATCAGCCTTACTGTTTTCTTATATACATAAAAACAGAATGTGCAGAATTTTGTGAGAAAATTATAAATACACTTTTGATATTAATACTAGGTGATTCATCGCACCCTACAGGCGCTCTTCACACCGTCGTAAGGGGCTATGCCCCTTAACCCTTGCACGCCCTTGTGGCGTGTAATATTTGTATTATATGGACTATTACCTCCAATCATAATTGTGTGAGTGGTTAAATATTACACGGACAAAAGGCGTGCGATGGTTAAGGGGTCATAGCCCCTTGCAATGGCGTGAACAGCGCACGCAGGGCCTGATGAATCACCTAGTAGGTGCTGTGGTTGGGGAAGTGGCGGGTGCGGGGAAGTGGCGAGTGCGGGGTAGACGCGGATGGGGAATGGGGGTGCTGCGGGTGGGGGATAGGTGGTTGCGGGGGTGCTGCGGGTGGCGGAGGGGCTGGTGCGGTGGTGCTACGGGTGGGGGAGGGGTGGGAGTGTGGGTGCCGCGGGTGGGGGAGGGGCGGGTCCGTGGTACGGTGAGGGGGTAAGGGGCGGATGCGGTGGTGCGGCGGGTGGGGGAGGGGGTCCAGAGCGGGTGGTGAAGGGGGTGTGTGTGTGGGTACCACGGATGGGGCCCAGAGGTACTGCGAGTGGGGGAGGAGCGGGTAATGCTTCTCCTCCTGGAATCAGCTAAGCTGCTGTCCCCCCTTTGGCAGTGGCTCTCCAGGAGACTCGCACAGCAGCCAGTCACTATTGTTAGCGCCGGTGTCCTAGCGCGCCGCATTACACGGATGAAGATGCACTCAATAAACTACAGCTCCCAGCAGGCCTTAACGCCGGAAAGCTTCAGCACTAAGGGTTGCTGGGAGCTGTAGTTTATTTAGTGCACCTACTTCCCTATAATGCGATGCGTTGGGACACCGGCACTAACAATAGTGACTGGCTGGCAGAACTGACTGACTGGCTGAATCAATGTAAAAGGTGAGAGTGCTGTGCAGTGTCAGTGACACAGCACACCCACTGCACAGCACAGCACTGTCACCTTTTACATTGGTTCAGCGTCCAGACATTACCCTCCGTGATATCACCCACTCTAGCCGTTACATTAGCCATCTCGGGGCTTCCAGGCCGGCAGCCCAGGTGCTGTGTTGCGGAGTCAGGGCCTCTGGGGATCTGGGTGTGGCTGTGGCGGGGAGGCACTTCTGTGACATCACACGCAGAGGAGGCTCCGGGGCTCAGAGAGTATGCGGTGCAGGGAGGGCTATGAAAGCCTTCCACTGCGCGCTTTCATACACATCTATGCTGGTGGCCGCAGCAGCTTTTGTTCCACCTGCGCTGTGGACAGGGAGTGGGGATTGTTGATGCCGGAGGGGGCAGGCAGACTTGCAGCAGGGCATAGGACGCTGCAGTAAAAGGATTTTTCTCTAACGTCCTAAGTGGATGCTGGGACTCCGTAAGGACCATGGGGAATAGCGGCTCCGCAGGAGACTGGGCACAAAAGTAAAAGCTTGAACTAGCTGGTGTGCACTGGCTCCTCCCCCTATGACCCTCCTCCAAGCCTCAGTTAGATTTTTGTGCCCGAACGAGAAGGGTGCATGCTAGGTGGCTCTCCTGAGCTGCTTAGAGTAAAAGTTTATTTTAGGTTTTTTATTTTCAGTGAGTCCTGCTGGCAACAGGCTCACTGCATCGTGGGACTAAGGGGAGAAGAAACGAACTCACCTGCGTGCAGAGTGGATTGGGTTTCTTAGGCTACTGGACATTAGCTCCAGAGGGACGATCACAGGTTCAGCCTGGATGGGTCCCGGAGCCGCGCCGCCGGCCCCCTTACAGAGCCAGAAGAACGAAGAGGTCCGGTGAAATCGGCGGCAGAAGACGTTCCTGTCTTCAACTAAGGTAGCGCACAGCACTGCAGCTGTGCGCCATTGCTCTCAGCACACTTCACACTCCGGTCACTGAGGGTGCAGGGCGCTGGGGGGGAGCGCCCTGAGACGCAATAAAAACAGAAATACCTTAGGATGGCAAAAGAAATACATCACATATAGCTCCTGGGCTATATGGATGTATTTAACCCCTGCCAGTTTTCCAGAAAAAAGCGGGAGATAAGGCCGTCGTGAAGGGGCGGAGCCTATCTCCTCAGCACACAAGCGCCATTTTCCCTCACAGTTCCGCTGGAAGGACGGCTCCCTGACTCTCCCCTGCAGTCCCTACAGAATCAGGGTAAAAACGAGAGAGGGGGGGCACTATTGGCAGCTAAATTATAAACAGCAGCTATAAAAGGGAGTAACACTTATATAAGGTTATCCCTATATATATATATATAGCGCTCTGGTGTGTGCTGGCAAACTCTCCCTCTGTCTCCCCAAAGGGCTAGTGGGGTCCTGTCCTCTATCAGAGCATTCCCTGTGTGTGTGCTGGGTGTCGGTACGATTGTGTCGACATGTATGAGGAGGAAAATGATGTGGAAGCAGAGCAATTGCCTGTATTAGTGATGTCACCCCCTAGGGAGTCGACACCTGACTGGATGGTTGTATTTAAAGAACTACGTGACAATGTCAGCACTTTACAAAAAACTGTTGACGACATGAGACAGCCGACAAATCAATTAGTGCCTGTCCAGGCGTCTCAGACACCGTCAGGGGCGATAAAACGCCCGTTACCTCAGTGGGTCGACACAGACCCAGACACGGATACTGAGTCCAGTGTCGACGGTGAGGAGACAAACGTAATGTCCAGTAGGGCCACACGTTACATGATCACGGCAATGAAGGAGGCATTGAACATTTCTGACACTACAAGTACCACAAAGAAGGGTATTATGTGGGGAGTGAAAAAACTACCAGTAGCTTTTCCTGAGTCAGATGAATTAAATGAGGTGTGTGATAAAGCGTGGGTTTCCCCCGATAAAAAAGTGCTAATTTCTAATAAATTATTGGCACTATACCCTTTCCCGCCAGAGGTTAGGGCGCGTTGGGAAACACCCCCTAGAGTAGATAAAGCGCTCACACGTTTATCTAAACAAGTAGCGTTACCGTCTCCTGATACGGCCGCCCTCAAAGAACCAGCGGATAGAAGGCTGGAAAATATCCTGAAGGGTATATACACACATACTGGTGTTATACTGCGACCAGCAATCGCATCAGCCTGGATGTGCAGTGCTGGAGTGGCGTGGTCGGATTCCCTGACTGAAAATATTGATACCCTGGATAGGGACAGTATATTACTAACTATAGAGCATTTGAAGGATGCATTACTATATATGCGTGATGCACAGAGGGATATTTGCACCCTGGCATCAAGAGTGAGTGCTATGTCCATTTCTGCCAGAAGAGCGTTATGGACGCGACAGTGGTCAGGGGATGCGGATTCCAAACGACATATGGAAGTATTGCCGTTTAAAGGGGAGGAGTTATTTGGGGCCGGTCTATCGGACCTGGTGGCCACGGCAACGGCCGGAAAGTCCACCTTTTTACCCCAGGTCACCTCTCAGCAGAAAAAGACACCGTCTTTTCAAACTCAGTCCTTTCGTTCCCATAAGTACAGGCGGGCAAAAGGCCACTCATTTCTGCCCCGGGGCAGAGGAAGAGGAAAAAGACTGCACCAGGCAGCCTCTTCCCAGGAGCAGAAGCCCTCCTCTGCTTCTGCCAAGTCTTCAGCATGACGCTGGGGCTTTACAAGCGGACTCGGACACGGTGGGGGCCCGTCTCAAAAATTTCAACGCGCAGTGGGCTCACTCGCAAGTGGACCCCTGGATTCTGCAGGTAGTATCACAGGGGTACAAACTGGAATTCGAGACGTCTCCCCCTCGCCGGTTCCTGAAGTCTGCTCTACCAAAGTCTCCCTCCGACAGGGAGGCAGTTTTGGAAGCCATTCACAAGCTGTATTCCCAGCAGGTGATAATCAAGGTACCTCTCCTACAACAGGGAAAGGGGTATTATTCCACGCTGTTTGTGGTACCGAAGCCGGACGGCTCGGTGAGACCAATTTTAAATCTAAAATCCTTGAACACTTACATAAAGAGGTTCAAATTCAAGATGGAGTCACTCAGAGCAGTGATAGCAAACCTGGAAGAAGGGGACTATATGGTGTCTCTGGACATCAAAGATGCTTATCTCCACGTCCCAATCTACCCTTCTCACCAAGGGTACCTCAGGTTTGTAGTACAAAACTGTCATTATCAGTTTCAGACGCTGCCGTTTGGATTGTCCACGGCACCTCGGGTCTTTACCAAGGTAATGGCCGAAATGATGATTCTTCTTCGAAGAAAAGGCGTTTTAATTATCCCTTACTTGGACGATCTCCTGATAAGGGCAAGGTCCAGGGAACAGTTAGAAGTCGGAGTAGCACTATCTCAGTTAGTGTTACGTCAGCACGGGTGGATTCTAAATATTCCAAAATCGCAGCTGATTCCAACGACACGTCTCCTGTTCCTAGGAATGATTCTGGACACAGTCCAGAAAAAGGTGTTTCTCCCAGAGGAGAAGGCCAGGGAGTTATCCTAGCTAGTCAGGAATCTCCTAAAACCAGGCCAGGTGTCAGTGCATCAGTGCACGAGGGTCCTGGGAAAAATGGTGGCTTCTTACGAAGCGATTCCATTCGGAAGATTCCATGCAAGAACGTTTCAGTGGGATCTTCTGGACAAATGGTCCGGATCGCATCTTCAGATGCATCAGCGGATAACCCTGTCGCCAAGGACAAGGGTGTCTCTTCTGTGGTGGCTGCAGAGTGCTCATCTACTAGAGGGCCGCAGATTCGGCATTCAGGATTGGATCCTGGTGACCACAGATGCCAGCCTGAGAGGCTGGGGAGCAGTCACACAGGGACAAAATTTCCAGGGCTTGTGGTCAAGCATGGAAACATCTCTTCATATAAACATTCTGGAACTAAGGGCCATTTACAATGCCCTAAGTCAAGCAAAACCCCTGCTTCAGGGTAAGGCGGTATTGATCCAATCGGACAACATCACGTCAGTCGCCCACGTAAACAGACAGGGCGGCACGAGAAGCAGGAGGGCGATGGCAGAAGCTGCAAGGATTCTTCGCTGGGCGGAAATTCATGTGATAGCACTGTCAGCAGTGTTCATGCCAGGAGTGGACAACTGGGAAGCGGACTTCCTCAGCAGACACGACCTTCACCCGGGGGAGTGGGGACTTCATCCAGAAGTCTTCCAAGAGATGGTAAACCGTTGGGAAAAACCAAAGGTGGACATGATGGCGTCCCGTCTCAACAAAAAACTAGACAGATATTGCGCCAGGTCAAGGGACCCTCAGGCAATAGCGGTGGACGCTCTGGTAACACCATGGGTGTACCAGTCAGTGTATGTGTTCCCTCCTCTGCCTCTCATACCAAAAGTACTGAGAATCATAAAAAGGAGAGGAGTAAGAACTATACTTGTGGTTCCGGATTGGCCAAGAAGGACTTGGTACCCGGAACTTCAAGAGATGCTCACGGAGGACCCGTGGCCTCTACCTCTAAGAAAGGACCTGCTCCAGCAGGGACCTTGTCTGTTCCAAGACTTACCGCGGCTGCGTTTGACGGCATGGCGGTTGAACGCCGGATCCTGAAGGAAAAAGGCATTCCAGAAGAAGTCATCCCTACCCTGATAAAGGCCAGGAAGGATGTAACCGCAAAACATTATCACCGCATTTGGCGAAAATATGTTGCGTGGTGTGAGGCCAAAGAGGCCCCTACAGAGGAATTTCAACTGGGTCGCTTCCTACATTTCCTGCAAACAGGACTGTCTATGGGCCTAAAATTAGGGTCCATTAAGGTTCAAATTTCGGCCCTGTCGATTTTCTTCCAAAAAGAACTGGCTTCAGTGCCTGAAGTCCAGACGTTTGTCAAAGGGGTACTGCATATACAGCCTCCTTTTGTGCCCCCGGTGGCACCTTGGGATCTCAATGTGGTTTTGGGGTTCCTAAAATCACATTGGTTTGAACCACTCACCACTGTGGAATTAAAATATCTCACATGGAAGGTGGTAATGCTGTTAGCCCTGGCTTCAGCCAGGCGTGTCTCAGAATTGGCGGCTTTATCTTATAAAAGCCCTTACCTGATTTTTCACACGGATAGGGCAGAATTGAGGACTCGTCCTCAATTTCTCCCAAAGGTGGTTTCAGCGTTTCACGTGAACCAGCCTATTGTGGTGCCTGCGGCTACTAGGGACTTGGAGGACTCCAAGTTACTGGACGTAGTCAGGGCCCTGAAAATATATATTTCCAGGACGGCTGGAGTCAGGAAATCTGACTCGCTGTTTATCCTGTATGCACCCAACAAGCTGGGTGCTCCTGCTTCTAAGCAGACGATTGCTCGTTGGATTTGTAGTACAATTCAGCTTGCACATTCTGTGGCAGGCCTGCCACAGCCAAAATCTGTAAAAGCCCATTCCACAAGGAAGGTGGGCTCATCTTGGGCGGCTGCCCGAGGGGTCTCGGCTTTACAACTTTGCCGAGCAGCTACTTGGTCAGGGGCAAACACGTTTGCTAAATTCTACAAATTTGATACCCTGGCTGAGGAGGACCTGGAGTTCTCTCATTCGGTGCTGCAGAGTCATCCGCACTCTCCCGCCCGTTTGGGAGCTTTGGTATAATCCCCATGGTCCTTACGGAGTCCCAGCATCCACTTAGGACGTTAGAGAAAATAAGAATTTACTTACCGATAATTCTATTTCTCATAGTCCGTAGTGGATGCTGGGCGCCCATCCCAAGTGCGGATTGTCTGCAATACTTGTATATAGTTATTGTTACAAAATTCGGGTTATTATTGTTGTGAGCCATCTTTTCAGAGGCTCCTTCGTTTATCATACTGTTAACTGGGTTCAGATCACAGGTTGTACGGTGTGATTGGTGTGGCTGGTATGAGTCTTACCCGGGATTCAATATCCTTCCTTATTATGTACGCTCGTCCGGGCACAGTATCCTAACTGAGGCTTGGAGGAGGGTCATAGGGGGAGGAGCCAGTGCACACCAGCTAGTTCAAGCTTTTACTTTTGTGCCCAGTCTCCTGCGGAGCCGCTATTCCCCATGGTCCTTACGGAGTCCCAGCATCCACTACGGACTATGAGAAATAGAATTATCGGTAAGTAAATTCTTATTTTTTTTCCTTTCTACAGAGCAGAGACTTGCTGCAGATGCAGTGGCATACCCTCCAACTGCACCTTTTTGGCAGGTACAGGACCTTTTTTCATGGTCTGTACCGATTTTTGGCTCTCCAAACTTCCATTGAAAGTATAGGAAAAGGGGCATGGCCACACCACTGTACACGTGGCCACACACCCTTTTTGAATTTGTAGCGATTTTTATGTGTAAATGGTTGGAAAGTATGTTGCTGCAGATGCAGTGGGCCTATTTTGGGGTGTGGAGCTGGAGCTGCAGCTCCATCAGCCCCATTGTTAATCCTGCTCTGGGAACACACAGCAGCCAAAGGGCAGAGCCTCCCATTGGATGTAACCTGTGTGGGAGGGCATTTCTCACCCAATCAGCTGTGGACTGGGTGTGATAGACGTGCTGCTAACCCAATGAGAGCTCCTAGCCGCGCCCAGCGTTATCCACACAGTCACAGAGTGACAGATCTGGGCTATTATATATGAGACAGTGGGCCTCTTTTTATGAGGTGACTGGAGCTGTAGCTCCATATGCCCCATTGTTAATCTGGCCCTGCTGATAATCTCATTCACATCTCTCCAACAAACTCTCTCCCTATCTCCTTTAACAGACTGGTCCCAACCCATGACCTTTTTATCTCAAACTCCCTGAATCTCCTAGCCATTAGCGAAACCTTGGTTTCCCCCTCTGACAACACTTCTCCCACTGCTCTTTCCGCTGGGGACCTCACATTCACATATACACCCTTGCCCGGGTGTCAACGCGGTGATGGTGTTTGCGGTTCTTCTATCCTCCGGTTACTCCTACCAACTCATACCCCCAGAACCTTCCCTTACAGTCTCTGAATTCAAGGTCCATGCTATTTATGGCTCTTCCAACCTGTTCACATTTGAGTAGATGTCATTTACTGCCCCCCTGGCATTTCCACCAAATTTCTTGATCACTTTGTTTCCTGGCTTCCTCACGTCCTCTCTTCAGACATTCCCTCCATTATCTTAGGTGATTTCATCTTCCCAAACAATATCACAACAGAATCCTCTGCCACTAAACTCCTTAACCTCACATCTTCACTTGAGAACCTCCTCACCCTTCCATGTGAATGGGAATTCACTTGATCTGGTCTTTACTCACCATTGTGATGTTTTTTAATTATCCAACTCTCTGACCATCACCTGCTCGCTTTTAACTTATCCCTCTCTGCTTCTCTATCTCTGCCGCCTAAGGCTACCACAACTAAATGTAACATTGAGGTCAGCCTTATCCTCCCTGCTTGACTCATTTCTCTCTCATAATCTCTCTCTCTCTCTCTCTCTCTCTCTCTCTCTCTCTCTCTCTCTCTCTCCTGTCCTGAACAAGCCACTTCTCTACACAATGCCTCCATTACTTCTGCTGTTGACACCACTATTCACCCTCAAAGATCAACGCCTCAACCCTGGCATTTCAAATTCACCAGATATCTGCAGGAATGTTCACATAGTGGTGGAGAGTGGAGCATATCACGCTCTAAAGCGGATGTATGTTTCAAAAGCTGAACAATTAAAGGAGCGCTTGTAAAAAATGTTTACATTTATTTACCACAAATAAAATCACATTTAGAAAGTAAACAGATTAAAAATTGCAGTGAATAGGTGCAGTATTATAATGTACTCATCTGAGTATTTGGGTTATAAATAATAAACCGATGCTGCAGTCCGTGTATGTTTTGTGCTGATATTATCCCAAATTTGTTAAACTGATGTGCTATACAAAGCAAGTCCGAATTGGAAGAGTTTGGGTATATTATGCTCACCCCTGTTAGTAAAGATATACATATGGAGCCACCTTTATCTTGGCCTTTAATAGGATTAATTGAGCTAGGGGCAATCAGACTTAATCCCCTGCTGTATTGTTCTCTCTTATTGTATTGCAGCTGAGAACAATAGATCAAAGGTTTATGCTAATAAACCATGGTGTGCCTAGGCGCAGTAGAGAAGTTACGATAATCGTGGCTCCATCTGTAGTTCACTTATTGCTGGTAAGTACTGTACGCTGATTCCCGTCAATAGCAGGTGCAGAAAGAAGGCCTCAAATGGCTTTATCTGATCCCCTTCTTTGGATGGTCTGGAGGAGAAGTTAACAGGTCCGTGACAGCGCGTCTGCTGACGGGGATTTTAGTAGCACAGCGATGATGGATAGCAGTTCAGTACAATGTAGTGGAGGCAGAGGGAGAATCATACACCAGCTTGATGGTCCCACAATTTGTATCCAGCACCGGACTCGCCGCAATCAAATCCTCAACACGTTTCTCCGCTACTTCTGTCGGCGGTTTCTTCAGGAGAAGTATGTTAGCACAGAACAGGTGAAGGTGTATTTAAATTCACTGTGGCCAATCAGTTTGGGCCTTCACTTTGACACACCTGTGTGTTATAATTACCCTAATTCACTGCATAAGTATAGGGATCTTAAAAGACAATGTATACATTCTTTTTTTAAACAAAAAAGTAAAGAATATATAATATATATAGCAGAAGGTGCTTTTAGTATATACAGTATCAATAAATGATCCTAAAATTCGTGTGCATAGAGGTATTATATATATTTAAATTAGTTCTATTTATTCATATGTAGCGCATCAAAAGCCAATATAAGTCTGGTATTGATAAACCCACCTTGCTATTTATACTTAAAATTCTTAAAATAGTAGTATTAATTTATGTTATATTAAGTTATGGAGGTTTTTAATTTCATTTAACGCATGGTTAGATGGTAAAGCCAGAGGAGATTCAAAATTGTTCACATTAGTTGTCATTAGTATTTTCAAACTGCTAGTGAGCCTCCATGGCTCAACTGGTAAGTAACCAGAACACAGCTCAAAAGATCACAGGTTCTAGTCTCCCATGAGCTCATCTTCGCTCTAAAGCGGACTTCCTCCATTTCAAATTTATGTTCTCATCCTACAGTGCTGCCCTTTCTAGCTCTAAACAATCATACTTCAAGAACGTCATCTCCTGCCAGTCTTCGAACCCCTGGCATCTATGCCATTGTCAACTCCCTCATCTGCCCACCCCCACCGCGACCCCCCTCTTCACTCTCTGCCCTTGACTTTGCCACCTATTTCACATCTAAAATAACTCCATATGTCAGGACATCACATCCCAACAGACCCTCAACAACCTGCTATCTCCTAACCTTGACTACCCCTCCCCATCCATCTCACCAACTCTGACTTCTTTTTCCCCTGTAACTGGAGATGAAGTAATGACCCTTATCCGGTCTCCCCCACCCTCCCACCTCACCACTTGACCCTTGTCCCTCCCGCCACCTCCGCTTCCTCTCTTCTTCTGCCCGTTCCACTCTTGCCCACCTCCTCAATCTCTCCCTGGCCAGGATGTAGTCTGTAATTAATATCGGATGAGGATTCAGTACACATACTGTACATCAAAATATCATATTGCATGATGCATAGAATGTAAAGAATTTACATTAATCTGTTTTATACAAATCTTACATTTACAGTATGTACAGAATGGAAAACAAAGCTAAAAAAAACATTGTGCTTCCTGTCTGGGTCTTGCTTAGTGGTTTCAAACAGCGGTCTTCAAGACACCCCAACAGTCCAGGATATCTATGCTTAGGCACAGGTGACTTAATTAGTACCTCAGTCAGTTTGATTGTACTATCTGCGCACAAGCAGGGATATCCCTAAAACCTGGACTGGTGGAGTGCCTTGAGGACTGTGTTTGTGAACCACTGGTCTAGCTACAAAATATGTTTATGTATCTTATGGTTGGGCATTGTGGAAACTAAAAAACTTTAGTAAAGAAACACTATTGTATGCAGAAATCTGGTAGATACAACCAGGGTCGGACTGGCCCACAGGGGTACAGGAGAAACCACCAGTGGGCCCCACTGCCTGAGGGCCCACTCCCTCCTCTAAGGAGGTTCCAGATTGTACACTTTTATTATACATGGTAGATATTTTGCATTACACTGCACAAGACAATTGTGTATTTCAAGCCTCTGTGAAGGCTGGCCACACCCCCTTTTTAGTCTGGCCACACCCCTAAGTATGGGCCCCTATCACTGCATCCCCCCGGTGGGCCCTTTATGCCCCAGTTCAACACTGGATACAACCGTCTAATCTACTGCGGTTATCACTTCCAGACTGGTCATTACGAGGGTGATGTACCAATCCTTTGAGAGCGGACCGCTAGACAAATTGCCCACAGCAACCAATCAGATTCTTGGTATCATTCTATTACATGTATTTGGTAAATTATAGCAAGAAGTCCTCTTTAGAAAGTTTGATACAGCTCTGCTAATATATCTCCATGTGATGCATAGAGGTCTTTATTGCAACCATCCAGCAGACAGCCTAGATGGCTGTAAGTACCGTAGCTAGGATTACCACCTCATCCCTTTAATTCTGGACGCATATTAATTACACAGGTTCTGTGGCTGATATTTAAAACCAGGTGAAATTGAGTCTTGAAATCAGCCAGTCAAAGAACCTGTGTAATTAATATGTGTCCAGAATTATAGGGATGAGGTGGTAACCCTAACTGTAGCCCTCCCAAATAGATGAATGGGTGAAGGGACCCCATCAAAATATTAGTACCCCACAGTAACAGATATAAAACACTTCCTCTGAAAATATATACAGATATAAAATACAGAGGAGAGTCCAACCCCACATGGACCCAATGACAGATGCCTTTCTTATTTATCACTAAGGTAGGTCACCAAAGTGGACAGACCTGGATTTGGTGCTAATCAAATGGTGATAGCGGGGCAATTTGCAGATATTACTGACATTACAGTATGGCCTGTATGTAAGCATCGTGAAGGTGCCCACATAAATTTAAATGTATTACAGGTTGCGTATACCATATTCAAATATTGCGAAATACGGAATATTCTGAAATACTGAATTTTTTGAGTGAGACTGAGATAGTGAAACCTTTGTTTTCTGATGGCTCAATGCACACAAACTTTGTTTAATGCACAAAGTTGTTAAAAATATTGGCTAAAATGTCCTTCAGGCGGTGTGTATAAGGTGTATATGAAACATAAATGCATTCTCTGCTTAGACCTGGGTCCCATCGCCATGATATCTCATTATGGTATGCAATTATTCCAAAATACGCACAAATCCAATATCCAAAATACTTCTGGTCCCAAGCATTTTGGATATGGGAGACTCAACCTGTATTTAATCCAGATAAACTAGGTCTGATGTCAGTGTGACCTAACATACTGTATAAAGCAGCAGACACTGTTGAATTTGCAAAACATAATTAATACCCCTTTTCCACTAGCTCCTTAAAACACGGGTAAATGCGCGGGGGCGCGCATTTACCAGTGTTTTTCCCTAGTGGAAAATGGTCCCCCTGCAAATTCCCGGATCAAGTGATCCGGGAATCCTACCCGGGTAGCTAGTCGGGTTGAACACGTGTTCAATCCGGTAAGCTGTCTAGTGTGAACGGGAGCCATGTCGAGGTGAAAGTAACTAAGTAACTAGAATTGAATTAAGCCATTGTGTTGATCTACTAGGTTACATACTGTATATTCCACCTGATTAAATATATCACACACAAAGTACACAAACATAAAAAGTAGAGATGAGCGCCTGAAATTTTTCGGGTTTTGTGTTTTGGTTTTGGGTTCGGTTCCGCGGCCGTGTTTTGGGTTCGACCGCGTTTTGGCAAAACCTCACCGAATTTTTTTTGTCGGATTCGGGTGTGTTTTGGATTCGGGTGTTTTTTTAAAAAAACACTAAAAAACAGCTTAAATCATAGAATTTGGGGGTCATTTTGATCCCATATTATTATTAACCTCAAAAACCATAATTTCCACTCATTTTCAGTCTATTCTGAATACCTCACACCTCACAATATTATTTTTAGTCCTAAAATTTGCACCAAGGTCGCTGGATGACTAAGCTAAGCGACACTAGTGGCCGACACAAACACCTGGCCCATCTAGGAGTGGCACTGCAGTGTCACGCAGGATGTCCCTTCCAAAAAACCCTCCCCAATCAGCACATGACGCAAAGAAAAAAAGAGGCGCAATGAGGTAGCTGACTGTGTGAGTAAGATAAGCGACCCTAGTGGCCGACACAAACACCGGGCCCATTTAGGAGTGGCACTGCAGTGTCACGCAGGATGTCCCTTCCAAAAAACCCTCCCCAATCAGCACATGACGCAAAGAAAAAAAGAGGCGCAATGAGGTAGCTGACTGTGTGAGTAAGATTAGCGACCCTAGTGGCCGACACAAACACCGGGCCCATTTAGGAGTGGCACTGCAGTGTCACGCAGGATGTCCCTTCCAAAAAACCCTCCCCAATCAGCACATGACGCAAAGAAAAAAAGAGGCGCAATGAGGTAGCTGACTGTGTGAGTAAGATTAGCGACCCTAGTGGCCGACACAAACACCGGGCCCATTTAGGAGTGGCACTGCAGTGTCACGCAGGATGTCCCTTCCAAAAAACCCTCCCCAATCAGCACATGACGCAAAGAAAAAAAGAGGCGCAATGAGGTAGCTGACTGTGTGAGTAAGATTAGCGACCCTAGTGGCCGACACAAACACCGGGCCCATTTAGGAGTGGCACTGCAGTGTCACGCAGGATGTCCCTTCCAAAAAACCCTCCCCAATCAGCACATGACGCAAAGAAAAAAAGAGGCGCAATGAGGTAGCTGACTGTGTGAGTAAGATTAGCGACCCTAGTGGCCGACACAAACACCGGGCCCATTTAGGAGTGGCACTGCAGTGTCACGCAGGATGTCCCTTCCAAAAAACCCTCCCCAATCAGCACATGACGCAAAGAAAAAAAGAGGCGCAATGAGGTAGCTGACTGTGTGAGTAAGATTAGCGACCCTAGTGGCCGACACAAACACCGGGCCCATTTAGGAGTGGCACTGCAGTGTCACGCAGGATGTCCCTTCCAAAAAACCCTCCCCAATCAGCACATGACGCAAAGAAAAAAAGAGGCGCAATGAGGTAGCTGACTGTGTGAGTAAGATTAGCGACCCTAGTGGCCGACACAAACACCGGGCCCATTTAGGAGTGGCACTGCAGTGTCACGCAGGATGTCCCTTCCAAAAAACCCTCCCCAATCAGCACATGACGCAAAGAAAAAAAGAGGCGCAATGAGGTAGCTGACTGTGTGAGTAAGATTAGCGACCCTAGTGGCCGACACAAACACCGGGCCCATTTAGGAGTGGCACTGCAGTGTCACGCAGGATGTCCCTTCCAAAAAACCCTCCCCAATCAGCACATGACGCAAAGAAAAAAAGAGGCGCAATGAGGTAGCTGACTGTGTGAGTAAGATTAGCGACCCTAGTGGCCGACACAAACACCGGGCCCATTTAGGAGTGGCACTGCAGTGTCACGCAGGATGTCCCTTCCAAAAAACCCTCCCCAATCAGCACATGACGCAAAGAAAAAAAGAGGCGCAATGAGGTAGCTGACTGTGTGAGTAAGATTAGCGACCCTAGTGGCCGACACAAACACCGGGCCCATTTAGGAGTGGCACTGCAGTGTCACGCAGGATGTCCCTTCCAAAAAACCCTCCCCAAACAGCACATGACGCAAAGAAAAATAAAAGAAAAAAGAGGTGCAAGATGGAATTGTCCTTGGGCCCTCCCATCCTCCCTTATGTTGTATAAACAAAACAGGACATGCACACTTTAACCAACCCATCATTTCAGTGACAGGGTCTGCCACACGACTGTGACTGATATGACGGGTTGGTTTGGACCCCCCCCAAAAAAGAAGCAATTAATCTCTCCTTGCACAAACTGGCTCTACAGAGGCAAGATGTCCACCTCATCATCACCCTCCGATATATCACCGTGTACATCCCCCTCCTCACAGATTATCAATTCGTCCCCACTGGAATCCACCATCTCAGCTCCCTGTGTACTTTGTGGAGGCAATTGCTGCTGGTCAATGTCTCCGCGGAGGAATTGATTATAATTCATTTTAATGAACATCATCTTCTCCACATTTTCTGGATGTAACCTCGTACGCCGATTGCTGACAAGGTGAGCGGCGGCACTAAACACTCTTTCGGAGTACACACTTGTGGGAGGGCAACTTAGGTAGAATAAAGCCAGTTTGTGCAATGGCCTCCAAATTGCCTCTTTTTCCTGCCAGTATAAGTATGGACTGTGTGACGTGCCTACTTGGATGCGGTCACTCATATAATCCTCCACCATTCTTTCAATGGTGAGAGAATCATATGCAGTGACAGTAGACGACATGTCCGTAATCGTTGTCAGGTCCTTCAGTCCGGACCAGATGTCAGCATCAGCAGTCGCTCCAGACTGCCCTGCATCACCGCCAGCGGGTGGGCTCAGAATTCTGAGCCTTTTCCTCGCACCCCCAGTTGCTGGAGAATGTGAAGGAGGAGATGTTGACAGGTCGCGTTCCGCTTGACTTGACAATTTTCTCACCAGCAGGTCTTTCAACCCCAGCAGACTTGTGTCTGCCGGAAAGAGAGATCCAAGGTAGGCTTTAAATCTAGGATCGAGCACGGTGGCCAAAATGTAGTGCTCTGATTTCAACAGATTGACCACCCGTGAATCCTTGTTAAGCGAATTAAGGGCTCCATCCACAAGTCCCACATGCCTAGCGGAATCGCTCCGTGTTAGCTCCTCCTTCAATGTCTCCAGCTTCTTCTGCAAAAGCCTGATGAGGGGAATGACCTGACTCAGGCTGGCAGTGTCTGAACTGACTTCACGTGTGGCAAGTTCAAAGGGCATCAGAACCTTGCACAACGTTGAAATCATTCTCCACTGCGCTTGAGACAGGTGCATTCCACCTCCTATATCGTGCTCAATTGTATAGGCTTGAATGGCCTTTTGCTGCTCCTCCAACCTCTGAAGCATATAGAGGGTTGAATTCCACCTCGTTACCACTTCTTGCTTCAGATGATGGCAGGGCAGGTTCAGTAGTTTTTGGTGGTGCTCCAGTCTTCTGTACGTGGTGCCTGTACGCCGAAAGTGTCCTGCAATTTTTCTGGCCACCGACAGCATCTCTTGCACGCCCCTGTCGTTTTTTAAATAATTCTGCACCACCAAATTCAAGGTATGTGCAAAACATGGGACGTGCTGGAATTTGCCCATATTTAATGCACACACAATATTGCTGGCGTTGTCCGATGCCACAAATCCACAGGAGAGTCCAATTGGGGTAAGCCATTCCGCGATGATCTTCCTCAGTTGCCGTAAGAGGTTTTCAGCTGTGTGCGTATTCTGGAAAGCGGTGATACAAAGCGTAGCCTGCCTAGGAAAGAGTTGGCGTTTGCGAGATGCTGCTACTGGTGCCGCCGCTGCTGTTCTTGCGGCGGGAGTCCATACATCTACCCAGTGGGCTGTCACAGTCATATAGTCCTGACCCTGCCCTGCTCCACTTGTCCACATGTCCGTGGTTAAGTGGACATTGGGTACAACTGCATTTTTTAGGACACTGGTGAGTCTTTTTCTGACGTCCGTGTACATTCTCGGTATCGCCTGCCTAGAGAAGTGGAACCTAGATGGTATTTGGTAACGGGGGCACACTGCCTCAATAAATTGTCTAGTTCCCTGTGAACTAACGGCGGATACCGGACGCACGTCTAACACCAACATAGTTGTCAAGGCCTCAGTTATCCGCTTTGCAGCAGGATGACTGCTGTGATATTTCATCTTCCTCGCAAAGGACTGTTGAACAGTCAATTGCTTACTGGAAGTAGTACAAGTGGGCTTACGACTTCCCCTCTGGGATGACCATCGACTCCCAGCGGCAACAACAGCAGCGCCAGCAGCAGTAGGCGTTACACGCAAGGATGCATCGGAGGAATCCCAGGCAGGAGAGGACTCGTCAGAATTGCCAGTGACATTGCCTGCAGGACTATTGGCATTCCTGGGGAAGGAGGAAATTGACACTGAGGGAGTTGGTGGGGTGGTTTGCGTGAGCTTGGTTACAAGAGGAAGGGATTTACTGGTCAGTGGACTGCTTCCGCTGTCACCCAAAGTTTTTGAACTTGTCACTGACTTATTATGAATGCGCTGCAGGTGACGTATAAGGGAGGATGTTCCGAGGTGGTTAACGTCCTTACCCCTACTTATTACAGCTTGACAAAGGGAACACACGGCTTGACACCTGTTGTCCGCATTTCTGTTGAAATAGTTCCACACCGAAGAGCTGATTTTTTTGGTATTTTCACCAGGCATGTCAACGGCCATATTCCTCCCACGGACAACAGGTGTCTCCCCGGGTGCCTGACTTAAACAAACCACCTCACCATCAGAATCCTCCTGGTCAATTTCCTCCCCAGCGCCAGCAACACCCATATCCTCCTCATCCTGGTGTACTTCAACACTGACATCTTCAATCTGACTATCAGGAACTGGACTGCGGGTGCTCCTTCCAGCACTTGCAGGGGGCGTGCAAATGGTGGAAGGCGCATGCTCTTCACGTCCAGTGTTGGGAAGGTCAGGCATCGCAACCGACACAATTGGACTCTCCTTGTGGATTTGGGATTTCGAAGAACGCACAGTTCTTTGCGGTGCTACTGCTTTTGCCAGCTTGAGTCTTTTCATTTTTCTAGCGAGAGGCTGAGTGCCTCCATCCTCATGTGAAGCTGAACCACTAGCCATGAACATAGGCCAGGGCCTCAGCCGTTCCTTGCCACTCCGTGTGGTAAATGGCATATTGGCAAGTTTACGCTTCTCCTCCGACAATTTTATTTTAGGTTTTGGAGTCCTTTTTTTACTGATATTTGGTGTTTTGGATTTGACATGCTCTGTACTATGACATTGGGCATCGGCCTTGGCAGACGACGTTGCTGGCATTTCATCGTCTCGGCCATGACTAGTGGCAGCAGCTTCAGCACGAGGTGGAAGTGGATCTTGATCTTTCCCTAATTTTGGAACCTCAACATTTTTGTTCTCCATATTTTAATAGGCACAACTAAAAGGCACCTCAGGTAAACAATGGAGATGGATGGATACTAGTATACAATTATGGACGGACTGCCGAGTGCCGACACAGAGGTAGCTACAGCCGTGAACTACCGTACTGTGTCTGCTGCTAATATAGACTGGTTGATAAAGAGATGTCGTAGTATGTATGTATGAAGAAGAAAGAAAAAAAAACCACGGTTAGGTGGTATACAATTATGGACGGACTGCCGAGTGCCGACACAGAGGTAGCCACAGCCGTGAACTACCGTACTGTACTGTGTCTGCTGCTAATATAGACTGGTTGATAAAGAGATGTCGTAGTATGTATGTATGAAGAAGAAAGAAAAAAAAACCACGGGTAGGTGGTATACAATTATGGACGGACTGCCGAGTGCCGACACAGAGGTAGCCACAGCCGTGAACTACCGTACTGTACTGTGTCTGCTGCTAATATAGACTGGTTGATAAAGAGATGTAGTAGTATGTATGTATAAAGAAGAAAGAAAAAAAAACCACGGGTAGGTGGTATACAATTATGGACGGACTGCCGAGTGCCGACACAGAGGTAGCCACAGCCGTGAACTACCGTACTGTACTGTGTCTGCTGCTAATATAGACTGGTTGATAAAGAGATGTCGTAGTATGTATGTATGAAGAAGAAAGAAAAAAAAACCACGGTTAGGTGGTATACAATTATGGACGGACTGCCGAGTGCCGACACAGAGGAAGCCACAGCCGTGAACTACCGTACTGTACTGTGTCTGCTGCTAATATAGACTGGTTGATAAAGAAATGTCGTAGTATGTATGTATAAAGAAGAAAGAAAAAAAAACCACGGTTAGGTGGTATACAATTATGGACGGACTGCCGAGTGCCGACACAGAGGTAGCCACAGCCGTGAACTACCGTACTGTACTGTGTCTGCTGCTAATATAGACTGGTTGATAAAGAGATGTCGTAGTATGTATGTATGAAGAAGAAAGAAAAAAAAACCACGGTTAGGTGGTATACAATTATGGACGGACTGCCGAGTGCCGACACAGAGGTAGCCACAGCCGTGAACTACCGTACTGTACTGTGTCTGCTGCTAATATAGACTGGTTGATAAAGAGATGTCGTAGTATGTATGTATAAAGAAGAAAGAAAAAAAAACCACGGTTAGGTGGTATACAATTATGGACGGACTGCCGAGTGCCGACACAGAGGTAGCCACAGCCGTGAACTACCGTACTGTACTGTGTCTGCTGCTAATATAGACTGGTTGATAAAGAGATGTAGTAGTATGTATGTATAAAGAAGAAAGAAAAAAAAAACACGGGTAGGTGGTATACAATTATGGATGGACTGCCGAGTGCCGACACAGAGGTAGCTACAGCCGTGAACTACCGTACTGTGTCTGCTGCGACTGGATGATAAATAATGATATAAAAAATATATATATATCACTACTGCAGCCGGACAGGTATATATATTATATAATGACGGACCTGCTGGACACTGTCTGTCAGCAGAATGAGTTTTTTATAGAATAAAAAAAAAACACCACACAAGTGAAGTCACACGACGAGTGTTTAACTTTTTCAGGCAATCACAATATAGTATACTACTAACTATACTGGTGGTCAGTGTGGTCAGGTCACTGGTCAGTCACACTGGCAGTGGCACTCCTGCAGCAAAAGTGTGCACTGTTTAATTTTAATATAATATGTACTCCTGGCTCCTGCTATAACCTATAACTGGCACTGCAGTGCTCCCCAGTCTCCCCCACAATTATAAGCTGTGTGAGCTGAGCACAGTCAGATATATAATATATACATAGATGATGCAGCACACTGGGCTGAGCAGTGCACACAGATATGGTATGTGACTGTCTTGTACTCCTGGCTCCTGCTATAACCTATAACTGGCACTGCAGTGCTCCCCAGTCTCCCCCACAATTATAAGCTGTGTGAGCTGAGCACAGTCAGATATATAATATATACATAGATGATGCAGGCATGCAGCACACTGGGCTGAGCAGTGCACACAGATAAGGTATGTGACTGAGTCACTGTGTGTACCGTTTTTTTCAGGCAGAGAACGGATATATTAAATAAAACAACTGCACTGCTGGTGGTCACTGTGGTCAGTCACTAAACTCTGCACTCTCTTCTACAGTATCAGCCTCAGGTCAATCTCTCTCTCTCTCTCCTAATCTAAATGGAGAGGACGCCAGCCACGTCCTCTCCCTATCAATCTCAATGCACGTGTGAAAATGGCGGCGACGCGCGGCTCCTTATATAGAATCCGAGTCTCGCGAGAATCCGACAGCGTCATGATGACGTTCGGGCGCGCTCGGGTTAACCGAGCAAGGCGGGAAGATCCGAGTCGCTCGGACCCGTGAAAAAAAACATGAAGTTCGTGCGGGTTCGGATTCAGAGAAACCGAACCCGCTCATCTCTAATAAAAAGGTGGTCCCATAGTCTTACAATCAATTATGATGTCAGAATAGATGTCCTTTATCACATGAAGACTTGGAATACTATAGTTCCATGCCTTGAGATCTTTCAGTATGGTCAATGTTGTGGTCAAGTTCAAACCATCTACAATGTATGCAGATTGGGTGCAGGGTGCTCTCTAATAATTGCTTGATGATAGTATGCGATATCACTCTCATGCGGTACCATAGAAAACAGAGAGAAAGAAGGCAGTAGTGCAACACCGCCCGACAATTAAAATCTATTTAATATCATGGGTGGTATTCATGTGACCAGCAGTCAGCAGACCAAAGGTCACATGCCTCCCCCAAAATCCCGCCCCCTCGCTGATTTTTCAATCACAGCCTGTAACATGGCAGTTAGGAGCTGATTACCTTATCTGGTACTATATCTCTCTCCAAGGTTTGGTACATCTGCCCCTAAGTGAAGTCACAAGACGTAATAAGCCAACAAAAATAAATTATAAGAATAAGTCAGATACTGTAATAATTTATTTTAATAAAATAATAAACACAATAAATTCCAAGTCTAAAAGCCAAACTAGAATAAAAGCAAATTCCATATTAAGAAAACAATCCACGATCATCCCAAAATCATCTTTTCTCCATTCTTACCAAACCCTCGTCTTGTGTTGTCGGACCACCTAGTGTTTCTGCAAGGCACACGGAGAGCAATATCGGTGCAAGGATTATATGTAAAATAAATCTACTGACTTATTATATTTAGAAACAACCTCATCTGACAAAATGACCAATGTCTGGAGGATCTAGGCAGGAAACTGAAACTCGGGAAAGGAATTAGAAGGAAGAAAAATCTTTTGGAGAGGGTATTTCCGAGTGTACATTATGAGATGACCTTGAACAAAATCTAAACCGCAATGTAATTGAGAAAATATATCAATCATTGTGAACTAAGATACTCTCCAGGGAAAGCAAAGTGTAATTCAGACTATCACTAGATTAAATGGTTTTAAGTTAGTAATCTATTAAATCGTAAAAAAAAAACATGTTAGGGACTGATTTAGTGTTAGGAGCAAATCCAGCTTCTGGGCGCAACGTTTGCTCCAGGAAAAAACATTTTGTGCTGCAGCTGTGGGAAACGTTCAACTCACAAACTGGTTAAGAGTGGTGAGGGGTCGCAGCTCAGACCAAGGGGTATATTTACTAAATTGACAATTGCAGCGTTTGCTTCCTATCGATTTTCTACATTAAAACCCAAGTCTATCCGGCCAAGAGATAACACTTCGGAATAGAATTCGCCATCCCAGTTTCCTCCCATTAAAAGTAATAAAACCCATGAGGCGGTTTTGAACTTGCTGACCAGAAAAGTGCCCTGTCTCTGAGAGGCATTTTGGGTAAAGCACTTCACATGTGGCAGACAGGGATTGCTCGCACCTGTAGTGCATCTGTAAAGAATATATGAAAAAACATCCAGACACTATATTTAAAAATACTTTATTTAAAATAAAATGAGGCCCCTCATTCTCCCATTTATTACTTACTTAAATCCTTTAGGAAGGATCCTCTTTGGTCCATTTAGCATACATGGCATCTGGGCAAAATAATAACTTATTGGACTCAAGCTCCAATAATATGGAGCTTGGCTCTGCTGGACTTTACTCTGACTGGGCACAAGTCCTAATAATATGGGGCATGCACTGCTGACGTCTGCACTGACTGCGCACAAGTCCTGATAATATGAAAGCCTGGCACTATGGCATTGAAGTTAACATCTTAGGACTGCTCAGTGACATGATACATGATGCCTTATCACATGCTCAACTCCTGGACTCAGGTGTTCCTGAAGCTGATGATGACCTGGATGTCATGGAGATGTTCTCTCCTCCAGGCACATGGAAGAGCTCCACGATGCGACACTTAGGGATGACATCTGCCAATGGTTGTCTTTTGTTGTCCGGCATGACTGACTATCTTCCTCTGGCGAACTGTCTCATGATCTCAAGTCGTTCTTCACCTTCCACAATGAATTAACCCTCTCAGATGGCATCTTCTTGTATCAACATTTAGTGATTCATTATGCCCTTCAAGGTTTCTATCCTCAGTAGGCCCACCAGGGCTACAAAAGGCATGAGGCCACCATACAGTGGACTAAGGATACCCTGTTTTGACCCTCTATGGCTGCTGACATTGACTGGATTATCTCTGAATTGCTTTACGGGGCCATCATGCCAAGGATCCGCACATTCTCCAATGAGGTTCCTGACCTCCCTTGGACCATTGTTACTGCAGATCTCTTGAATAGAGGAGAGAGCAGCTTGTGTTAGTGGATTCATATTCTGGTTGGTTTTAGATAGATTATCACCCCAAACTGACAAGGGTCACAGTCATCAACAAAATGAAGAGGATGTTTTCTTCATATGGCATACCACGAAAGCCACCTACGGACAATAGAGATGAGCGGGTTCGGTTTCTCTGAATCCGAACCCGCCAGAACTTCATGTTTTTTTTCAAGGGTCCGAGCGACTCGGATCTTCCCGCCTTGCTCGGTTAACCCGAGCGCGCCCGAACGTCATCATGACGCTGTCGGATTCTCGCGAGGCTCGGATTCTATCGCGAGACTCGGATTCTATATAAGGAGCCGCGCGTCGCCGCCATTTTCACACGTGCATTGAGATTGATAGGGAGAGGACGTGGCTGGCGTCCTCTCCATTTAGAATAGATTAGAGAGACACTTGATTTACTAATTTTGGGGAGCATTAGGAGTACTCAGTACAGTGCAGAGTTTTGCTGATAGTGACCACCAGTTTTATTTATAATCCGTTCTCTGCCTGAAAAAAGCGATACACAGCACACAGTGACTCAGTCACATACCATATCTGTGTGCACTGCTCAGGCTCAGGCCAGTGTGCTGCATCATCTATTATCATAATATCTATATATAATATTATATATATCTGTCTGACTGCTCAGCTCACACAGCTTATAATTGTGGGGGAGACTGGGGAGCACTACTGCAGTGCCAGTTATAGGTTATAGCAGGAGCCAGGAGTACATAATATATTATATAGTGAGTGACCACCAGACACACAGTGCAGTTTATTTAATATATCCGTTCTCTGCCTGAAAAAAGCGATACACACAGTGGCTCAGTCAGTCACATACCATATCTGTGTGCACTGCTCAGGCTCAGGCCAGTGTGCTGCATCATCTATATATATTATATATCTGTCTGACTGCTCAGCTCACACAGCTTATAATTGTGGGGGAGACTGGGGAGCACTACTGCAGTGCCAGTTATAGGTTATAGCAGGAGCCAGGAGTACATAATATTATATTAAAATTAAACAGTGCACACTTTTGCTGCAGGAGTGCCACTGCCAGTGTGACTAGTGACCAGTGACCTGACCACCAGTATATATAATATTAGTAGTATACTATCTCTTTATCAACCAGTCTATATTAGCAGCAGACACAGTACAGTGCGGTAGTTCACGGCTGTGGCTACCTCTGTGTCGGCACTCGGCAGCCCGTCCATAATTGTATATACCACCTAACCGTGGTTTTTTTTTCTTTCTTTATACATACATACTAGTTACGAGTATACTATCTCTTTATCAACCAGTCTATATATTAGCAGCAGACACAGTACAGTGCGGTAGTTCACGGCTGTGGCTACCTCTGTGTCGGCACTCGGCAGCCCGTCCATAATTGTATATACCACCTAACCGTGGTTTTTTTTTCTTTCTTTATACATACATACTAGTTACGAGTATACTATCTCTTTATCAACCAGTCTATATATTAGCAGCAGACACAGTACAGTGCGGTAGTTCACGGCTGTGGCTACCTCTGTGTCGGCACTCGGCAGCCCGTCCATAATTGTATATACCACCTAACCGTGGTTTTTTTTTCTTTCTTTATACATACATACTAGTTACGAGTATACTATCTCTTTATCAACCAGTCTATATATTAGCAGCAGACACAGTACAGTGCGGTAGTTCACGGCTGTGGCTACCTCTGTGTCGGCACTCGGCAGCCCGTCCATAATTGTATATACCACCTAACCGTGGTTTTTTTTTCTTTCTTTATACATACATACTAGTTACGAGTATACTATCTCTTTATCAACCAGTCTATATATTAGCAGCAGACACAGTACAGTGCGGTAGTTCACGGCTGTGGCTACCTCTGTGTCGGCACTCGGCAGCCCGTCCATAATTGTATATACCACCTAACCGTGGTTTTTTTTTCTTTCTTTATACATACATACTAGTTACGAGTATACTATCTCTTTATCAACCAGTCTATATATTAGCAGCAGACACAGTACAGTGCGGTAGTTCACGGCTGTGGCTACCTCTGTGTCGGCACTCGGCAGCCCGTCCATAATTGTATACTAGTATCCAATCCATCCATCTCCATTGTTTACCTGAGGTGCCTTTTAGTTGTGCCTATTAAAATATGGAGAACAAAAATGTTGAGGTTCCAAAATTAGGGAAAGATCAAGATCCACTTCCACCTCGTGCTGAAGCTGCTGCCACTAGTCATGGCCGAGACGATGAAATGCCAGCAACGTCGTCTGCCAAGGCCGATGCCCAATGTCATAGTACAGAGCATGTCAAATCCAAAACACCAAATATCAGTAAAAAAAGGACTCCAAAACCTAAAATAAAATTGTCGGAGGAGAAGCGTAAACTTGCCAATATGCCATTTACCACACGGAGTGGCAAGGAACGGCTGAGGCCCTGGCCTATGTTCATGGCTAGTGGTTCAGCTTCACATGAGGATGGAAGCACTCAGCCTCTCGCTAGAAAAATGAAAAGACTCAAGCTGGCAAAAGCAGCACAGCAAAGAACTGTGCATTCTTCGAAATCCCAAATCCACAAGGAGAGTCCAATTGTGTCGGTTGCGATGCCTGACCTTCCCAACACTGGACGTGAAGAGCATGCGCCTTCCACCATTTGCACGCCCCCTGCAAGTGCTGGAAGGAGCACCCGCAGTCCAGTTCCTGATAGTCAGATTGAAGATGTCAGTGTTGAAGTACACCAGGATGAGGAGGATATGGGTGTTGCTGGCGCTGGGGAGGAAATTGACCAGGAGGATTCTGATGGTGAGGTGGTTTGTTTAAGTCAGGCACCCGGGGAGACACCTGTTGTCCGTGGGAGGAATATGGCCGTTGACATGCCAGGTGAAAATACCAAAAAAATCAGCTCTTCGGTGTGGAGGTATTTCACCAGAAATGCGGACAACAGGTGTCAAGCCGTGTGTTCCCTTTGTCAAGCTGTAATAAGTAGGGGTAAGGACGTTAACCACCTCGGAACATCCTCCCTTATACGTCACCTGCAGCGCATTCATAATAAGTCAGTGACAAGTTCAAAAACTTTGGGTGACAGCGGAAGCAGTCCACTGACCAGTAAATCCCTTCCTCTTGTAACCAAGCTCACGCAAACCACCCCACCAACTCCCTCAGTGTCAATTTCCTCCTTCCCCAGGAATGCCAATAGTCCTGCAGGCCATGTCACTGGCAATTCTGACGAGTCCTCTCCTGCCTGGGATTCCTCCGATGCATCCTTGCGTGTAACGCCTACTGCTGCTGGCGCTGCTGTTGTTGCCGCTGGGAGTCGATGGTCATCCCAGAGGGGAAGTCGTAAGCCCACTTGTACTACTTCCAGTAAGCAATTGACTGTTCAACAGTCCTTTGCGAGGAAGATGAAATATCACAGCAGTCATCCTACTGCAAAGCGGATAACTGAGTCCTTGACAACTATGTTGGTGTTAGACGTGCGTCCGGTATCCGCCGTTAGTTCACAGGGAACTAGACAATTTATTGAGGCAGTGTGCCCCCGTTACCAAATACCATCTAGGTTCCACTTCTCTAGGCAGGCGATACCGAGAATGTACACGGACGTCAGAAAAAGACTCACCAGTGTCCTAAAAAATGCAGTTGTACCCAATGTCCACTTAACCACGGACATGTGGACAAGTGGAGCAGGGCAGGGTCAGGACTATATGACTGTGACAGCCCACTGGGTAGATGTATGGACTCCCGCCGCAAGAACAGCAGCGGCGGCACCAGTAGCAGCATCTCGCAAACGCCAACTCTTTCCTAGGCAGGCTACGCTTTGTATCACCGCTTTCCAGAATACGCACACAGCTGAAAACCTCTTACGGCAACTGAGGAAGATCATCGCGGAATGGCTTACCCCAATTGGACTCTCCTGTGGATTTGTGGCATCGGACAACGCCAGCAATATTGTGTGTGCATTAAATATGGGCAAATTCCAGCACGTCCCATGTTTTGCACATACCTTGAATTTGGTGGTGCAGAATTTTTTAAAAAACGACAGGGGCGTGCAAGAGATGCTGTCGGTGGCCAGAAAAATTGCGGGACACTTTCGGCGTACAGGCACCACGTACAGAAGACTGGAGCACCACCAAAAACTACTGAACCTGCCCTGCCATCATCTGAAGCAAGAAGTGGTAACGAGGTGGAATTCAACCCTCTATATGCTTCAGAGGTTGGAGGAGCAGCAAAAGGCCATTCAAGCCTATACAATTGAGCACGATATAGTAGGTGGAATGCACCTGTCTCAAGTGCAGTGGAGAATGATTTCAACGTTGTGCAAGGTTCTGATGCCCTTTGAACTTGCCACACGTGAAGTCAGTTCAGACACTGCCAGCCTGAGTCAGGTCATTCCCCTCATCAGGCTTTTGCAGAAGAAGCTGGAGGCATTGAAGAAGGAGCTAAAAGGGAGCGATTCCGCTAGGCATGTGGGACTTGTGGATGCAGCCCTTAATTCGCTTAACAAGGATTCACGGGTGGTCAATCTGTTGAAATCAGAGCACTACATTTTGGCCACCGTGCTCGATCCTAGATTTAAAGCCTACCTTGGATCTCTCTTTCCGGCAGACACAGGTCTGCTGGGGTTGAAAGACCTGCTGGTGACAAAATTGTCAAGTCAAGCGGAACGCGACCTGTCAACATCTCCTCCTTCACATTCTCCCGCAACTGGGGGTGCGAGGAAAAGGCTCAGAATTCCGAGCCCACCCGCTGGCGGTGATGCAGGGCAGTCTGGAGCGACTGCTGATGCTGACATCTGGTCCGGACTGAAGGACCTGACAACGATTACGGACATGTCGTCTACTGTCACTGCATATGATTCTCTCAACATTGATAGAATGGTGGAGGATTATATGAGTGACCGCATCCAAGTAGGCACGTCACACAGTCCGTACTTATACTGGCAGGAAAAAGAGGCAATTTGGAGGCCCTTGCACAAACTGGCTTTATTCTACCTAAGTTGCCCTCCCACAAGTGTGTACTCCGAAAGAGTGTTTAGTGCCGCCGCTCACCTTGTCAGCAATCGGCGTACGAGGTTACATCCAGAAAATGTGGAGAAGATGATGTTCATTAAAATGAATTATAATCAATTCCTCCGCGGAGACATTGACCAGCAGCAATTGCCTCCACAAAGTACACAGGGAGCTGAGATGGTGGATTCCAGTGGGGACGAATTGATAATCTGTGAGGAGGGGGATGTACACGGTGATATATCGGAGGGTGAAGATGAGGTGGACATCTTGCCTCTGTAGAGCCAGTTTGTGCAAGGAGAGATTAATTGCTTCTTTTTTGGGGGGGGTCCAAACCAACCCGTCATATCAGTCACAGTCGTGTGGCAGACCCTGTCACTGAAATGATGGGTTGGTTAAAGTGTGCATGTCCTGTTTTGTTTATACAACATAAGGGTGGGTGGGAGGGCCCAAGGACAATTCCATCTTGCACCTCTTTTTTCTTTTCTTTTTCTTTGCATCATGTGCTGATTGGGGAGGGTTTTTTGGAAGGGACATCCTGCGTGACACTGCAGTGCCACTCCTAGATGGGCCCGGTGTTTGTGTCGGCCACTAGGGTCGCTAATCTTACTCACACAGTCAGCTACCTCATTGCGCCTCTTTTTTTCTTTGCGTCATGTGCTGTTTGGGGAGGGTTTTTTGGAAGGGACATCCTGCGTGACACTGCAGTGCCACTCCTAGATGGGCCCGGTGTTTGTGTCGGCCACTAGGGTCGCTAATCTTACTCACACAGCTACCTCATTGCGCCTCTTTTTTTCTTTGCGTCATGTGCTGTTTGGGGAGGGTTTTTTGGAAGGGCCATCCTGCGTGACACTGCAGTGCCACTCCTAGATGGGCCCGGTGTTTGTGTCGGCCACTAGGGTCGCTTATCTTACTCACACAGCGACCTCGGTGCAAATTTTAGGACTAAAAATAATATTGTGAGGTGTGAGGTATTCAGAATAGACTGAAAATGAGTGGAAATTATGGTTTTTGAGGTTAATAATACTTTGGGATCAAAATGACCCCCAAATTCTATGATTTAAGCTGTTTTTTAGTGTTTTTTGAAAAAAACACCCGAATCCAAAACACACCCGAATCCGACAAAAAAAATTCGGTGAGGTTTTGCCAAAACGCGTTCGAACCCAAAACACGGCCGCGGAACCGAACCCAAAACCAAAACACAAAACCCGAAAAATTTCAGGCGCTCGGACAATGCCATGCAGTTCATAAATGGTGAGGTCCAGACTTTCACCAGTGAATGGGACATCTCACCTCACCAGACGTCCTCATTATCCACAGTCCAACGGACTAGCAGAAAGGGCAGTATGTTTTGCAAAGCACCTGTTAGGCAAATATTATAGAGATGGTTCTGATGGTTTTATGGTGCTCCTCAACTTGAGAAATACTCTGAGAGAAGGACCCCTGCTCAATGCCATCTATCCAAGTGCACACTCACCATCATTGCCACCACAAATCAAACTTAGACCACAAGTTGAGAACAACATGCAAGATGTTTTGCAAGGACTCCAGGTAGCATCTCAAAGACACTCCTGATAAAATATCTCATTGTCTGTTTACACAAGACACCTCCTGTGGCATTTGTATGTTATTGCACAGCCACGGCGTACAAGGACAACTCAAAATCAGGCCCAGTAAGAATTCCAAAGATATATTTGAACTTTATTTTCCTTTAGAAAAGATTTTGTTTAATAACAGTACGGCTTCTTTTCAATATAATAGCCCTGTAAGTGATTCTCGGGGGATTCTTCTGAGCTATATTGCAGGTTTAACCCCCTCCCACTTTAGCACTACTGAGAAACGTGTAGAGGTAAGACAGACCTCTCTGCCTCCATTAGTATACTATATGGTATTTAAATTGATCACAAAGCAAAGCTTGGAGTCAGCAGTGATAAGGGCGAGATTAATACCGTACATTAGGCATCCTCTAAAAGGTAAAGGAATATCCACTGTACTGTATCATTAAATGCAACTGGGGATATCAGATGTAAATATATTTCAAAAGTTTGCACTATCAATTATATTGTGGGCTCGCAAAGACACGAATACTAACATAAGTGAAATGAAAATGTATTTTACATTGAACCAATCAGATCATTTATCTTTATGAGTCAATAACATTTACTCCACACAGAACGTTACAGGACAGAAGCCATCTATATGTACATTGTTCATGATTCACTGTATTTCAGTTGGTGTGATTGTGCATACTTAGTAATAATAATAATAATAATAATAAATAATTTTATTTATATAGCGCTCTTTCTCCAACAGGACTCAAGGCGCTTAGGGGGAAAAGTATCAAAAATCTAGGGGGGGAGAGGTATCAAATCTTCCAAAGAGGACAAGAGGAGAAGTTGCTCATAGCAGCCAATCATATTCTAGATATCATTTTATAGAGTGTACTAAATGGTAGCTGTAAGCTGATAGGCTGCTATGGGAAACTTCTGATGTCCTCTTTAGAAGGTTTGATATATCTCCTTCTTAGTTATATAGGGGTCTATGTACTAAGCCTTGGAGAGAGATTAAGTGGAGAGAAATTAAGGGGTCTATTCATGAAGCAGTGAAAAGTGTGTAGAAGTGAACCAGTGGAGAAGTTGCCCATGGCAACCAATCAGCTGCTACGTATTATTTTATCAAATGCATTTTATAAATGTTACCTCAACACTGGTTGCCATGGGCAACTTCTCCACTGGCTCACTTCTCCAAACTTTTCACTGCTTCATGAATAAACCCCTAAATCCTGAATTCAGGGGTGTTTCTTTGCCCATAGCAACATTGTCTAAGGGCCCTTATGTACATGATGGAGGAGACAATGTAGCCATCACCACCATAGGGCAGTGCTGCTGTTAGATCTATTAGGCCATGGTTCTAAAATGCATGGCCAGGCAGGCAGAGAATATGAGGACCCTTTTCATATGCTGCGCCATCCAATAAAGTATGGCAATGCTGCATCAGAAGCATGGCTGCTCTCCGCCTTCCCTCTGAGTGACTCTACCCAAGCGGGCATAAACCTTCCACCACCAGCTCTTCACACCACCAAAACTATAACATTTTAATTTTGATTTGCAAGTAAGAGCTATTGGAGCTATAGAAGAGAGAAACATGTAGTAAACAATATCTTTACAAAAATCTGCATATTCCTCTGGAAACTGCACATGACGTTGATAGAGCAGAAAACTGTGCTGTCTCCTCCCTGTGCATATACAGTTGTACTCATAAGTTTACATACCCTAGCAGAATTTGTGATTTTCTGGCCATTTGTCAGAGAATATGAATGATAACTCACAAACTTTTCTTTCACTCATGGTTAGTGGTTGGATGAAGGCATTTATTGTCAAACAACTGTGTTTACTCTTTTTAAATCATAATGACAACAGAAACTACCCAAATGACCCTGATCAAAAGTTTACATACCCTGGAGATTTTGGCCTGATAACATTCACACAAGTTGACAAAAACGGGTTTGAATGGCTACTAAAGATAACCATCCTCACCTGTGATCTGTTTGCTTGTAATCAGTGTGTGTGTATAAAAGGTCAGTGAGTTTCTGGGCTCCTGAAAGACCCTTGCATCTTTCATCCAGTGCTGCACTGACGTGTCTGGATTTTGAGTCATTGGGAAAGCAAAAGAATTGTCAAAGGATCTGCGGGAAAAGGTAATTGAACTGTATAAAACAGGAAAGGGATATAAAAAGATATCCAAGCAATTGAGAATGCCAATCAGCAGTGTTCAAACTCTAATTAAGAAGTGGAAAATGAGGGATTCTGTGAAAACCAAATCACGGTCAGGTAGACCAACAAAAATTTTAGCCACAACTGCCAGGAAAATTGTTCAGGATGCATAGAAAATTCCACAAATAACTTCAGCTGAAATACAGGACTCTCTGGAAAAAAATGGTGTGATTGTTTCAAGATGCACAATAAGGAGGCATTTGAAGAAAAATGGGCTGCATGGTCGAGTCGCCAGAAGAAAGCTATTACTACGCAAATGCCACAAAGCATCCCGCTTACAATACTCCAAACAGCACAGAGACAAGCTTCAAAACTTCTGGAATAAAGTCATTTGGAGTGATGAGACCAAAATTGAACTTTTTGGCCACAACCATAAACGTTACATTTGGAGAGGAGTCAACAAGGCCTATGATGAAAGGTACACCATTCCTACTGTGAAACGAAACATGGAGGTGGATCGCTGATGTTTTGGGGATGTGTGAGCTACAAAGGCACTGGAAACTTGGTCAAAATTGATGGCAAGATGAATGCAGCATGTTATCAGAAAATACTTGAGGAAAATTTGCACTCATCAGCCCGGAAGCTGCGCATGGGACGTACTTTGACGTTCCAACATGACAATGATCCAAAACACAAGGCCAAGTCGACCTGTCATCGGCTACAGCAGAATAAAGTGAAGGTTCTGGAGTGGCCATCTCAGTCTCCTGACCTCAATATCATTGAGCCACTCTAGGGAGATCTCAAACGTGCAGTTCATGCAAGACAGCCCAAGAATTTACAGGAACTGGAGGCTTTTTGCCAAGAAGAATGGGCAGTTTTACCATCTGAGAAAATAAAGAGCCTCATCCACAACTACCACAAAATACTTCAAGCTGTCATTGATGTTAAAGGGGGCAATACACGGTATTAAGAACTGGGGTATGTAAACTTTTGATCAGGGTCGTTTGGGTAGTTTCTGTTGTCATTATGATTTAAAAAGAGTAAACACAGTTGTTTGACAATAAATGGCTTCACCCAACCACTAACCATGAGTGAAAGAAACGTTTGTGAGTTATCATTCATATTCTCTGACAAATGGCCAGAAAATCACAAATTCTGCTAGGGTATGTAAACTTATGAGCACAACTGTATGCTGGGCACTAGGACCCTGAGTCTGCAGGGAGATGTGATCTCCAAACTGATGTGCCACTGCACATGTGCAGACCGCAGCCACCTTTACTGTGTTGAGTCACCTATTACCGCTTTCAGATCGCAAATGCCGGATCCCACCCGGGAAGAGAAATGTATCCTTACCGGGTGGGATCCCACATTTGCTCTGCTTTATTGGCTTTCTGACCCGGCAATATACCGGATCGGTTGCCATAGCAGCGGGGGGGGGGCGCAGCAGCAGCAGGAGCGGGGATGGAGGTGGCGCTGGGAGATGAGCTCATCTCCTGCGCCGGCTCTCCCTATGCTGTATCGACACGGCTCCCATTCACACTGCGCCTGACCCAGTATTCAACCCGGGTATAACCCTTCTTTTATACCGGGTTGAATTACCGGGTCAGGCGACCCGCTAATTCGGGCAAAGTGCTTTCACATCGCACACTGACCCGTGTTGACACGGCAATATGTCGTGTCGATACCGGGTTATTTGTGCGATGTGAAAGGGGTATATGTTTGCTCAAATACACACACAAAAGCATAGTATACTGTATACCTCAGCAAAAAGGAAAGCACCTGCTAGTGTCTGCTTTGCATTCCCAGTCAGCCAATCACAATTAGTTAACTAGGACCTTCCTCATCCTTACTATCCATGCCCCTTACCACCTGTTAAAAATAACAGGGGGCGTGGCATCATCATGAGTGAGTGGTGCTGAAGCGGTGATTCCCCATTGCGTCATCGAAGCCCCGCCCCCGCTATACAATGCCCGGATTCCTGGCATTATATAAAGTGGTGGTAGTGGTGGTGGGGGGGTACGATGAAGACCCATCCAAGACCACCTACTTTTGCAGATGTCTGCAGCGGGTGCCGACGGCTGCGCGGGGGGAAGGGGCAGGTTGTTGGCGGTGATGACTGGATCTGGGAGACTTGCCGACTTTTCTGGGCAGCCGGGAGTGCCACCGATTTTCATCTGTTCCGGAAGAGTAGACAAGTACAGATGGAGCCACGATAATCGTGGCTCCGTCTGTGCTGGGGTGTGCCCATCTAGGCCCACCTATTGCAGCGTCTGGGACGCGTGTGCGTGTGAGATGCGCACGCTCCCCATTCAATGCAATGGAAGTGTCTCTGTGCACTGCCGTAGCGTGGCTAGTTGCCGAATCGCCTAGTCACGTCGGGAGTGCAAGTTCGCGATGATCTGTATGGTGTAAGCAACTCTACTTAGCATATGCATAGCAATTATACGCTAATCTAACTGGCGCAGTACTCACTCTGCATCAGCCCGTAATGTCATAGATACAGAATATAAATCTAGTGTTCTTTTCATTTGTCAACAATCATTGACTTATGAAGTCTATAAAATAAGAGATGATAATAATTACATACACTGTAAAATGCAGAAAAAGGGAGTCCTTTTAAATCTGAAAATCAGGGAAGTTTAAAGAGACAAAGTTACAGAGACTAATTTTTAAAAGTAGGCACTTCTCCAGAAAGTAGGGACAAGTGACTATGGCACAGGATGCTGCGCACACTGCACAATATGGGTTCTAATTACCAGTGCTGGGGATGCCAGCGGTCAAAATACCGAATGTGGTATCCCGATGGTGAGATTCCCAACAGGGGTAAGGTAAGTTTACTAACCTTTCCCCAATTCCCCCCTAACACTAACCTTCCCTTCCCGCAGCCTAAACATAATCCCCCCCTGCAGCCTAACTGTAACCTTGCCTGGTGGTGCCTGAACCTAAACCCCCGGGATACCTAAACCTACCCCCCTGCACCCTAACCCTGCCTGGTCGTGCCTAAACCTATCCCCCCACCCCCTGCAGCCTAACCCTCCCCGGTGGTGACTCATCCTAACCCCCCCCCCTCCCCCCGGAACCTAAACCTAACCCTCCCTGGATGTGCCTACTGAAGGTGCCTAATCCTAACACTCCCTTACTCAGCCTAAACCTAATCCTATCCAGGGGCAGAGAAAGCTGGGCAAAAGGGTGCTTATCGCAGTGCTGCCCTGTGAACTTGCCCGCCCGAGCTGGCGAGATTATCACAGGGCACACTGCAGTATTTTTTCACATTTTTTTTTAGTAAGTATGGGGAATGCGATGTGGGTTACTAAAAAAAAAAGTGAATTAAAGGGTTTGGAGCAGTTTTTCATGAAAACTGCTCCAAATGCCCTTTAATACATTCAGGTGATACTAAAATAATGTTAATAAATATGCCCCTTTGGGGGGCGTGGCTTGGCTGGAGAAGAGAGCAGTCGTGCCTTTGCTGCTCTCCTCTCTCCAGCGTTCATTATTTGTTTAATCCGGGGTGCTCACCCCCTGGCTTTCCTTTCCGGGGGCTCCCTGTCCCTCCCTGTGGGTCCACTCAGCCCTGTGGTGTCTGCTGCGGAGCCGGGGAGCGGTTTTAACCGCTCTTGCAGGTTGCGGCCTTCACACGCAGGCGGAAGCCGGGGACTCGCGTACTCCCGGCGCCCACGTCTTCAGCTCCACGGCGGGAGCGCGGCGCCGGGGAGCGGCGCGGACCCCGCATACTAGCTCCGGAGCATTCAGGAGCCTCCCCTGGACCTCCAGAACGGACACCCCCCAAGGCAGGGGATCGGAGAGACGCCGGGACAGAGGCGGAACAGACGGCCAGTGAGTCGCGGCGGCCATCTTTAATCCCTCAGGTGGGCTGGAACTGAGTTAGCAGAGTGATTGTGCGGCTGTGGGGGTCTCTGGATTGGGGCCTATTCAGGTTGGTGGACCTCTGGTATTGTTCCCTCCCTGCTCTTGCCCTGGGGCCCCTGTGGCAGGATATGTGCATGTATTTTCTTAAGTTGGGAAACAGACTTATACTTGACACTATTCATTTCTACTGCACCTACCCCATCTAGTGGTCTCTGGATGCAATAGCCCACATTTCTCTTTCAGTGTGCTGGATTTATAATACATATTGCGCTGCAGACTTCACCAGACCGCGGATTTCCCAATTCCAGCCGTGACGATCGGCCGCGATGCCCACATGGGTGAATAATATTATGTTCTGATCGCTCTGCCTGCGCCCGAATGCTCTTATGACATGATATGACAGCTCGACAATTCTGTGGATCCTTCCTAGATTGACGCTCCAGACGCCTCTTGCCTCCGGTTCCTATGCCTTTGTCACTCAGCGCTGCTATGCCTCCCAAGAAATATAAGGCTGCTAAATCTGTCTCCCAGGTGGCGTTCTTTAAACCTTCTCCCCAGGCCGCTAAAGCAAAGGACGCACGGGGTGGCACCTCTAAACCTGCTGCTCTTGTGCCCTCACCGCTTAGAGATACGCCCGTCCCGGTCACTGCTCACACAAGCGTCATTGCCGACAGCGAAGCGCTTACGGTGGGTGCTATGAAGCAGCTCTTAACGCAATTTAAGATGAAGTCGCCGCAGAATTTAGAGCAACTATGAAGGAATGCCAGCGTTCTATTGACGAGATCGGAGGCCGCACTGATCACCTCGAAACGAAAATGGGTGAAGTGGTGTCGTCTCACAACGACCTAATCTCCTCACACGAACTGCTCCAAACTGAGGTTGCGGCGCTCAGAGACAAATTCTCGGACATGGAAGACAGATCGAGGCGTAACAACTTAAAGCTACTAGGGGTTCCGGAAACTGTCGCTAATAGCGCTTTAAACGACTTTGCAGTTGTCCTCTTTAGCAAGCTCCTTCTTTCAAACCGTCCCACGGACTTCTTAATTGATCGTATCCATAGGTTCCCAAAGGCCAGGAATGCCCCCGATGGTGTCCCCCGGGATGTCCTCATGAGGTTACACTATTACCATGTGAAGGAAGCAATCTTGAAAGCTGCTAGACCCTCGGATGCTGCGTTAGAGGCTTTGGGCTCACTTCAACTTTTCGGAGACCTGTCCCCTGCCACTTTGGCAAAACGGCGCTCTCTTTACCCCATCACATCAGTGCTACGGAAAGAGAACATTCTATATAGATGGGGATTTCCTACGAAGTTGCTCATTTCTCGAGAGGGGTCCACAGTGGTTATAACGAACGTCGAGGAGGGTAAAAAGATCTTAGCAACATGGAACTCTGCAAGTTCTCCTACACACACCTCTCCCGAACGAGGCCTTCAGCGGGACTGGGCCTAATCAGCTGCGGAACTTTGAATATGGTTTGATTTGCTACACTTGCTTTGTTTTCATGTTTCCTAATTAGTTTGTTATGTTGTATATTCCTATGTTGCATCAACTCCTTGGCGATTATTTGAGGAGGTTGTTTATGTCTCTAGAATGTTTTTCAGTGTGGCCTCCTCACCGGTATTTCCTTGTTTACTGTCTGTCTCTGCTGCCCCGACTGCCACCCACAATTCCTTGTTGGATGGGAATTCTACTCAAGTTTCATTTACTCCCGGTGGCAGTCGGGGGCCCAGGGACGGGGTGTCGAGAGCCTACATTTAGTTTATTTTTGGTTCGGGTGTGGGCGGATTGCCACTACCCCCCACTGTTTAACTTGGAGTCGCCATGATTAGGCGTCCAAATGTGCCCCCGAGCGGGGTTAATGTTCTGTTTTTTCTTTCTGTATACCTCTTCTCTTTTGCCTTTCCCTTCCTCTTTCCTCTCTTTTTTGTCCGGATATGTTACATAAATTTTTTAATAGCCAGTTGGTTGTGGTTAGAAACGCATTCCCCGACAGTTTTACGTTATGGTTAACATTGTCTCTTTAAATGCAAAAGGGCTTAATTCCCCACACAAGAGGAGATTAGCGCTTAATTATTTTCATAAACTTAAAGCTCAAATTATAGCAGTCCAATAGACTCATTTTATTAATTCTGCCCCTCCACGGTTTACTAATGGGAGATGCCCCCATTGCTATTTGGCTAACGGGCCGGCTAAGAAGGCGGGAGTGGCAATCTTGATATCTCAGCACTGCGCATTTACCCTCGCTTCGCAATATTGCGACCCTGAGGGGAGAATCCTTATTTTAGTAGGTACTCTTGAAAGCAAAGTGGTGACATTAGTTTCCTGCTATGCCCCTAACACCAAGCAACTAGCATATTGCAGGAAACTCTGCGCTAAGGTGCAACAATTAGCTAAGGGTGCTTTACTTTTAATGGGGGATTTTAATTTGACTTTAGACCCTCTCGTCGATAATTCTGGTAAGCGACCCTCACCCTCCAGTCAGCTCCATAGGAATGCAAAGGGCTTTAGCCAGCTACTGGCGGAATATGATCTTTTAGACCTCTGGCGCGTTAAGCATCCAATGGATAGAGATTACACATTTTACTCCGCGGTGCACGCATCCTACTCTAGAATAAATTTAGCATTGGCGGATAAGTGGACCCTACAGTCCATCCGTGCAATCACCATCCTCCCCATGTCCTGGTCAGATCACTCCCCACTATTTATCGAATGGGATATAAATAATAGAAGGGTCACCCCGGCCCCTTGGCATTTGGGTAAACTCAGTCTTCTTCAGCCGGAGACCACGCAGCCGATCCAATCCACCTTAGATTATTATCTTTCTGAGAACTCTCCCCAGGAGACGTCTATCTTCACATTCTGGTGCGCCCTCAAAGCAGTGACAAGAGGGACGGCAATTCAAACAGCGGCTAAACTTAAACGGGCATATCGCAAAAAATTTGAACAGGCTGAGCTTACAGTCGCCTCCCTGGAGAGTTCTCACAAGGCACATCCGCACGATAAAGCCCTTCTTAAGTTTTTGAAAGAAGCAAGGGAGGCGGTGAATGTATTATATCCAGCGGAAGTGCAACGCAACCTACATAGACTGAATCAAAAATTTTATGCTTATGGTAATAGGGCTGGTAGACTGCTGGCGAGGAAGCTGAGGGGAAAGAAGGCGAAAGAAAAAATTCACATTGTCCATTCGGATAGGGGTAACAGAGTCTACGATCCAGACGGAATTGCAGATGTCTTTGCGTCCTATTACTGCAAACTATACAACCTGAAGGGGGACTCTTCTACCTTTCAACCTACAGGCGTAGATGTCCTGAATTTTCTGAGCAACTTTCCTCTCCCCTCGCTGTCGCCGGAGTCTTGTAGCTCTCTAAGTGCAAAGAAAAGTGGAAGGCTGCGCTAAATAATGTGTTCTGACAATAATGATATCACTAAATTCTTATGATCAATATGTCATATATGACATATTGATCATAAGAATTTAGTGATATTATCTGTTAATAAATTGTACTAGTAATATACTAATATCATTATTGTCAGAACACATTATTTAGCGCAGCCTTCCACTTTTCTTTGTTTATTTATCTTGTGGGGGTGACTCCCCCTTATTTAAGGCAGCAGCTCGGTGAAACACCTTATACCCAAAGCGCCCGAGTACCCCTGGGTAATCAAACATTCACAGCTCTCTAAGTGCGCCTTGGACTTTAGCTGAAGTCGAAAAGGCTATTGACTCCCTCCCCGCAGACAAGGCCCCGGGTCCTGACGGTTATCCTGCTGGTTTCTATAAATCCTTTAGGGAGAGCTTGGCCCCGGTGCTCTTGTCGGTGTTCAATGAAGCCTCAGAAGCAGGCCACTTCCCTAGGGAGATGCTGGAAGCTCAAATCATTACCATCCCCAAACTGGGGAAAAACCCCACCTCAGTCCAAAATTTTAGACCGATCGCGTTACTAAATACGGATTTAAAAATGGATGCCAAATTAATAGCCAACCGAATCAGCCCTCTGCTCCCCTCTCTTATCAACCCAGATCAAGTGGGTTTCGTACTGAACAGACAGGCCCCGGATAATACCCGCAGGGTGATTAATGTGATTGAGCACGCAGCCGGTAGAAGAGAACCCCTCCTAGTCTTGTCTCTCGACGCCGAAAAGGCTTTTGATAGATTGAATTGGGATTTTATGAGATTAACTCTGGACAAATTTGGCTTCTCTGGAAGGATCTTGGACTCTATCTTAGCTCTTTATTCCTCCCCTAGTGCACGAGTCTTTGTTAACGGATGCCTTTCCTCACCCTTTAATATCTCGAATGGCACGCGTCAAGGATGCCCGCTATCCCCTCTTATTTTTGCGCTGGCAATAGAACCCTTGGCTGCTTGCATTAGATCTCGAGATGCGATTAGCGGCCCTGTTATAGGGGGCATTTCTCATAAAATCAGTTTGTTTGCGGACGATATTCTGCTATGTCTAACTGACCCCGAAGCTTCCTTGCCAGTTCTGCAAAGCTATTCAGATGTTTCTTTTTATAAGTTAAACACAAATAAAACGGAAGCCTTTCCACTCCATATACCTCCGACTGTGGTCTCTAAGTTGAAGGATAGGTATAAATATGCCTGGAAGTCCTGCTCCCTGAGATACCTGGGTATAAACCTAACTAGAGAAGACAACTTGATTGAGTGTAACTATGCCCCGTTATTAAAAACGTTTACTGAGCTGACTGGGGAGTGGATGCTGCAGGAGGTGTCTTGGTTGGGTAGGATTGCTGCTGCTAAGATGGTTTTATTGCCGAAATTAATGTACCTGTTTCGCTCCATACCGAGGCCCCTTCCCAGACTCTTCTATAATAAATTTAACCAGGTCTTGACCAGATATGTGTGGGGAGGATCTAGACCGAAAATCGCTAAGAAGACTCTTGTTCAGCCTAAACTGTCTGGGGGAGTAGCTTTCACAGATATAGAAAAGTACCATGCGGCATGTCTGCTAAGTCAGTCTAGGGACTGGTTTGACACCACGAGTCTGAAGCCTTGGGTTATTCTGGAAGCCTCATGCTTAGACGCTGTTTCTCTCCCTGATATGTTTTGGTTGCCACTGCCCACTGCTAGGAGTAGGGCCGAGTCCTGCAAGTCTATTAAAACGACCATAGATTCCTGGCATAAATTAGTACTCTCTTCAGAAGAACTTAATTTACCCGCCCCCTGCCTGTCGTTAACTGCTCTTATGTCATTGATCCCCAATGTTTCCCTAGTGGAGTGGACTCGGCAGGGGCTCACTACCGTGGGCGATTTATATGAAGGAGACATCTTGATGTCCTTCTCTCAATTACAAGAGAGATTTAGGATTCGGACTCAGGATTTCTTTAAATACCTGCAGGTGAGAAGTTGGCTGCACTCATGTACTCCCTCACATCTCCACAAACTGTCTCTTCCGGCTTACATTGTGAGCCGACTGGAGACACCCTCGCACAAATATGGGATTACGTGGTGGTATCAATTTCAACTGTCAAACGGCCCCCTGAAAAAATTGAAAACTCAGACTTTATGGGAAAGAGATTTGAATAGGTCCTTTACTGAGGCAGAGTGGGATGGTATATTTAGGTCTTGTTTTAAAGTCTCCAAATGTGTTAACCACTCAGAAATGTTTTACAAGCTTATACAGAGGGCCTACTTCACTCCTGCCAAGCATAGAATCTAGCCTTCCCATTCTAAATTATGTTGGAGGAAATGTGGTTCCACTGGAGATATCTTTCATGTCTTCTGGGCATGTCCTCGTATACAACCTCTTTGGAGAGAAGTCTTAAGTATGGCCGGCATAGTGTTAGGGCTTAGCATCCCAATGGACCCAGCCCTGGCGCTATTCCACTTGTACGTGGATCGCCTCTCTGCAGGTGACCGTTATGTCTTGGGGCACATTTTGATAGCCGCTAAAGCTGCTATAGCACAGCTATGGAAATCTGAGAGTGTTCCCACCTTAGAGTTCATCCAAAATAAGATCCACAAACATTTCATTTTTGAAACCGCAGAGGCTAAATACTCCTCATCGGCTAACTCTATCCACATGAAATGGTTGGGATGGTCTGATTATAGAAGTAGAGAAGGTAGGCTAACAGTGTATAGCTCTCCAATTGACATGTCCGTTCTCGATCTCTCCTAGAATTATCTCTACGAGAATGCCGGTATACTAGCAGGGCCGGTTCTTGCCCTTGTGGTGCCCCGGGCAAACGTTAGGGGCGTGGCTTAATGTGGGGGCGTGGTCAGTCACGCCCCCATTTGTAGCGCCGCTGAAAGGAAATTTAAAAAAAACAAACAAAGTATACTTACTATACCCCGATCCTGATTCCAGACCTGCAGACCTCCTCCCGGCGCCGCTCTTCTCCTCGGATCTATGGGAGAGACGTCAGTCATGACGTCTCCCCCATAGCACAGCATAGGCACTAGAGGTCAATTATGACCCCTAGCATCTGTGCTACAATGCTGTGCGGTGCGCGATGACGTCATCGCGCACCGCACAGCAAAGGTCCTCTCCATGAAGGGAAACTAGATGCTTAGCGTCTGATTCCCTTCACAGCGGGGAGGACCAGCGTCACGAAGGGAAACTAGACGCGTAGCGTCTGGTTCCCTTCTCACAGCGGGGGGAGGCACAGCGCGGGGGCACTGCTGGGGGGCACTCTGCACAGTGGCGGATCTTGCCATGGTGCGGCGCCCTCCGGAAGGCGGCGCCCCGGGCAAAAGTCCTGCTTGCCCGTGGCAAGATCCGCCACTGGATACTAGATATGTCCTCTTCATGTCTCCTTTTAGCGCTTTCTCCTTTTCTTGTATCTGTATGATCAATGTAACCAATTGTATACCCCTTAGACTGTGCGTTGTTTAAGTTTGCTTATGGTAACCATTCTGGACTTCCCCCTGTGTTTCCCTATCTCTTTATTCTGTTCCCCATTTTTTATGTGTAAACTCTTCAATAAAAATCTTAATGTTTAAAAAAAAAAAATATGCCCCTTTATCATTTATATTTTTTTTTAATATATATTTTTTCGTTTATAGTACTTGCTATATGCTAGTCACTATTCATTAAATATTGTATGTCAACTACGTAGGCAGATAGAAAACATTACATCATTTAATAATAATAATAATAATAATAATAATAATTTTATTTATATAGCGCTCTTTCTCCAGTAGGACTGAAGGCGTTAACAGATACATAGCATAATATAGTACAGAAACAATGAAGTACAGAAAAGCTTTTCATAAAATACTGAGTAAACAGGAAAGTCTTGAGTCTACTTTTGAAGGATTCTATAGTTGGGGCCTCTCGCACTGTGCGGGGAAGTGAGTTCCATAGAGTCGGAGCCGCATGACTAAAAGCTCGACCCCCAGATGAATTCTGGGAGATTCTAGGTACTGCTAAAAGTCCTTCATCTACAGATCGCAGTAATCGAGTGGGGCAGTATGGGATCAAACGTAATGGGTAAAATACACAATCATTTGCCCTGGGGGGGCTCTGCCTATTCTGTCAGTCCCGGGCCCCGTAATTTCTGATGGCAGCCTTGGGTATACCCCACCAAAATGGCTGCTTCCTTTGTGTACGTAGCAGGTTCTTTTTAAAGGGCACCACTCAAGTTTATGAAGTTTAGTCATTTGCATAAATATCATACACTCTTATATCACACCCTCTCCTGGACCCATAAGGATTTAGGTTTTTTTAACACCTGAACAATGTAAAATGTTCATTTTCACAAACCCGTTAGGTCCTCTGTAAGCGACTTTTTAACCCTTATTTTATGCTCCTAATGAAAAATGTGTTGCACCGACTGCAAGAGTGTGGATCTAAGGATCAGATAGGGTTCCATGTTATTATAAGGTTAAAAAGGGGCAGACTAGAGGGGACGTGGAACTTATCTTCTATGTTGGTTTCCTCCTGTGGTTTTATTGACAGACTGTTTATGCTGTTCCTCAGATAGATAGCTAACATGATTTGGTCTGTTTGAGTATCAAAAACATAACCACAATCCTACCAAAATCAATGGCCCTGCTCGGAGTTACCACAGAGAACCTTCTGTTTACACCACACTTCCCTGGGTTCAGTCAGTTCAGCTGGATCTCCGGAACTTTCGCTATCATTGCACAGTGCTCAGCAAACCTGATTAAAATACTGAATTCCCAAGCGAATGTGATAATGCTTCAACATTGCTGAATATAATGGCTATTAGATATATTAGCATTGATTGCTGAAGCATTTGCACAGTCCTCCTCCCTAAGATTACACACAATTACTGTATATAGTGCAGGAATTGTATATATACATAGACTAGGGCAGAGCCGGCCATAGGCATAGGCAAACTAGGCAATTGCCTAGGGCATTTGATATGCCTAGGGGCATCAGCAGCTTCTGCTGATTAAAATGATATGTGGCATGCCTATATTCTGTGTGTAGCATTCCATATGCAGATACAGCCACAGTGTCACACAGTATATAGGCATGCTACATATCATTTTAATCAGTAGAAGCTGCTTGTGCATCCTAGCCACATAGCAATGCAAATAAGATGCATTTTGATTAAAAAAAGGTGCCAGATGTTAGCATTGAGGCAATTTTTATGAGGACACATCTGTATCCAAGCAGAGGCAGAGGTCACAGTGTTAGTGACAGTGTGATTGCTGTGTGCATGTGAGTGGGTTGGTTGTGCAGCAGTGTTCAGAATATGTGTAAGGAGCATTATGTGTGTCATGTAAAAATGCATTAATAATGTGCAACATGTGTAAGGGGCACTATGCGTGTCATTATGTGTATAAGGGCATTAATAATGTGCAGCTTATGTGTAAGGGACATTATGTGTAAGAGGGCATTAATAAAGGTTGTCATAATGTGTATATATTTGCTTTTGTGCGCCCGATCAAATATTCATATACACTCAAGTAACGTTGAGTGTATATTGAAAATTATATTTGCATAATGTGTAAGGCGCATTATGTTTATAAGGATATTAATAATGTGTCTCATATGTGTAAGGGGCATTACTGTGTGGAATTATGTGTATAAATGCATTACTAATGTGTGGCATTATGTGTATAAGGTGCTCTACTATGTGGAGTTGCATATAGAAAGGGCACTACTGTGTTGTCTAATGTGAATGAAGAGCAATAGGGTGTGATGTAATGTGAATAAGGGGTTCTACTGTGAGGAGTAACGTTTATAAGGTAAAGTGATACTACTGTGGGATGTAATATGAATTATGGACACTATTGCATGATCAAATGTGAATGAAGTTGCAGTACTGTGTGGCGTAATTGGAATTGGGGTTACTATTGTGTGGCCATGCCCCTTGCCAGCAAAAACACACCCCTTTTTGGGCTGTGCGCCAAATCTGCAAACTGTTCCTATTTAAAATATAAGGGGTACAAACACCAAAATAAGTACTGCTATGAGTGAGGGGTAACGGTGCTGGGAAAGAGGTGCAAGGTCAGAGGCTGAACCAGCGGTGGTGCTAGGGGGCACCAGCCAAAATCTTGCCTAGGGCATCATAGTGGTTAGGGCCGGCTCTGGACTACAGCAAGTGAACCTAAATCCAAGTGACTTTATATAAAAGAGCATTCACAAATATGTGTGTACTGTATATATGTCTGTGGCAGCAGTGGCGGAACAAGCAAGCGGTGGGCCCAGGTGCGACAAAATGCTTTGGGCCCCCCCCCCCCATCCAAGTCCACCCCAGGGGCAGTGCGCGCCGTAGGCGCGCGCAAAAATACATAGTGGCGTGGCTTCGTGGGGAAGGGGTGTGGCCACAAAATAATACCAACACAGTAGTCTCCATTATTCAAATTACGCCGCACAGTAGCACCACTACACCAGGTAGAGACCCTTTTACACCTTACAGCGAACAGATTCCTCTTTATACACATTACAGCAGACAGCGTGCCCTTTTTACACATAACGGCAGACCGCGTGCCCTTGTTACACATTACGGCAGACAGCGTGCCCTTTTTACACATTACAGCAGACAGCGTGCCCTTGTTACACATAGCGGCAGACAGCGTGCCCTTTTTACACATTACGGCAGACAGCGTGCCCTTGTTACACATTACGGCAGACCGCGTGCCCTTGTTACACATTACGGCAGACCGCGTGCCCTTGTTACACATTACGGCAGACAGCGTGCCTTTGTTACACATTACGGCAGACAGCGTGCCCTTGTTACACATTACGGCAGACAGCGTCCCCATTTTTACACATTACGGCAGACAGCGTGCCCTTGTTACACATTACGGCAGACAGCGTCCCCATTTTTACACATTACGGCAGGCAGATTCCCCATTTTTACACATAGCAGCAGGCAGATTCCCCATTTTTACACATAGCGTCAGGCAGTCCCCGTTTTACACATAGCGTCAGGCAGTCCCCCTTTTTTACACATTACGGCAGGCAGATTCCCCTTTTTACACATTGCGTCGGGCAGATTACCCCTTTTTACACATAGCGGCAGGCAGTCCCCCATTTTTACACATTGCGGCAGGCTGATTCCCCCTTTTTACACATTGCGGCAGGCAGTCCCCCCTTTTTACACATTGCGGCAGGTAGTCCCCCCTTTTTACACATTGCGGCAGGCAGTCCCCCCTTTTTACACATTGCTGCAGGCAGTCCCCCCTTTTTACACATTGCTGCAGGCAGTCCCCCCTTTTTACACATTGCGGCAGGTATGCCCCCCTTTTTACACATTGCGGCAGGTAGTCCCCCATTTTTACACAGTGCGGCAGGTAGTCCCCCATTTTTACACATTGCGGCAGGCAGGCACAAGAAAGAAGGAAAGAAGGAAAGAAAGAAGGAAAGAAGGAAAGAAAGAAAGAAAGAAAGAAAGAAAGAAAGAAAGAAAGAAAGAAAGAAAGAAAGAAAGAAAGAAAGAAAGAAAGAAAGAAAGAAAGAAGAATTATACTTACCCTCTCCGCTGGCTCAGGCTCCTCGGTGCAGCGTCAGAGACGATTCCCGGGCTGGAGAGAAGGAGGAGGAGGGAGGCTGAGAAGGGAGCCGCAGCAGCGCTGTGTTACTGGTGGAGGCGCCGCTGCTGCTGCCCCTCTGCTTCCCTATAGGCTGTTCTCGGAAGACAGCCTATAGGGAAGCAGAGGGGCAGCAGCAGCAGCGCCTCCACCAGTAACAAAGCGCTGCTGCGGCTCCCTTCTCAGCCTCCCTCCTCCTCCTTCCCCCGTCTGTAGTACCGCTGCTCCTCTCCTCTCCTCTCTTCGCCGGGCGGCTGTGCGCTGCGGGCAGCGGTTGCCCGCAGCGCACAGCGGCATGTAATGAGTCAGTTTGACTCATTACATGCTTGGGCCCCTGGACAGAGGCGGGCCCCAGTGCAGTGCACTGCCTGCACTGCCGGTAGTTCCGCCTCTGTGGCAGTGCCATAACTAGACTTTTGGTGCCCTGTACAAGAGAGAGAATTGCCACCCAACTAGTAAAACTAGGATTCATGATAAAATCATTACAATGATGGAAATATCAGATTGTTTTTAGTTCTTCTATAAAAGATGGCAAGTCTATTTCTGTGCGCCATATTTTGGCCAACCAATAGTTGACAGTGAGGTCATGGGTTTGGTTCCACCATAGCCTAACTGTGTGGAGTTTGTATATTCTCCCCCCGTACTTGCGTGGGTTTTCTCCGGCTGCTCCTGTTTCCTCCCACAATCCAAAAATTTACTGGTAGGGGAAATTGGCTCCAGACAAACAAAATTAACCCTACTGTGTAAGTGTGTGTATGTACATGGGCAGACTAGATGGACCAAGTGGTATGGTGTACCCAGATACAAAAATATATACCCCCTGACCAAAAAATATGCAAAAAATAGGTAGATAATAGTTCCGTTTCCCACCTCAACCCGTCACCCCCACCGCAGTTCTCCATATTCAACATCATGAACCATCTTTTTTTAATCCTTCCCACCTTCCACACACACACGCGCACACACACACTCACTCACTCACTCACTCACTCACTCACTCACACCAATATACAGAAACACATCAATATACAGAAACACTCCTTTTACCCAAGGGGCACCAAGTTAGAAAACTCCTATAAAATGTTTCTCAACATTTTTTTAAAATATGTTGTTAACGTGTGAAATTTGTGTGAGCTGGTCACATAGGACCTAGATCAGAGGTGGAATAACCATGGGCAGTCCTGGGCGGTGACTGGGATGTGGCCTGACGTATTTGCAAAAAACATGGCGTCTTATGGGTGTGTCAGAGGCCATGTTCAGACTTATTTCAGATAGACTCATAGGGCCAGATTCCGATGCGGTCGCAATGCGGCTATTGTAGACAAATCGTCCAATGTTTTCTTACTGCACAAGCGTCTGAGCCGCAGTGCGTATACGCAGGTACTGAATTGCTATAGCTGCCGCAACGAGAAATTAGTGGCAGATTGAGTGACAGGATGACAGCGTTCTGCGGTGGTAACGGGAAGTGGTCGGCCAAAAGCAGGCGCGTCATGGGTGTTCTGACAACGTTTTCTGGGCGTGCATAAATTAGCAGTAGTGATCTTACTTATTACTGTGGTGTCCCCTGCATCCCTGGAGAGTGGCTCAGCCAGCATATTTTCAGAGGCACTCAGACTCTGCGACACGACTCGATTTGCGACAATAGTACCAATGTATCAGCAATTGTACGCCATTGGACGGAAATGATGCAACAGCAGTGGACGTCCCTATGCTCAGGTTAGCTTCTGCCCATATTAGCATATAATCACAATTGCGTACGGCAAAAGATAGCAGCGGCAGCAGCAGGAACAACCGCACCTGAATCCCGCCCACTGAGTAGCCAATACCCTTTTGCAAGTGTCGATGGTCCGCCTATGGTGAACTGTTCAGGGTCACTATCGCAGCTGCACTGTCTATGGTCTCAGAAAGTGGGTGTCTCAGCGTATTTAAATCTCCGTCACATGCTGGTGCACAAGGGGAAGGCTGAGATTAGCATTTGCATATTATCACACCCGCTGTACCGACGGCGGCCACTATAGCAAATGCAATTGAGTCAACCTCTGCAGAGCCAAATTAACAGTGGGGCTCCAGCTCCTGGCCTCCACAAAAAAATAGGCCCATCGTGCTGGCAGCAGGATGATGAAAGCTGGCCAAACAATCGTAAATCATAAGTATTAAAATAGTTTTTGTAGTTTTCTCACAAAATTATCCACATTTTCTATGTTTATGTATTTAGGGAGACATTGGGACACATAGTGTATAGGGTGTACACGCCCACATGGCTCTGGCCCAGGGTCGGACTGGCCCACAGGGTAACAGGGGAAACCCCCGGTGGGCCCACTGCGTGTGGGCCCTCCTCCTACTCTAGGGATCAGGTTCCAGACTCTATCCTAGTGCACTTACATTATGCATTATACATATGTTATATTATACTTCACAAGAATATGGTTTATTATATATTTACCAAGGGGCACGGAACATGTACTCTGTAATGGTTAGCCAAACCTCTGTGGTGGCTGGCCACACCCCAGTGGATCCTGGCCACACCCTTAAGCATGGGCCCCTGCAACAGCATTCCCCCGGCGGGCCCTTCATGCCCCAGTCCGACATTGCTCTGGCCACACCCACACAGTAATGGTTACAGCTCCTCTTCTTCTCAGTATAGGCCCTTGAAAATTTTCAGCTCCAGGACCATGTGGCCCTTAATCCGGCCCTGAATCTCTGACACATAGGGGTCTATTTACTTAAGCCTTGGATGGAGATAAAGTCGCTGGAGATAAAGGGGTACATTTACTAAGCAGTGATAAGAGCGGAGAAGTGAGCCAGTGGAGAAGTTGCCCATGGCAACCAATCAGCACTGAAGTAACATCTATAATTTGCATACTATAAAATGATACAGAGCTGCTGATTGGTTGATGGGGAAATATCTCCACTGGCTCACTTCTCCGCTCTTATCACTGCTTAGTAAATGTACCTCAAAGTACTGTACCAACCAATCGGCTCCTGTCATTTTTCAAACAGCCTGTGGCATAGCAGTTGGGAGCTGATTGGCTGGTACTTTATCTCCAGCGACTTTATCTCCATCCAAGGCTTAGTAAATAGACCCCATAGTTGGAAAGTGTATTTGCATGTTAGTATTTCCGCATTGCAGGTCTGTCAGAAGTACCCACGCACCGACCGCAGCTATTACAGTACATTGTTTTCAGTCAGGTAAGTAGTAAATATCCTCAATATAGTAGCAGCTACAGATAGGCACATTTTTGCTGTTGCTTTAGATGCGCCAAATAGCCCCTGTCAGCGACAAGTCCCGTGAGACTAGTCCTCGCCAAATGTTTTTTTTTAGATCAAAATGTGCATAAATAAAACAAATAGGAGTGACATAACGGCATTGTTAGTGTGACCACTGGGGTGTGCGATGTGCACATCCGTGTGCTACTGGGTCTGAATCTGTGTAAGAAGGGCTCCTATGTGAGCAGCTGGGGCATTTCATCATACCAAGTTCCCTTGTGCTTCATCCAATGCCGGCCCCTATGCGGATGCGTAGAGCGCCAGACTGAAGAGGGCGCTGCGTCCGTGCGGTGGGTCTCGGAGAGTCTGAGCTGCGTGACAGAAGGAAGCAAACAAACTGCACTGTCTCCCAGGTCCCGGTGCCTTCGGCGCGTACTGACCCTTTAAGAAGTTTATCCCATCAAATGGCGGCAAAAAAAATAAGCTTGGGCTTGCCCTGGCTTCATTTGTGACATTGTACATGTGTAATACCAATTCCTGTGCGATAAAGGTGTGTTGCTGTGTCTGCGATGTGACTCAGATGCAAAATTGAAAGAAAAATATGGCAGACAACTCCACTCGGAGCGGCTCAGTGGCACTGGGGTCTCTCGGTCTTGCACCTCTTGGAGCGAGCGGCTCAGTGGCATTGGGGTCTCTCAGTCTTGCACCTCTCGGAGCGAGCGGCTCAGTGGCACTGGGGTCTCTCAGCCTTGCACCTCTCGGAGCGAGCGGCTCAGTGACACTTGGGTCTCTCAGTCTTGCACCTCTCGGAGCGAGCGGCTCAGTGGCACTGGGGTCTCTCAGTCTTGCACCTCTCGGAGCGAGCGGCTCAGTGGCACTTGGGTCTCTCAGTCTTGCACCTCTCGGAGCGAGCGGCTCAGTGGCACTGGGGTCTCTCGGTCTTGCACCTCTCGGAGCGAGCGGCTCAGTGGCACTGGGGTCTCTCGGTCTTGCACCTCTCGGAGCGAGCGGCTCAGTGGCACTGGGGTCTCTCGGTCTTGCACCTCTCGGAGCGAGCGGCTCAGTGGCACTGGGGTCTCTCGGTCTTGCACCATATGGTGTAAAGATGCTTAGTAAGTGATGATGCACCTGTAGTGACTATAAAGGGTCTGGCTCAGGGATGTGCACAATTTGCCTTCACAGCTGCAAATATGTATGCAGCGGCTGTGCGAAAATATGCAAATGTTGCATCCACCAGGATTGGTATTGAGACATCAGCTGGAGGTGTCGCAGACATACAGCATGACATGCGCTACAGCAGGCGGGGGGGGGGGGGGGGATAGAGGCACAGCAGCAGGGATGCAGAGCAGTGAGAGCGCCTCTCCTTCCCGGCGCCTCCCTGATTTACATACCTCTGCCGAGCCTGTACGCACCGACCGCAGCTATTACAGTACATTGTTTTCAGTGAGGTAAGTAGTACTCATCCTCAATATACTGTAGTAGAAGCTACAGATGGGCACGTATTTTCTGTTGCTTCAGATCTGCCGTTTGTGCAGGAAGAGGCAACCAAATATACATTGGGCGATAACAGACTTTCTCATTGACCCAATGCAGTAGCGCACGCAGGAAAGGGGCTTCCGAGTACCCAGAAATTCCCCCTAAGAGAGGAGAGAGAGGAAGCACGATATTACAAATCCTGCTCGCTGACGGTAAATTGCTACGATTCGTGGCTCAATGTGAAGGGGGCAGAGCCAATATGACAAGATTGAATTGTAATAATTGCCCCGCCCCCTCCCGATAGAACCGGAGGGTTTATTTTTTTAGGGCACCGTGGTATATCAATTTGGAAATCTCCCTAGAAAAATCCTGCGTTTGCCCATGCTCTAGGCGCACTGACTGGCCGGGGAACTGAGAGGCCAGAGCCATTTTTACTGCATATGGAGTCGCAGCCACAGGCAGTTATACCCCCCCAAACTGGTCACAATGCACCTGCCTGTCAGTCACTTTGTGAATAGAATCCTCACTGCAACTGTGATCTCTAGAGCTTGTCTATCCTCTATAAGCCAGCCCCAGGCTCTTGTGAAACTAACCAATGGGAGTCTGGGGGTGGGCTTGGAGAGGAAAGGCAAGCAGATCGCTGTGGCCTGTGCTGCAGCAGCTCAGTGAAACACAACGGCCTTGCTGATCCTTGGGTAAGGCAGCCAGCACATATATTACATACAACATACAACATTCCCCATGTAATGTGTGCAGAGCCGGCCCTAACCAATATGATGCGCTAGCCAAGATTTTGGCTGGTGCCCTCTAGCACCGCTATTAGTTCCGCCTCTGACCCTGCACCCCTTTCCCAGCACCATCACCCCTCACACTTAGCAGTCCTCATTTTGCTGCTCCTACCTCCTGTTTTTTAAATAGGAACAGTGCGCACATTCAGCGTGCAGCCCAAAAAGGGGCGTGTTCTTGCTGGGAAGGGGCGTGGCCAAACAATAGTACCCCCAATTCAAATTACGCCACACAGTAGTGCAACTTTATTCACATTATATCATACAATAGTGTCCCATATTCACGTTACATCACACAATAGTACCACTTTACCTTATATATATATTACTAATCACAGTAGTGCTCCTTATTCACATTAAACCACACCACACTGGGTATGGGACTCAGGGTCAACAGTGGCTAGTTCAACACCTATTGGTCGACAGTGGCTAGGTCGACACTAGAAATAGGTCGACGTGGCCATTAGGTCGACATGAACAAGGGGGGCCTGAAAAAGGTCGACATAATGAGTGTCGACCTAAGTGGTGTAGACCCAGAGCCTGGATACCACCACACCATATTGCTCTTTATTCACATTAGTCCACACAGTAGTGCCCTTTCTATACATTACGCCACACAGTAGAGCACCTTATACACATAAGGCCACACATTAGTAATGCATTTAGACACATAATACTACAAAGTAATGCCCCTTACACATATGCCACACATTATTAATGCCCTTATACACATAATGACACACATAATGCCCCTTACACATATGTCGCACATTATTAATGCATTTATACACATGACACACATAATGCCCCTTACACATATGCCGAACACTATTGCACAATGAACCTACCCATACACAGCACTCATACGGCCGCTAACACTGTGACCTCTGCCTCTGCTTGGATACAGATGTGTCCTGATACATCTTGCCTCAAAATGCCATGCATCTCCCGTCCAGCTCTGCTAATGTTGGGTGCCTTTTTTTGCACAAAATGTGTCTTCTATTCATTGCTATGTGACTAGGACGCACAAGCAGCTTCTGCTGATTAAAATGATAATTAGCAATGGCATGCCTATATTCTGTGTGTGACTGTGGCTGTATCTGCATACGACATGCTACGTAAAAGTGATTTCCAGGAATACACTGTCACACACAGAATATAGGCATGCTGCATATCATTTTAATCAGCAGAATCTGCTTGTGCCCGTAGGCATTCCAAATGCCCTATTCATTTGCCTAGTTTGCGTATGCCTAGGGCTGGCTCTGAATGTGGGGTCTGCACTAGAGACCATGCACAGCGGCCGCCAGTGGCAGTGATTGTATGTTATCTATCAGTGAGTCACAGAAACACAAGTTTGGAACTAAATGCCCGTATTTACGGGCCGATGTGGGAGAGATGTGTGCTGAGTGAACCGCTCAGCACACATCTTTCCCACCGCTCAGCACAGCGCGATGTGTGCTGAGCGTGCGGGGGGAGATGGGGGGGGCGCGCTCATTTCACCCAGCAGGTGAAATGAGCGACCTGCTAGATTGGCCAATCTAGCAGCAGCGATAGCGATGTGCGGGGCTGTGCAACGCTATCGCTGTGGGGGGTACACATGGAGCGATCATGCTTAGATTTTTTGCTCCGTCAGTACCCCCCTTAAGGGGGTAATTCTGAGTTGATCGCAGCAGCAAGTTTGTTAGCAATTGGGCAAAACCATGTGCACTGCAGGGGAGGCAGATGTAACATGTGTAGAGAGAGTTAGATTTGGGTGGGTTATATTGTTTCTGTGCAGGGTAAATACTGGCTGCTTTATTTTTACGCTGCAATTTAGATTTCAGTTTGAACACACCACACCCAAATCTAACTCTCTCTGCACATGTTATATCTGCCCCACCTGCAGTGCACATGGGGGTCATTCCGACCCGATCGCTTGCTGCAGTTTGTCGCAACGCAGTGATCGGGTCGGAACTGCGCATGCGCCAGTGCCGCAGTGCGCCAGCGCACGGCAGCTTTCGTTACCTAGTGGTCGCCTCTGAGACAGAGGCGGTCGCTAGGCGGGAGGGGACTGAGCGGCGGCGTTAAGCACCCATTTAGGGGGAGTGGTCCGGCCAACGCAGCCGTGGCCGGACCGTTGGGGGGGCAGGCCGCGGTGGCTGCGTGACGAGTTACTCCACAAATACAAAGGCATCGCCTCTGTGCGATACTTTTGTATTTGTGCGGGGGGGGGGGGGGGGGGGGGGCGGCACTGACATGCTGGGCGGACCCCTGCATGTCTGAGTTAACGATCGTAGTTGTGCTAAATTTAACACAGCTACGATCAACTCGGAATGACCCCCATGGTTTTGCTCAACTGCTAACAAATTTGCTGCTGCGATCAACTCAGAATTAGGCCCTAAATGGGGGTCATGGAAACATTTGGGAGGGAATTAGGATAGGTCCATAGTAGCAGAAAAATAGTGTGCACTGACGTTACATAAACATGTGTAGTATTAATTTATTATGGATTTATTAAAGTTTCTTATATAGCGCAGCATATTCCGTTGCGCTTTGCAATTAGAACAACAGTAATAGAACAAAACTGGGTAATGACAGACAGACATAGAGGTACGAGGGCCTTGCTCGCAAGCTTACAATCTGGAAATACATAGATACACAAGTATATTACTGAGGATTACTGCATCCATGCCTACTTAGTCCTTTCACTTTACGCTACAGTGCAGATTATGGGGGTAATTCAGAGTTCATCGCAGCAGCAAATTTGTTAGCAGTTGGGCAAAACCATGGGGGTCATTCCGAGTTGTTCGCTCGTTGCCGATTTTCGCTATGCTGCTATTTGTTGCTAATTGCGCATGCGCAAGGCACGCAGGGCGCATGTGCTTAGTTATTTAACTAAAAACTTAGCAGTTTTGCTGTGGATCCTGCAGCGCTTTTCAGTCGCACTGCTGATCAGTGAGTGATTGACAGGAAAGGGGCGTTTCTGGGTGGTAACTGAGCGTTTTCCGGGAGTGTGCTAAAAAACGCAGGCGTGTCAGGGGAAAAAGCGGGAGTGGCTGGAGAAACGGGGGAGTGGCTGGCCGAACGCAGGGCGTGTTTGTGACGTCAAACCAGGAACTAAACGGACTGAGCTGATCGCAATCTGTGAGTAGGTCTGGAGCTACTCAGAAACTGCAAGGAATTATTTAGTAGCAGTTCTGCTACTCTTACATTTGCTATTCTGCTAAGCTAAGATTCACTCCCAGAGGGCGGCGGCCTAGCGTGTGCAATGCGAGTGAACAACTCGGAATGAGGTCCCATGTGCACTGCAGGGGGGGGGGGGGGGGGCAGATATAACATGTGCAGAGAGAGTTAGATTTGGGTGGGTTATTTTGTTTCTGTGCAGGGTAAATACTGGCTGCTTTATTTTTACACTGCAATTTAGATTTCAGTTTCAACACACCCCACCCAAATCTAATTCTATCTGTAAATCCCCCCCCCCCCCCCATGGTTTTTCCCAACTGCTAACAAATTTGCTGCTGCTAACAACTCTGAATTACCCCCTATAGTTTCAGGCTTAGAATATGCTGCAGTGTAAAAGTTCCAGGTGACTTAACCTGGAGTTGAAAGTTCTAAATAGCTCATTAGAAGCAATTGGGTCAGCGGTACAAAGTGACTTTGTCATTGCAGCTGCTGGACTTTGCTGTATGACACTGGCGCACAGGAGCCAGACCTCGCAGACCATGTTTGCACCGTTACCTGAAACTCTGTGGCTGGGAGGTGACGGCAGTCTGGCTGCGGTTGAACAGTTTGGCAGTAACTGTGAACAAGTTGTTTTTTTTTTCTATTACGAATCATCTGTAACAAATCCACATACTTTAGACAAAGGGTAAATCTTGAATTGTGTAATGACATATCCGTCATTCTGAATAACATATAGATGGGGGCAAGAAGATAAACTAACCAACAGCTTAAACCACAGCCAAACATGGCATAAATTAATGTCGATTGTTACGGGAAATGTATCGCGTGCACATTGTATAATGATTAGCTCAGACTGGGGAAGAAAAAGAACACTTACAGTAGGTTACATCGTGTATCCTTTACTTTCTGTATTTGCTTACTAAGAATTATTTACATTAACAGAGGAACACAATTACAGTTTACTAAGCTAAACAAGTTACAAAAAGAACGTTTGCAACACTAGCAAACAAATAAAGTGTTTACAGTACATAAAAATGTACAGATTGGATGTTGTGTTACTTGTTCTTCTAAACTTTGGAGAAACCACAATTACACTGGGGTTTGTGGTTTATGACTTTGCCCAGTTGTTGCACAGTGGCACCTGGATTGTGCATGCAGAATGCCTGGGATAGCACCCTGCAGGCTACAGAGCCACTGCAGCGCTGCTTGGCGTATACCTAGGGTGCCCTGCTTCTTTCTGATCCTGTCAGGCCCGCCCCCTTATTGTGATGTCATGAAGCCACATGTGCCGGGCCTGCCCAGTAAGCATTATCGCCCTGCTTTGGGTATGGTTATGCCCAAATATTTAAGTCGCAGTACAGAGGAAAATACACTGGGAGAGATTTATCAAACCTTGGAGAGAGTTAGAAAGAGATAAGATACTAACCAATCAGTTGCTAACTGCCATGTTACAGACGTGACTGAAACATGACAGGAGCTGATTTGTTGGTACTTTATCTCTCTCCACTTTATTTCTCTCCAAGCTTTGATAAGACTACCCCACTGAGAGGTAAATTTACTAAACAGCGGGTTTGGTGATGGTTTGAAACCCATGAATATTGCTCCAAACTAATGGTTTTACTATTCTCAAGAGGTGAATGGCAGTTTACAAATGACTGAAACAATGGCAGTTTTGAGTTTTGACAAAACCGCCAGCCAAAAAAAAGCACAGCAAAACCGCCATATCTACTGGCCAATAGACCATTGATGATTTGAAAACATCGACAGTCGATGACCATCCATAGTCACATATCCCTTGTACTGGCCATGCAAGTGTGTCCACAGACATTATCTCCCCATAAGAGGATTTTTCTGCCAACTCTGCAGTCCCATAGACCAAGGAGTATATTTTTTAAAGGCCGATTTTCATTGATTTTTTTTTCAATTTCAAAATGATTTTTAAAAAATTGATCTAAATCAGTGTTGTGTTCCTGTGATTAAAACACACATGTACTAACAGATGATTTTTGCAATTCATTTTTAAATTATAGGAAATGTGTGTTTTAGACCTGGAAATACATTGATTTACAGTAATTTGATTTGAAATCAATACAAATCAATGAAAATTTACCTTTAGTGAATATACCCCCAAGCACTGGTGTATCTATAATGGGTGCAGTGTGTGCGGTGCACACGGGCCCCCTCGGTCCAGAGGGGGCCCACACCGCACACACTGCACCCATTTCTTCTATACTTACCTTTCCGGCGTCCATCGGCGACTGTGTGTGGGCCCCCTCCTCTCCTGTAGCCGTCACCGCCGCTGCTAGCGCACTGAGCGCTAGAGACTCTGGCACAGTGCCAGAGTCTACAGCGCATGTGCAGGACTCTGGAAAAATGGCGCGGTGTCCATTTTTCGGAGTCCTGCGCATGCGCTGTAGACTCTGGCACTGTGCCAGAGTCTCAGCACTGAGAGCACTAGCAGCGGCGGTGACGGCTACAGGAAACGAGGGGGCCCGCACACGGAGTCTGCACACGGGTCCCCTCCTCTCTAGAAACGCCGCTGCCCCTAAGTGTCATGCCTATAATTGTAATGGGAAACATGTACAAGGTAAGTGTAGCCCCCTTGCTCGCCTGTCCTATAGTGTCCTGGAAATTTCAGGAGCTACTGTATCCGCACTGGGACCTACACAAGATGGCAATTTACTACATGGACCATACCAAGATGGCCACCACCAGTGGTGGCTCCAGAGGTGAGGCTGCAGGCAGTCCAAAATTCAAATAGCAGAGTCACACCAACTGCCACTCCAAACACTGCCAAACATTGCCGTCCTGGACTCACTGGCTGTTGTCGGCTTCCATATTTGAATTTTGGATTGTGTTTTAGCCCTATCTCTGGAGCCACAACGGGCCACCAGTTAGTTGCTACAGAGCCATTAGCTCTGCTGGGAGCAATTTGGGTGGTGACATACAGTAAGAGGATGGTGGAGCAAGTTGAGAGTCAGACCCGTTGCCAAACAGAGTTCCAGCCTGAGACAGAGAAAAAGAAGCGAAGCCAGGAGGCTGACTGGGAGTTTGCAGTCAGGCCGACCTAGGCACAGTTGTTGAAATGTAACCACTGATGTACTTACTGTATGCTGTATGTGGATTTAATCATTGCTTTAAACTTGTCATATACTGTAGGTGGTGATTTGCACGCAGACCACTTTACATGGTGTTAGAAGGATGGCTGTGATGGCACAAGCTTTCCAATGCATAGTTCCTTTAGTTTTGATGACACCATTGCGACGCATTGCTCAAGTTCATGAAGAAATGGCACTTATACTGCCCTGCAGGACTCTCAGACAAATCAAAATTTGCTGCCAGATTGAAACTACTATCAAAGAAATGTGACTCTGAGCTCATCTAGGACAGGATTGTGTGTGGAACCTATGACAACGTTAATCATGCACTTTTGTTATGTGGGAAAGAATGAATGCTGGACACTGCTATACACATATGCAATCCAATAAAAGTGCAATGAAGTTTAAAAGACAGTACGATGTATGTGACCTCCATCAACAAGCATGCTGTCAAGACAGGTGGTGTTTGTGGATCCGTTGGACTCAGCCCAACCAAAGGAGCAGATGCCCCTGAGTGCTGGAAAAAAGGAGGACGAAGGTAATTCCTTTTCATATATTTATTGAAGACAACAGATACGAATGAGACTGTAGGAAGCTGGGGCTAATTAGTTCTGGATTGGGAAACTGTTGGGAATGAAGTCACTGAAAGATATGGGGCCAAGGTTGGATAACTGTGAAGAATGTATGTAAGTCGATATAAGGACGAGACTGAAGAACTGTGAAGTCGAGTTGTAGAATAATGCATAGGCAAGGCTGAAGAACTGTGAAGACTGGTTGCTGAATGATATGAAGACGAGGATGAAGAACTGTGAAAACTGGTTGCTGGATGATATGAAGACATGGATGAAGAACTGTGAAAACTGGATGTTGGATGATATGAAGGCGTGGACGAGGAACTGTGAAAACTGGAGCTGGATGATATGAAGACGTGGACGTAGAACAGTGAGAACTGGATGCTGGATGATATGGAGACGTGGACGAAGAACTGTGAAAACTGGAGCTGGATGATATGAAGACGTGGACGTAGAACGGTGAGAACTGGATGTTGGATGATATGAAGGCGTGGACGAGGAACTGTGAAAACAGGAGCTGGATGATATGTAGACGTGGACGAAGAACTGTGAAAACTGGAGCTGGATGATATGAAGACGTGGAAGAAGAACTGTGAAAACTAGAGTTGGCGAATCACCATGGGGATCCTGCGGAATCCAAAGGCACCGGCAGGAGAGTGGGTGACTGTGACTGCACACTAGGGCGCTGGCGGTTGTTGTGCAGCGAGAGTCAGCAGAGAACTCGGAGAGCCTGACGGGACCAATAACAGGTGATACACAGAACAAGCTGCGGGAGCACAGAGCTGAGGCACAGAGTAACTACAACAAAGCACTGGCACAGAATGCAAAAATCTCAGCCTACTTATAGGCAGCAGGGAATCAGGATTGGCTGTCACTCACCCATCACGCTCATTGGTGCTGCACTTTGGTCTCCAACATGGCCGCCCCCATACTGCAGACACACAGGGAAGCTGCGGCCAATAGGTCCTCCTTCCTGCCTCCAGGAAGCCATCACTCCCACCGCCGACCACGCCACATTCCACTGCAGGCCAGGGCGCCGCAGAGCCGCACGAGCACGGACGAACCCCAGGACCCGCCGCCTCAGAGGTAAGCGCCGCTGCCTGACACATGCTGTGTAAATGACGGTGAATGCCATTCCTATGAATGCTACAAATGTCCCGCTTTCAATAAATGCTTGTGGCAAACAAAATAATTTCTTATACGTCCTAGAGGATGCTGGGTACTCCAAAAGGACCATGGGGTATAGATGGGATCCGCAGGAGACATGGGCACTTTAAGACTTTAAATGGGTGTGAACTGGCTCCTCCCTCTATGCCCCTCCTCCAGACCTCAGTTAGATTCTGTGCCCAGAGAGACTGGACACACACCAGGGGAGCTCTCCTGAGTTTCTCTGAAAAAAGACTTTTTTAGGTTTATTATTTTCAGGGAGCACTGCTGGCAACAGGCTCCCTGCTTCGTGGGACTGAGGGGAGAGAAGCAGACCTACTTAAAATGATAGGCCCTGCTTCTTAGGCTACTAGACACCATTAGCTCCAGAGGGTCTGATCACTTGGTATAGCCTAGCTGCTCGTTCCCGGAGCTGCGCCGTCGTCCCCCTCACAGAGCCAGAAGAAAGAAGCCGGGTGAGTAACCAAAGCAAAGAAGACTTCATTACAGACGGCAGAAGACTTCAGTCTGGAGGTACCGCGCAGCGGTCGCACTGCTCGCCATTGCTCCCACACACAAGTGGCACTACATGGGTGCAGGGCGCAGGGGGGGGCGCCCTGGGCAGCAATAATACCTCACATTGAGCCTGGCAAAAGTAGTATACAGTGCTTAGGCACTGTATACAGACCCCCGCCATTATTTTAAAAAAAGTAGCGGGACATAAGCGTACCATGAAGGGGGCAGGGCTTGGTCCTTCCAGCTCGACTCAGCGCCATTTTCTCTCCACTGTGAGCTGCAGAGACGCTGGTCCTGGCCTCCTACATTTCTGTCAAGTAACAGGGTGTTAAAACGGTGTGGGGGGGGCAGGGCACGGCAAGATTTGGTGTTGATTATTATTATTATTATTCTAAACAGCGCTGACTGGTCTGGAGCATTATTATATACTTTCAGACCGGGTGGGGCGCTGGGTGTGAGCTGGCAAACTCCCTCTGTGTTCTCTCTGGCCTTATTGTGGGTCTGTCCCCTATAGCCGGTGTGATAGTGGTGTCGGTACGAGTGTCGACATGTCTGAGGCTGAAGGCTCTTCCCAGGAGGAGGCTGGTGTGGGGACAGAATGGTGTGGGGGAGTGAATCTGTCGGCACCGCCGACTGCTGATTGGGTAAATATGTTGAGTGCCTTGAATACAAATGTGGCTTTATTAAATAAGAGATTGGATAAATCTGAGGCTCAGAACCAAAATGGAGACAATCCATGGAAGATGCTTTATCCCAAACGCAGTCTTCCTCAGGGTCACAGAAACGGCCGTTTACCCAGATAGCAGACACAGATACCGACACGGATTCGGATTCCAGTGTCGACTATGGTGATGCCAGGTTGAATCCTAAACTGGTTAAGAGCATTCAGTACATGATTGTGGCAATAAAAGAAGTGTTACATATCACGGAAGACCCTGCTGTTCCTGAGACAAGGGTCTGTATGTTTAAAGGAAAGAAACCTCCGGGAACGTTTCCTCCCTCTCATGAACTGAACACTCTTTTTGAAAGGGCTTGGGAAAATCCTGACAAAAAGTTGCTGATTCCCAAGAGAATTATTATGGCATACCCGTTCCCCTCTGAGGATAGGAATAAGTGGGAGTCAACCCCCAGTGTGGACAAGGATCTAGCACGGCTGTCCAAGAAGGTGGCGCTTCCATCCCCTGACACAGCGGCCCTAAAGGATCCTGCGGATCGTAAGCAGGAAACTACTTTGAAATCTATTTACGCCACTACGGGTACGCTGCTCAGACCTCCCGTAGCATCGGCATGGGTGAGTAGTGCAATTGAAAAGTGAGCAGATAACTTGTCATCTGACACCCTGGATAGGGATAGCATTCTTTTGACGCTGGGTCATATCAGGGATGCTGCAGTCTATCTAAGGGAGGCTGCGAGAGATATTGGTCTCTTGGGATCAAGGGCCAATGCCATGGCAATCTCGGATAGGAGAGCGTTATGGACTCATCAATGGAATGGTGATGCGGACTCTAAGAGGGCTATGGAGGCTCTGCCGTATAAAGGTGGTGTTTTGTTTGGTGAGGGCCTCGCGTACCTGGTATCTACAGCTATCGCGGGTAAGTCATCTTTTCTACCGTATGTCCCTGCACAACAAAAGAAAGCGCCTCTTTATCAGATGCAGTCCTTTCGGTCTAATAAATTCAAAAAAGGACGAGGGTCCTCCTTCCTTGCTGCTAAAGGTAGGGGAAGAGGAAAAAAGTCGCCGGCTGTGGCAAGCTCCCAAGAGCAGAAGTCCTCCTTGGCCGCTGCCAAATCCACCGCATGATGCTGGGGCTCCACTGCTGGAGTCCGCACCGGTGGGGAGTCGACACGTCTTCAACTCTTCAGTCAGTTCTGGGCTCGTTCGGCCCTGGATCCTTGGGTGCTATAAATAGTGGTACAGGGATACAGACTGGAGTTTCAAGACGTGCCCCCTTACCGATTTTTCAAATCGGACTTACCAGCTTCTCTTCCGGAAAGGGAGGTAGTATGCGCTGCGATACAAAAGCTGTGTCTACAGCAAGTTATTGTCACGGTCCCCCCGTCACAACGGGGAGAAGGTTTTTATTCAAGCCTGTTCGTGGTCCCGAAGCCGGATGGCTCGGTCAGACCGATTCTGAACCTAAAATCCCTCAATTTCTTTCTAAAAAAATTCAAATTCAGGATGGAATCTCTCCGAGCAGTGATCTCCAGTCTGGAAGGGGGGGATTTTATGGCGTCAGTCGACATCAAAGATGTCTACTTACATGTCCCAATATATCCTCCACATCAAGCTTACCTGAGGTTTGCGGTTCAGGATTACCATTACCAATTTCAGACGTTGCCATTTGGTCTTTCCACGGCTCCGAGGATTTTCACCAAGGTAATGGTGGAAATGATGGTGCTCCTGCACAAGCAGGGTGTCACAATTATCCCGTACTTGGACGATCTACTGATAAAGGCGAGATCAAAGGAGCAGTTACTAAGAAACGTTGCACTCTCCCTGACAGTCCTGCAACAACATGGTTGGCTCCTAAATTTGCCAAAGTCACAGTTGGTTCCGACAACACGGCTGTCATTCTTAGGCATGATCCTGGACACGGAACTGCAGAGAGTGTTTCTCCCAGTAGAAAAAGCTCTGGAAATCCAGAACATGGTCAAGGAGATTCTGAAACCGGCAAGACTGTCGATTCATCAATGCACTCGGGTGCTGGGGAAGATGGTGGCGGCCTACGAAGCCATTCCGTTTGGCAGGTTCCATGTCAGGGTGTTTCAGTGGGACCTGTTGGACAAGTGGTCCGGGTCTCACCTACACATGCACCGGAAAATAAGCCTATCTTCCAGGACCAGAATATCTCTCCTGTGGTGGCTCCAAAGTTATCACCTCCTAGAGGGATCCAGGATTGGGTCCTGGTGACCATGGATGCAAGTCTCCGAGGCTGGGGAGCAGTCACACAGGGGAAAAATTTCCATGGAAAATGGTCAAGCCAGGAAGCATGTCTGCATATAAACATTCTGGAATTAAGAGCCATCTACAACGGCCTTCTACAAGCGGAACATCTTCTTCGCGGTCTTTCCGTCCTGATTCAGTCGGACAACATAACAGCAGTGGCGTATATAAACCGCCAGGGTGGAACAAAGAGCAGAGCGGCAATGGCGGAGGCCACAAAAGTTCTCCGCTGGGCGGAAAAACATGCAAGCGCTCTGTCAGCGGTCTTCATTCCGGGCGTGGACAACTGGGAAGCAGACTTCCTCAGCAGTATCGATCTCCATCCAGGAGAGTGGGGTCTTCATCAAGAGGTCTTTGCAGAAGTGACAAGTCGTTGGGGAATTCCTCAAATAGACATGATGGCGTCTCGCCTCAACAAGAAACTGCAGAGATATTGTTCCGGGTCGAGGGACTCTCAGGCCAGTGCAGTGGACACCCTGGTGACACCGTGGGTGTTTCAGTCAGTATATGTGTTCCCTCCACTTCCACTCATTTCAAAGGTGATAAGGATCGTAAGAAGAACAAGGGTTCAGGCGATTCTCATTGTTCCAGATTGGCCGCGGAGGGCCTGGTATCTGGATCTTCAGGAATTACTCATAGGAGATCCCTGGCCTCTTCCTCTAAGAGAGGACCTGTTAGAGCAAGGGCCGTGCGTGTTCCAAGACTTACCGCGGTTGTGTTTGACGGCGTGGCGGTTGAACGCCAAATCCTAGCTCGGAAGGTTATTCCCGGTGAAGTCACCCCCACTCTGCTTAAAGCTAGAAAGGAAGTAACGGCGAAGCATTATCACCGTATTTGGAGGAAATATGTGTCTTGGTGTGAATCCAAGAAGGCTCCTACGGAAGAATTTCAGCTGGGTCGTTTTCTCCATTTTTTGCAAGCAGGTGTGGATGCTGGCCTAAAGTTAGGCTCCATTAAAGTGCAGATTTCGGCCTTATCAATCTTTTTTCAAAAAGAAGTGGCCTCCCTTCCAGAAGTTCAGACTTTCGTGAAAGGTGTGCTGCACATCCAACCTCCATTTGTGCCCCCGGTGGCACCGTGGGACCTTAACGTGGTGTTGCAGTTCCTTCAGTCACATTGGTTTGAACCTTTACAGAAGGTTGAGTTGAAATTTCTCACTTGGAAAGTGGTTATGCTTTTGGCCTTGGCGTCCGCAAGGCGGGTGTCGGAATTAGCGGCTTTGTCTCACAAGAGCCCCTATTTGATCTTCCATGTGGACAGAGCGGAATTGAGAACTCGTCAGCAATTTCTGCCAAAGGTGGTTTCTTCGTTTCACATGAACCAACCTATTGTGGTGCCTGTGGCTGCTGAAGCATTGGCTGATTCAAAGTCTCTCGATGTAGTCAGAGCTTTGCAAATTTATGTAGCCAGAACGGCTCGTATTAGGAAAACGGAGGCTCTGTTTATCCTGTATGCTTCAAACAAACTTGGGGCTCCTGCTTCTAAGCAGACTATTGCACGCTGGATCTGTAATACGATTCGGCATGCTCATTCTACGGCTGGATTGCCGTTACCGAAGTCGGTGAAGGCCCATTCTACCAGGAAGGTGGGCTCATCTTGGGCGAATGCCCGTGGAGTCTCGGCGATTCAGCTTTGCCGAGCAGCTACTTGGTCGGGTTCAAACACTTTTGCTAAGTTCTACTTTTGCTAAGTTCTACAAGTTTGATACCCTGGCTGATGAGGACCTCATGTTTGCTCAATCGGTGTTGCAGAGTCGTCCGCACTCTCCCGCCCGGTCTGGAGCTTTGGTATAAACCCCATGGTCCTTTTGGAGTCCCCAGCATCCTCTAGGACGTATGAGATAATAGTAATAATTAGTCCGTAGAGGATGCTGGGCGCCCGTCCCAGTACGGACTCTATCTGCAGTACTTGTTAATGGTTATTGTTTATGTTACACAAACGTGTTTCGGTTAAGATCAGCCTGTTGCTGATTTTGGTTCATGCCGTTAACTGGTATTTAGTTAAAAGCCATGTTGTACGGTGTGTTGTGGTGTGAGCTGTTATGTATCTCACTCTTAGTTTAACAAAAATCCTTTTCCTCTAAATGTCCGTCTCCCTGGGCACAGTTCCTATAACTGAGGTCTGGAGGAGGGGCATAGAGAGGGGAGCCAGTTCACACCCATTTAAAGTCTTAAAGTGCCCATGTCTCCTGCGGATCCCGTCTATTCCCCATGGTCCTTTTGGAGTCCCCAGCATCCTCTACGGACTAAGAGAAAAGGATTTACCGGTAGGTATTAAAATCCTATTTTTGCATGCTGGTGCAGGTCCAAGCTATAGCTGATAACAGAAAACCTTACGCTGCATGTTCCAGGAGACCACTGCATTGAGATCACACTGTGGATGCTCCACCAGAAAACACCCAGGACACTGGTTTTCCCTGCAAGAGTACTGATCTCTGGGCTGGAAAGTGTGAAATATTTACCACCACAATAGATAAGGAGGAAAATAATGTCATCAAAATAAAAACTGGCACAAAGTGTAGCTTCATGTCATGTGATCTCCTCCAGCACTCAAACCCGAAACATCTATTGACGCTTTTATGCTGTGAATCTAATTGCTTAAGGTGGCCAGGCAATCAAGAACATGGGCGTGGTCATGCTGCAATCCCAAATTTTCTACTGCAGTTTCATTTAGTGGACAGTAATGTCAAACTGCTCCTAGGTTTGATGGATAGCATAAAAATAGGAATTTAATTACCTACCGGTAAATCCTTTTCTCGTAGTCCATAAGGGATATTGGGGAGACATAGGGGGTCATTCCGAGTTGATCGTAGCTGTGCAAAATTTAGCACAGCTACGATCAACTTTCCTGACATGCGGGGGGACGCCCAACACGGGGCTAGTCCGCCCCGCATGTCAGTCCGGCCCCCCTCGCAGAAGTGCAAAGGCATCGCACAGCGGCCATGCCTTGGCACTTCAGGAGTAGCTCCCGGCCAGCGCATCATTAGCGTGCTGGCCGGGAGCTACTCCTCGCTCTCTGGCCCGCAGCGGCTGCATATGATGTCACGCAGCCACTGCGGCCAGCCCCCCGTTCGGTCCGGCCACGCCTGCGTTCGCCGGACCGCGCCTACGAAACGGCGGCCGCCGTTATGCCCCCTCCCGCCCATTGATCGCCTCTGCCTGTCAATCAGGCAGAGGCGATCGTTGTCCTGCTACGGCGCATGCGCAGCAGGGACCCGTTCGCTCTGCTGCGTGAAAACGCAGCGAGCGAATGGGTCGGAATGACCCCCTTAGTACGATGGGTGTAGATGGTGTCCAAAGGAGCTCTGCACTTTAAATTTCTTCACTGGGTGTGCTGGCTCCTCCCCTCTATGCCCCCTCCCATAATCAGTTATAGGTAAAACAGTGCCCGAAGGAGAAAGGACATATATGAGAGAAGGAACCTAACAACATTGAGTGGTGAGATTTATACACCAGCACACCACTAACATACAACAACCAGCAATGGCTGGTAACAACAAAAGCAACAGCTGAACAGGTAACCAGATAAAAGAGAACCTGCAGAAAAGTCATCGCACTGAGGCGGGCGCCCAATATCGCTTATGGACTACAAGAAAAGGATTTACCGGTAGGTAATTAAAATCCTATTTTTTCTAGCATCCATAAGGGTTATTGGGGAGACTTAGTACGATGGGGACGTCCCAAAGCTTCCAGAACGATCGGGAATGTGCGGAGACTTCTGCAGCACCGCCTGCCCAAACTGGGTATCCTCTTTGGCCAGGGTATCAAACTTGTAGAACTTAACAAAAGTGCTCTTCCCCAACCAGGTAGCAGCTTGGCATAGTTGCAAGGCCGAGACTCCATGGGCAGCCGCCCAGGAAGAACCCACTGATCTTGTAGAGTGGGCCTTCAGAGACTTAGGAACAGGTAAGGCTGCCGACACATAGGCCTGTTGGATAGTAAGACAAGCCAACGAGCAATGGACTGCTTCGAAGCAGGACAACCCTTTTTCTGTGCATCATAGAGCACGAACAAGGAATCCATCTACCTGATCTGAGCCGTTCGCTTGACATAGATCTTCAAGGCTCGCACAGCATCCAATGCCTCCGGAGGAGCAGAAGTATCGGAACTTGATGGAACCACAATAGGTTGATTCAGGTGAAACGCAGAGACAACCTTCGGCAGGAACTGCTGCCTAGTCCTGAGCTCCGCTCTGTCCTCGTTAAAGACCAAATATCGACATTTACACGATAAGGCCCCCAATTCTGAGACACGTCTAGCAGAAGCCAGGGCCAGTAACATCACTGTCTTCCACGTGAGGTACTTGTCTTCTACCATCATCAGAGGTTCAAACCAGGAGGACTTTAGAAATTCCAATACCACATTCAAATCCCAAGGGTGCTGTAGGTGGCACAAAAGGAGGTTGTAAGTGGAGTACCCCTTGCAAGATGATCTGAACTTCTGGCAATAGTGCCAATTTCTTCTGGAAGACAATGGAGAGAGCTGAAACCTGGACCTTAATAGAACCCAGACATAAGCCCTGCAGGAAACGTAAGAAACGTCCCAAGTGGAACTCTGCAGGTGGATACGTGCGCTCCTCCAGATATGATGATAGTGTTTTGACGTCACAGGTTTCCTAGCCTGAACCATGGTAGCAATAACCTTTTTGGAAAGGCCCTTGGGAACTAGGATGTTCCGTTCAACCTCCATGCCGTCAAATGAAGTCGCCGTAAGTCCGGGTAGATGAACGGTCCTTGTTGAATAAGATCTCTTCTTAGTGGTAGAGGCCAAGGGTCTTCAACTGACATGTCCAGAAGATCCACGTACCACGCCCTCCGTGGCCAATCCGGGGCAATCAGATTTGCCTGGACACCTTGAGTCTTGATTTGCTTGAGCACCTTTGGGAGCAGCGGAATTGGGGGAAACAGGTAGACCAGCCGGTAAGGCCAAGGCGACGTCAGTGCATCCACTGCCCTTGCCTGAGGGTCCCTGGTTCGTGAGCAATACCAGTGAAGCTGCTTGTTGAGTCGAGAAGCCATCATGTCTATCTGTGGGCAGCCCCACCGGTGGATGATCTGCTGGAACACCTGATGGTGGAGGCACCACTACCCTGGGTGGAGATCATTACGACTCTGGAAGTCGGCTTCCCAGTTGTCCACACCCGGAATGAAAATTGACGATATTGCTTTTGCATTTCTTTCCGCCCAGAGGAGTATCTTTGACACCTCTTGGATGCAGGCTCTGCTTTTTGTCCCTCCTTGCCGAGTGATATACGCCACTGCTGTGGCGTTGTCCGACTGTACCTGGATCGCGTGATTCTTGAGCAACGGAGAGGCCTGAAGCAGAGTATTGTAGATCACCTGAAGTTCCAGAATATTTAACGGAAGGAGACTTTTGTGGGCTGACCACCTGCCCTGGAACTGCGCCCCTTTGGTGACAGCTCCCTATCCTCTCAGACTCGCATCTGTCATGAGGAGGGTCCAATCCTGAATCCCGAAACTCCAGCCTTCCAGTAGATTGGAGGACTGTAGCCACCACAGGAGGGAAATCCTGGCCTGAGGTGACAGCCAAATTAACCGGTGCATCTGTAGATGTGATCTGGAACACTTGCTCAGGAGATCCAGTTGAAATGTTCTGGCATGGAACCTCCCATATTGGATCGCCTCGTATGAGGTGACCATCTTTCCCAACAATCTTATGCAAAGATGGACGGACACTTGAGTAGGTCGGAGCACCATGCGGACCATCTCCTGAAGTGTTCTCGCCTTGTCCTCTGGAATGAAAACCTTCTGTGTCACAGCATCCAGTAACATCCCCAGGAGTTGGCTCCAGGTGGGACTTCTGGAAATTGAGAATCCACCCTTGGTGTGACAGAAGTTGGATAGTGCGGTCGATATGGAGCAATAAAAGCTCCCTGGATCTTGCTTTTATTAGAAGATCATCCAGGTAAGGGACAACATTGACCCCCTGGACGCGGAGTTGGAACATCATCTCTGCCATCACCTTTGTGAATACCCTCTGAGCTGTGGACAGGCTGAAGGGTAACACCTGGAACTGATAGTGATCGTCCAGCAGGGCAAATCTCAGGTACGCTTGGTGAGGTGGCCAAATCAGAATACGAAGGTAGGCAACCTTAATATCCAGGGAAACCATGAATTCCTATTCTTTCAGGCCCGCAATCACTGCTCGCAAGGATTCCATTTTGAACTTGAAAACCTTCAGGTAAGGGTTCAAGACTTTAGATTCAAATGGGCCTTTTGGAACCACAAGCAGGTTGGAGTAATAACCCTTGCCTCGTTGTGGAATAGGTACTGGAACAATGACGTGGGACTGGACCAACTTCAGGATGGCCTTTTGCAACGTAACCTGCGTATCCTCCAAAGCTGGTAAGCTTGATTTGAAAAATCGTTCGGGAGGAGCACCATCAAACTCCAGCTTGTAGCCCTGAGTAATGATATCCCTGACCCAGGTATTCTGGCAGGAAGCCTCCCAGACGTGGCTGAAGTGACGCAGTCGAGCTCCCACCTCGAGATCCCCTCGGGGTGGGTGGGCACTGTCATGCTGAGATCTTAGCAGAAGCAGAACTGGTGGTCTGTTCCCATAGGCAAACTACAACCCCTACAATCCCTAGGTCTTAAAGACACAGCCCTTTCATGGTTGCTACCTTTTCCAGTTGGAGTACCACAAGGCTCAGTCTTGGGTCCGCTGCTTTTCTCTATCTATACCTAATCTCTTGGTAAAGTAATCAGCTCTTTTGGATTTCAGTATCATCTGTATGCAGATGATACTCAAATCTACCTATCCTTCCCTGATTTGTCCCTATCTGTACTGGGCTGTGTCACTGAATGCCTTTCTGCCATTTCATCTTGGATGACATCTCGACACCTCAAACTTAATATTTCAAAAACAGAGTTAATTATATTTCCACCGGCCAATAGTAGTAACCAACCTGATATCTCTATCACTGTTGAGAACTCGGCAATCATTCCTACCCCACAAGCTCGCTGCCTAGGTGTCATCCTTGACTCTGATCTGTCCTTTGTTCCCCACATTCAATCTGTCTCAAAATCATGTTACATGCATCTAAAAAGATATCCAAAATATGACCATACCTTACACAAGACACTGCTAAAACTCTAATCCATGCTCTCACCATCTCCAGCATTGATTATTGCAATAGTCTCCTAACTGGTCTTCCCAAAACGAGACTCTCACCATTACAATCCATTTGGAATGCAGCTGCGCGGCTAATCTTCCTTGCTAGATGTTCATTGTCTGGAGATCCACTCTGTCAGTCCCTCCACTGGTTACCTGTATTCTACCGTATTAAATATAAAATACTTTTACTTACACACTAGGCCATTAACCAAACTACACCAAAGTACATCTCTTCGCTCATCTCAAAATATCTCCCTACCCGACCTCTTCGCTCTTCACAAGATCTGCGTCTTTCATCTACACTCATTACTCGCTCCCACTCACGATTGCAGGACTTTCATCGGGCTGCACCCAATCTGTGGAATTCCCTACCATGCACAATTAGACTCTCCTCTAGTCTCCAAACCTTCCAGTGTTCCCTGAAAACTCACCTGTTCATGAAAGAGTATCAAATTCCAGAACCGCCCACATAACTTTCATAAACCTTCCTATCAAATTGCATCCACTCTGCACAGTCCACACATATCCTCACATGTCTTCTCATTCTTCCTCTCGACCCCAGTTCATCATTGCTGTGTGACCATATCATACAGCCCACCAAGAACCTTTGCAATCTGGTGGACAACTATGCAATAGATAGCACCTATCCTTGTGTATCTATGCCTATTTCCCTATAGATTGTAAGCTTGTGAGCAGAGCCTTCCTACCTCTATGACTGTTTGTTATTACCCAGTTTTGTTATATCATTGTTATTTCCAATTGTAAAGCGCAACGGAATTTGCTGCGCTATATAAGAAACTGTTAATAATAATAATAATAATATGTGTAAGGGGAATTATGTGTGTCATTATGTGTATAAGGGCATTAATAAAAGTTGTAATAATGTGTAAGGTGCATTATGTTTATAAGGACTTTACTAATGTGTCTCATATGTGTAAGGGGCATTACTGTGTGGTATTATGTGTATAAAGGCATTACTAATGTGTGGCATTATGTGTAAAAGGTGCTCTATTGTGTGGCTTAATGTATAGAAAAGGCACTTATGTGAATAAAGAACAATAAGGCTTGGTGTAATGTGAATAAGGGGCAATGCAGTGTGATGTAATGTGAGGGCACTACTGTGAAGTGTCATGAATTAAAGGTAAAGTGGTACTACTGTGTGATGTAACGTGAATAAGGGACACTATCACATCATATAATGTGAATAAAGTTGCACTACTGTGTGGAGTAATTTGAAGTGGGGTACTATTGTGTGGCCATGCGACCCCGTGTAGGAGCATCATGTAGGAGCGTCATGCCACAAGTGCCAGCATGCCCGGACATAAAGGGTCCGCTGGTACCTGTAGTCCGCCTGTACAGAAAATATTAAAATAAATGACACCACACTTTTTAAAAAAAAAGTTTTATTATTCAGGGTCTTCACCTGGGGGCGGCGGCCTTTAAGCTCTTTTGCATGGCCGCCGCCTTCCCAGGGCTTCCGGCGTCTTCACCTGGGAGTCCGAAGCCTTCCCAGGGCTTCCGGCGTCTTCAACTGGGAGGCCTTTAAGCTCTTTACATGGCCGCCTCCTCCCAAGGGCTTCCGACGTCTTCACCTGGTGCCGTCGGTTCTGACGCCGCTGCCTCGTGCTGACGCCGCTGCCTCGCACTGACTTATATAAGTCAGCCAGAGGGGGTGTGGCGATAATGCAGCGAGCCGTGACTGGCTCACGGCGGCCATCTTGATTTTCAAAAATGACGCTGAGGCGCCATTTTTTAAACTGGTACCGCTCCGCTGCCAAACTCTGCAGAGTGGCAGGCAGGGATCTCGGATCCCTGCCTGCCACTATGGCTACCTCCACCGTGTCCTGCCACCAATGTCGCCCCCGCACCTCCGCCGCATCCCGCCACCTCTGAAGCCTGCCCCTCCGCCGCGTCCCACCGCACCCACAGTGATGACATCAGATCCAGTGATGGATCCGCTGGCCAATCACTGTGGCCTCACTGACAGGGACGTGCTTTCATGGGTTGAAAGCACATCCCTGTAGCAAAGCGGAACTTTAGTAGGTGCCACTTTGTAATAGAATGGGCTTTTACAGCCCGTGGCTTGACCCCGCCCGTGCCCACCCCCCGATCCTGCCCCTATCCCATATACAAACGGGAGACACCACAATCGGTGCCTCCCAACCCCATTTAGACAGCACTACAGAGCCGGCCCTAACCAATATGATGCCCTAGGCAAGATTTTGGCTGGTGCCCCCTAGCACCGCCGCTAGTTCTGCAGGAGATGCCTGGCATGAGTCAGCTGGCAGCTCTGCTAACGTCGGGCGCCTTTTGGTTATGAAAATGCCTCTAATTTGCATCACTATGTGGCTAGGATGCACAAGCAGCTTCTGCTGATTAAAATGATATGCAGCATGCCTATATTCTGTGTGTGACTATGGCTGTATCTGCATACGAAATGCTACATTACAGTGATATCCAGGAATCAGTGGCGTAACTACTGCCCCCGCAGTCCTCGTGGTGGCTTGGGGGCGAGGGGCTGCGGGGGCGCCACTGATTTACAGCAGACTGACATGCGGACGAGCGTCCGCATGTCAGTCTGCAGACTCCTTCCCTCCGCCGCTTTTTGGATTGACACAGAGGGCACAGCGCGCCTCCCTGTGTCCCTCCTGCTGCATCATCTCCGGCGGCCGGGGGTCTAATAGGGGGAAGTGCCGTCCGTGAGCTCTAATTGGCTCACGAACCGGCACTTCCCCCTATTAGACCCGCAGCCGCCGGAGATGATGCAGCAGGAGGGACACAGGAGAGACGAGCTGTGCCCTCCGTGTCCCTCCAAAAAGCGACGGAGTGGGGGGGGGGTGTAAATATCTGGCACTGGGGGCATATATGGCACGGGGGGGAAGGGAGGAATATCTGGCACTGGGGCATTTCTGGCACTGGGGGGAATATCTGGCACTGGGGGGGGATATCTGGCACTGGGGCATATATGGCACTGGGGGGGAATATCTGGCACTGGGGGCATATATGGCACTGGGGGGGGATATCTGGCACTGGGGGCATATATGGCACGGGGGGGCATATATGGCATGGGGGGGGGATATCTGGCACTGGGGCATATATGGCACTGGGGGGAATATCTGGCACTGGGGGGGGGATATCTGGCACTGGGGCATATATGGCACTGGGGGGGGAATATCTGGCACTGGGGGGGAATATCTGGCACTGGGGGCATATATGGCACTGGGGGGGATATCTGGCACTGGGGGCATATATGGCACGGGGGGAATATCTGGCACTGGGGGGGAATATCTGGCACTGGGGGCATATATGGCACGGGGGGAATATCTGGCACTGGGGGGGAATATCTGGCACTGGGGGCATATATGGCACTGGGGGCATATTTGGCACTGGGGGGGAATATATGGCACTGGGGGCATATCTGGCACTGGGGGCATATGTGGCACTGGGGGGGAATATCTGGCACTGGGGACATATGTGGCACTGGGGGGGTATATGTGTACCTGGCACATGGGGGGACGACTATATTTGGCACTGGGGCATGTAAGTACCTGGCACCGTGGGGGAATATCTGGCACTGGGGACATATGTGGCACTGGGAGCACAGCCCTAGCAACAAGGACTACCTCCTAGCAACGAGCATGACACCCAGTGCATGAAACACCTGGCAACGAGCATGACACCCAGTGCATGAAACACCTGGCAAAAAGCATGACACACAGTGCATGAAACCCCTGGCAACGAGCATGACACCCTGAGCATGAAAACCCCTGGCACCGTGCATGGAACCAAGAGCATGAAACCCCTGGCAACGAGCATGACACCCAGTGCATGAAACCCCTGACAACGAGCAGGTAATTGAAAAGTAATTAGAAGCCTTACTGTAGGACTTAATGTGTAATGGGCATTACGGTGTGTGGCATAATGTATCACGGACATTGCGGTGTGTGTCATAATGTGTCACAGGCATTACGGTGTATGGTATACTATATCGCGGGCATTGTGATATGTGGTATAATGTCTCAGGGTCATTGCAGTGTGTGGCATAATGTATCACGGACATTGCGGTGTGTGTCATAATGTGTCAGGCATTACGGTGTGTGGTATAATGTCTCAGGGTCATTGCAGTGTGGCATAATACATAACGGGCATTGCGATGTGTGGCATAGGGTATAACGGGCAGGGCATTGCGGTATGTGTCACAGGCATTACGGTGTATGGTATACTATATCACGGGCATTGTGGTATAATGTCTCAAGGTCATTGCAGTGTGTGGCATAATGTGTCACAGGCATTGTATGTGCTATAATGTATCGGGCATTGCAGTGTGTGGCATAATGTATCACGGACATTGCGGTGTGTGTCATAATGTGTCACAGACATTGTATGTGCTATAATGTATCAGGGGCATTGCAGTGTGTAGCATAATGTATAACGGGCATTGCGATTCCTGTCATAATGTGTCACAGGCATTACGGTGTGTGGCATAATGTGTCACAGACATTACGGTGTGTGGCATAATGTGTCGGGGGCATTACAGTGTGTGCATATTGTGTAGTGCATTATTGTGTGCGGCATAATGTCTAAGGGCCATTGCAGTATGTGGCATAATGTATACTGGGCATTACTATAAGGAGGAAAAATGACAAATAATGTAAGGGGCATGAATCAGGATTATTTTTCTTTCCTGTGGTGGCCAACGTATGGGCGTGCAGGTTGCAAAACTGGGGTATAAGGTAGTCTTTTCCTGCAATGACACGCCCCTTTATGCGAAACCACGCCCACTCCAACAAAACCACGCCCCTTTTTATCCCTTTCTTGCTCCCAATTATGGAGCATGAAGGGAGGGGGGGGGGGGGGGGGGGGGGCGCCGAAGAATTTTTTGGCTTGGGGGAGAAAAATGTCTAGTTACGCCACTGCCAGGAATACACTCCAACGTAGCATTTCGTATGCAGATACAGCCGCAGTCACACACAGAATATAGGCATGCCGCATATCATTTTAATCAGCAGAAGCTGCTGGTGCCCCTAAGCATACCAAATGCCCTAGGCATTTGCCTAGTTTGCCTATGCCTAAGGCCGGCTCTGACTAATGATTAAATATCATGGAGATACTTATGACACAGATTATGCATCATCGCTTGGAAAGTGATAAAATGGAGAGTGAAAAAGTGCCAGCCAATCAGCTCCTAACTGCCATTTTTCAAACACAGCATGTGACATGGCAGTTAGGAGCTGATTGGCTGGTATTTTTTCACTCTCCATTTTATCACTTTCCAAGCGATGATGCATCTAGCCCTCTGTGACATAAATATCTTCTTTGTATTATTAATCATTATCTTCTTTGTATTATTAATCATTAATGACAGGGAAGGCACTGCCTCCCCTGACTGCACAGCCCTGGTCGGCTATGGTTGCTGCAGTAGAAACAGATGGTTCAGTACACCCCTGCATTGACCCTGTGCGTCTAAACCAGTGATGGGGATCCTTGGCACTCCAGCTGTTGTCGAACTACACATACCAGCATGCCTTGCTACAGTTTTGCTCCTTGACTATACTAAAACTGTTGCAGGGCATGCTGGGATGTGTAGTTCAGCAACAGCTGGAGTGCCAAGGTTCCCCATCACTGATCTAAACAAAGCTCTGATGAGATCACATCACCCCCCAGAACTGTGGAGCCGATATGCCAAAATGTAAAGATATTTCCCACTCTGGATTCCAAATGTGGATTCTGGCAGGTCAATTGCAGGGGCTGTGGGCCCTACGCCCTGGGTGGGCCCTGTTTAGGTTAAGGTCCTGGTAAGGTGTTCCAATAAAACACTTTTTTCCCTTTAGTTTCAGATACAATTTCTGCCACAACTATTAAAAAAGAGAAAACAAAATGTTTTCCCATACCTCATAATTGTGAGTGTCCTCTCTATGTGTTATTCTCCTCCCTCGAAGCTTTTGCATAAGACACGATTTTTCCTGCCTTGAGCCCAGTCACAGAAATTGACCCTCATTTCCACAGAGGTCACCCAGCTCTGATTAACTTTCCTTTTTATTCCATTAAATAAATAAAAAATGTTTTGACACCCAGAGAGTAAGACATCTTAGAGTTAATACAATAACCTCGCCCATTCGTTCCAAATTGAGTTGCAATAATTCATTTTGGTGACCATACATATTTGTTATGTGTAATATGAAACATTGGAGAATGAAATCAATAGAAATGTTTCTTGTTAATGAAGATATACTGTGCTGTTATGTTTGGCTGTATACTTAATACCACAGAAATCCTATTTGTATTATAAATTTCACCATGTCAGAAGGCTTGGATATGAGGATCGGATTGCCCCTTGAAACTTTGGTTCATTTAGAAAATTGTATCATAAATATATTGCCGTCTTTCACTGTTCTCGAGGGAGAAGGGTAATGTAAAAGCTTCCAAAAAAAAAAAAAGATTTCTGGAACAACCTGTTTAAAAAATTTGAAGTATACAAGAACTTTTACTTTGTTAGAACGCCAAAGTGTGGGGACTTTTATTTAAAAAGTAACTGGTTAGTAACTAAGGGGGAGATATATCAATGTTTGGAGAGCTGTAAAGTGGAGAGATATAAAGTATTAATCAGCTCAATCAGCTTTTAACTTGCAATGTATAACAGTTCCGTAGCCTGAAACTTCACAGCTACATAAGTATTTATCAATGAGTAATAAAACTTGTGAATGCTAAAACTAAAGGCGGTAATTAAGACCTGATCATAGCAGCAAATTTGTTAGCAGTTGGGCAAAACCTAGGGGGTCATTCCAACCTGATCGTAGCTGTGCTAAATTTAGCACATCTACGATCAGCTTCCCTGACACGTGGGGGGGACGCCCATGTCAAAGTCGAAAAATATTGCAGTACACACATCACGTACAAACCACACACACATGCCAGCTGCGCGTGCACTTGTTCCGCCGTGCGTGCACATATCCGCAATTTGCGTATGGTCGCTCCCGCGGTCCTGCGAGTGGTGTGGGTATTTACGGCGGAGTTTGTGAACGCATGGAGAGCTATCAAAACACATTACATATTTAATCCAAATAGTGCACAATGTACACATAGTCTCCTTGCACCACATCAGAAAGTAATAGCTGTTTAAATGGTTGCAGAACAAAGGGATTCACCTTTGCAGGATAAGAGGGGACAGACTAAGGTTATAAGGTGATGTTTGGTATCCAGCTGTAGGGTATTTTAAGGGAAACATTCCGGTGTTGGTCTGCGGAAGATCGCATGTTCCTGCTGATAGTTATGTGCAGAAATAGAATATAGATATAAACTGTATTTACTGTATATTATGTATGCGGGGGGGATCCAGAGGAGACCACCCACAAGAGCAGTTAAGAAAGACATCGCCCACCTTTTCAAATCAACCTATGACCTCTCCTGTACTGTAAAAGTGCATTCCTGTGTCCAATGGACAAAGGGATTACAGTATCCATTGTATTGCTTTTGGAAGACTTGTGTAAATAAAGCCTGCTGCAGCCTGGCCAGACACAAGACTCTCAACGCTTTCAACCTGATAGCGGAGGACCGGACCGGGAAGCGCATGCGAATATTCTCACGTATGTACATTGACTGTAGCCATTTACTCTGTTGTATTGTAGTGCATAAATTGTATTGTTAACCCCCTTTTAGATATATAACTCTGTGGTGTCGGAACCCAGTGATTAACTACAAATCGGTGTTGTGTCCTCTTTTCCCTGCTAAGGTTTAAGGTGTAACATCATTGCAGTGCTTTTCTGCATAAGGTTTAAGGTGTAACATCATTGCAGTGCTTTGCTGCATAAGGTTTAAGGTGTAATATCATTGCATTGCATTACTACTAAGGTTTAAAGTATATCTCTGGGTGTGTGCGCGCTGTGTGTACTTTGTACCCCCAGCGCGGCGTTTGTACAAAGTACGTAGAGTGCATATTAAGTCTAGTGGGCGCAGCGGCTCCATGGTAAAAGTGTGTTTAAAGGTATAGCTTTCTGTTTTAATATAAATTCGACATGGTCACCCAGCACAGGGCTAGTCCGTCCCGCATGTCAGGCCGCCTGCCCCCCCCCCCCCCGCACATATACATATTATACATTGGTCCAGCTTGGCATTATAGATGGCGTCTTCGCTCCTCAGCTGGTACAGTTCATCAATGATTCTCATTTCTGCAAAAGTTCAACTCCATTTTGCGATGACTTTGAATGTTGCAGCATTCATGAAAGCTTGGAAAGTAATAAAGTGGAGAGAGAAAAAGTACAAACTAATCAGCCAATAACTCATTTTTGAAAAAACAGGGGCTCATTTATCGAGTGATAAAACTCGTTGCATATGATAAATGGTGGTCCAGCCCAGGGCCGGATTAACAATGGGGCTGATGGAGCTGCAGCTCCAGGCCCACCCTCTAAAATAGGCCCACAGGATCAGAGATCTCTGTGCTGCAGTAGACAGGAAATAAACTTTCCTTCTACTGCAGCCTCCTAGGCGGGCATCGCCCCCCTCCTCCCTCCACATCCTAGACCCCCTTCCAGCGACCGCGACGCTGGTGAAATAAATGGCGCTGCTGAAAGACAGTATAAGGCTTTCCCATCCTTCCCCCGCACTGCATACACACTGTGCTTCAGCGTTACTTCCTCCGCGCTGGGTGATGTCACGGCGTATGCAGGGCCGGCTTGAGGGAGGACTGCTCCACCTGAGCGGCAGCGTGGGGCGATCATTCCACAGGGGGCACTCTGTGGCCGCCGCCATTGTGCCCAGTAACAGGTGCTGACCTCAGGTGGCCAGAGGCAGAGCCACAGCCACAATAAGTACAAGTGCGCTGTGCTGCCTGAATCCCTCCCCTGCCCGGTTAATGGCATCTTAGGGACTGATTGCACAGCTGTCACCCCCTGCCAACCTCACTGGCACTGCTGGAACTGTGTGTGCTTCCTGGTGGCTGGTCCTTCCCCCAGGGCCCAGCCACCAATGACGTGCTGTGAGGAGGCCTCTCTTTCCCCTGTCCTGTGCTGCAGCTGCACAGTCAGGAGAGGCACCAAGCTAAAGACAGATACATTGCATTAGTGGCGGTATGTACGTAACTGGAGAGGGGGGAGGGTGTATAAAAGCAATCTGGGTGGGGTAGTGGCTTATTAAAGTTATGGAAGTGTATAAATGTAATCCTGTGTTGTGTATTATTGATTGTGGGGTGCATTATTGGGTGGGGGTGTATAAATGTTATCTGTACGGTATATTATGTGGGGTGCATTATTGTGGGGGGGTGTATAAATGTGAAGAGGGTTGAGGTGTATTAAATGGGGAGGGCGCTTTTTTATATGATTTGAGGGATGCGGGTTGTATTATTATGTGGGATGGGGGTGTATTAATGTTATCTGCGGGTTGATGTGTTTAAATGTTATCTGAAGGGGTGTAGTATGGTGTGCCGGTGGCCGGGCTCCCGGCGACCAGCATACCGGCGCCGGGAGCCCGACCGCCGGCATACCGACACTGTGGCAAGCGCAAAGGAGCCCCTTGCGGGCACGGTGGCACGCTACGCGCGCCACGCTATTTTATTCTCTCTCCAGGGGGGTCGTGGACCCCCACGAGGGAGAATAGATGTCGGTATGCCGGGTGACATTCGGCATACCGGCATACTGGAGACCACCCATCTGAAGGGTGCATCATTATGAGGCATGTGGTGTATTTAAGTTTTGGTGTGTATATTAATGATATCTTGGAGGAAAAGGGGTATTTTTATGCAGTAGTACTACATATGCTATCCTGGAGTTTGGGATGCCGCAATCAAAATATCGGCTGCTGCATCCCGGCGCTGGGAATCCCAACACCTTTGGGAAAAGGTACCTATCCCTAACCCTCTCTCCTCGGAGCCTAAACCTAACCATCCTCCCCCACAGCCTAACCCTAACTCTCCCCGGGGGTGCCTAACCTCAACACCCCATCCTCCTATTGCAGCCTAACCCTAACCCTCCCACCCCTGTAGCCTAACCCTAGCGGGGGCACTGCAAACTTTTGCTAAGAGGGTGCTAGCTGTTCAAACATCAAAAAAGTGCCATCCGGCCACAACAGCACCCGGACTCCAAAATACAGCCCAGGGCAGGGCACTGATATCTTGGTAGTGCCAGGATCCCCTATGCAGCAGCTCCTTGAAGGTCCCCCACTGAGGTGAGGTATCAGACTGACGTGGCATACTAAGGCACTGTTAAATACAGTATATATATATATATATATATATATATATATATATACACACCTGATGTTTCCTGATACATGCATTTGTTGACATGTGCATTATTGTGGCTGCATCCACACTATTTGGGACCATTGAACAGTTTATTGGATGCCTTGTCCCGTTTCTTTGGCCAGTAGTTGGCAGTTTTGCTGATGGGTCTATATGAATTATTTACCCAGCAGATAAGAAGTTGTCTTCTATTGTTACATGTGAACTGCTAATCCGATGTACCACCTGTCTTGGGAAAGGTCTGTTATCAGACCGAAACGTCGACATTAAAACTTGGTGGTCAAGACACGTCTATGGCTGATTGATTTTGTTATAGCGAGAGTGCACCTTCCATATCATGGAACTTTTGTATATATATACTTGGATGTCCAGCACTCCCTTTAAGCAAAAATACAGACTCGGTGCCCTCCGTGGAGATGGAACAGCACAGTAGCAAATAAGCGTCTGCACTCCTGGGTCTTTTAGTGAAGCAAATAGTGTATTTCAAAATATCACATCAAATTCCAACGTTTCGAAGGCCGAAGCTCCTTTGTCAAGGCGTGATAAGATCACACCCCCACCATGATGGTCATACCCCCTGCAGCGGCACACAATAGGCCCTTAATAAATTTCAGCTCCAGGCCCATCAGGACCTTAATCTGGCACTGCTCCAGCCAATCAGCTCCCAACTTTCATTTTTCAAACACATGACAGGAGCTGAACACATGACAGTTGGGAGCTGATTGGCTGGAGCACCATTTATCATATGCAATGAGTTTTATCACTCGTTGATAAATAAGCCCCATGTAACACGGCAGCGAGGAGCTGATCAGTTTGGTACTTTGGGGTCTATTCATGAAGAAAGTGAAAACAGAATTATTACCATCAGGTCAATGTGATATATAGCTTTGTTAAGTAACATTTCATGTACACTTACCATTCCAGCAATACGATGTGAATAAGTGTCCCTCTGCGATCCTGTCTTCAGCTGCGGTCCGGTTGGATCCCGATTCTGTCTACGCATGCTCTGGCAGCACCACGGGGAATCCTTGGGCAGGTCAGGGACAGGGGAGCTGAGCGAGCTGGGGGCAGCGCAGTTGGGAGACAGCACAGTAATTTCATTGGACTGGCAGATCAGGCATGGGGGGCTGAGAAAGCTGGGGAGCAACTACTAGACAGAGCAGGGGGAGATGAGCAGCAGTGGGGGAGTAGAGAGCAGTGGTTTGGGGACAGACCGGGGCCATTAGGGAGACAGCACTGCAGTCTGACGTGACTCTGTATGTTCTGAGTCACTTCATTAATAGATTAGTACAGGTTCAGTATGATTTGCCGATGGACGGGGTGCCGGCTGTCAGTATCCCAACAGTGGCATCCTATCCATCGTAATCCCGACAACCTCCCATTCAGCCCCCTAACCTTCACCTTTTCCCTACCCTAACCCTCCCTTTTTGGTGCCTAACCCTTCCCGCTTGGTGCCTACCCTAACCCTCCCTGCTTGGTGCCTACCCTAACCCTCCCTCATGGTACCTAACCCTAACCCTCCCCGCTTGGTGCCTAACCCTAACCCTTCCTGGTGGTGCCTAACCCTAATCCTCCCCGCTTGGTGACTAACCCTACCCCTCCCTGGTGGTGCCTAACCCTAACTCTCCCCGCTTGGTGCCTAACCCTCCCCGCTTGATGCCTAACCCTAACCCTAACCCTCCCCGCTTGGTGCCTAACCCTAACCCTCACCACTTTGTGCCTAGCCCCTAACCCTCACTGGTGGTGCCTAACCCTCCCCGCTTGGTGCCTAACCCTAACCCTCCCTTCCCCACTGCCTAAAGCTAACCTTTCCCCGCTTAATGCCTAACCCTAACCCTCCCCTTCTAAGTGCCTAACCCTCCCTCCCCGGTCCCTAAGCCACAACTTTCCTGTTCCTGCTCCATAACCCTAACTCCCCTTCTCCGGTCTAAACCTAACCCCCCCCCCCCCCCTCAGCAGAGGCAGGGCCATACTAGGTGTGTGCCAGTGGTTTCTGGCAGAGGTGTAGCATGGAGCCATGGCTCCCGGAGCAAGCTCACGCCACGTCGCCCCCCATCCTATATTCACACAAACACATAGTTCCCAATAGGGAAAAAAGCATTGAACCCCACAGGGAAAAAAACACAATAGCCTCCACAGGGGGAAAAGAAAAGCACTCACACGATGTCCCTTACAGGAAAAAAAAAAAATCACCTATATACTGGTCTATGGCTGCAGTGCAATACGTATGAAAGTAGTAAGCTGGGTGTTTGGTGAGGAGCGGTATGATATAACAGCAGACGGGAAGCCAGCTGTCAGTATACCGACAGTGGCATCCCGCCTGCTGGTATACCGGCAGCAAGTCCACTCGCCACGCTTCTGGCAGAGTGAGAATTACGGGCAGGTTTCACCAGTAAAATGTTGGCTGTCGAGATTCCGGAGTCTGTCTCCTGATCGCCGGGATCCTGACAGCCGGCATTATAACTGCATACAGTCTGGTGAATGTGGGACACTACAGACCTCTCAGCTATATCTGAATACGAAGTACTGTGCTGCAGCCTGCCTCTAATATGGCCACTTCCCCATCCCCTCCCCCAGCTGGTGTGTGTGAAGGGAGAAGCTTTCTCACCGCAGCCAGGTCTCTGCCCATTCCCAACTGTCATACTGCATCGCCTGCCTCTCCTATGGAGCCGGAGCCTCCTCCTATGGAGCCGCCTGGGTGACTGGAGCTAAGCAGGTACGGCCAGTCAGAACCCTGCTGTGCGTGCTGCTATGTCTCACTGCTGCTGCGATCCCAGGCTGCGTCTTGGAAGAGCCAGTGCTGGCTGGGTCGGGCAAGGCTACAAAGGAAGTGCGGCATGCAGGGCCGGTGCTAGGGTGTTTGGAGCCAGTGTCAGACTGGGGCATGAAGGGCCCACCGGGGGAATGCAGTGATAGGGGACCATACTTAAGGGTGTGGCCAGCCTACAAAGTGGGTGTGGCCAGCCTCCACAGGGGCTTGAAATACACAATAGTCTAGTGCAGTGTAATGCAACATATCTACCATGTGTAATGGTAGATATGTTGGTAGTCTGGAACCTGATCCCTAGAGGAAGGAATAGGCCCTCAGGCAGTGGGGCTTACCGGTGGTTTCCCTGGTAGTGAAGAAATGCCATCTGAATCCATGGGCGCTCAAAGAAAACAGATAAAATGAACGCTCATAGTGTATTAAGTATGAACATATAACACCGAGTCTGTAACAGTCTCCTTATGAGTCTAATACCTAATTTGCTGGTCTACTTTTTCAGGAGTAGACAATCACGCTTTTTATAGGGGCTGGATTTCCACCAGTGTCTGATATCAGGACCTTTAAACTCCTCCTCCAGAAGTGGTACCCGAAAAGAGAGAAATACAGCCTCCGATAGTGTAACACTTTTTAATCACAGCATGAACATATAACAATTAGCAGCAAAAGCGGGGAATGGATGGTCTCTCACCCTTTGAAGTGGTCTACAGATAACGGTAGACAAAACAGCAAGTTACAAGATGGTATACTTGGGCGTCCCCAGACCAGCTGTCCCACTCTCCGGGTGATGTCCCAAACGTCTTCCCCACCACAAATGAATCCTCCAGCCCTGGTACCCCTGTGGGCCAGTCCGACCCTGTTTGGAGCCCACCTGCAAACTATCAATTTGCACCCTCCTATACTTTACAAAGGGACAGCACACATAATGCTCCCTGTAGCAGTGATGCTTACACACATAAGCCCCCTGTGGTAGTGCCGCTTATACACACAATGAACCCTGTAGTAATGCCACTTATACACAACGCCCCCTGTAGTAGTCACAACGCCCGCTGTAGTAGTGATGCTTACACACGTAACACCCCCTGTACCAGTGACGCTTACACATGTAACACCCCCTGTACCAGTGACGCTTACACATGTAACACCCCCTGTACCAGTGACGCTTACACATGTAACACCCCCTGTACCAGTGACGCTTACACATGTAACACCCCCTGTACCAGTGACGCTTACACATAAAGCCCCTTGTACCAGTGACGCTTAAACACGTAATGGCCCCTGTACCTAACCAGTGATGCTTACACGTAATGCCACCTGTACCAGTGACGGTTACACACGTAATGCCACCTGTACCAGTGACGAATACACACGCAATGCACCCTGTAGCAGTGACGCTTACACGTAACGACCCCTGTACCAGTGACGCTTACACACGTAACGCCCGTGTAGCAGTGACGCTTACACACGTAACGCCCCCTGTAGCAGTGACGCTTACACACGTAACGCCCCCTGTAGCAGTGACGCTTACACTCGTAACGCCCCCTGTAGCAGTGATGCTTACACACGTAACGCCCCCTGTACCAGTGCCGCTCACACATGTGACGCCCCCTGTAGCAGTGACGCTTACACACATTATGCCTCAGTCACACATACACATACACCACATACACACACATACATACTGTACATACAGTACACACATACACAGTCACACATATATACAGTACACAGATACTGTATACACACACACAAATTCACTTACTCACCATCCACTTACCTAAGGAAATCTGGCAGGCAGGAGCTGCAGCATATCATCCTCCTCTGTTGCAGACTGCAGCCTGGTCCCGTGTAGCTCCGCCCCTTTTCCCATGTAGCTCCACCCCCTTTTAGGTCCACGGCGCGCGCGCGCACACACATACTGCACTGTGACAGGGGAGGGGGAGAGGAGGCTTCATGCTGCTGGCGCCGCTGCCAGGCGCCCTCTGAAGTCTCCGGTGCCTGGAGCTTGCACTCCACCGGAACTGCCCTCCCTACACCCCTGGTGCCTGGCACACAGCGCAGATGCACTGTAGGCACAGGACCACCAGCAACACCCGCCTGGCCGCTCCGTCGCCACCGCCGCACTGTGGGCATACCTCCCAACTGTCCCGATTTTTACGAGACAGTCCCAGTTTTTTAGGCCCCCTTTTCTATAGGCTACGCCCCCCTTTCAGGCGGGCGCGGCTGCACTGTGCCAATGTGTCCCTCCTTCCATTCTTCCAATGTTGGGAGGTATGCTGTGGGGCCCAGCCCGCGTCCCCCCACCGTTACCGCCCAGCACCCAGCTGCATTGCCCGGCTACCTCTCACATAGGTAGCCGGGTAGCACTGCAGCTCTCTCTCTGCTCCCTCCCCGTGTGCTGGGAGAGATGACATCCCTTCCAGCCCGCCCACCCACAATGCCCTGCACTGCAAAGTGCGCAGCGTAGGGCGGAAAAAGGAGAGGAGAGGCATGCCGGATGGTCACAGGTGAGTGTAACACTTTCTCTCTCTCTCTCTCTCTCTCTCTCTCGGACTCTGCCTAATGTGTAAAAAGGGGGACGCTGCTGTAATGTGTAAAAAAGGTGGACTCTGCCTGACTAATGTGTAAAAAAGGGGGACTCTGTTGCAGTAATGTGTAAAAAAGGGGGACTCTGCTGCCTAATGTGTAAAAAAGGGACTCTGTCTGACGTAATGTGTAAAAAAGGTACTCTACCTGCCTAAGGTGTAAAAAAGGGGGGCTCTGTTGCCATAATGTGTAAAAAAGGGACTCTGCCTGCCATAATGTGAAAAAAGGGGGACTCTGCCTACCGTAATGTGTAAAAAGGGGTACTCTGCTGCCGAAATGTGTAAAAAGGGGACTCTGCTGCCCTAGTGTGTAAAAAGGGGACTCTGCCTGTCTAATGTGTAAAAGGGGATTCTGCCTGCCATACTATGTAAAAGGGAGCTCTACCTGCCTAATGTGCAAAAGGGGGCTCTGCCTGCCGTACTGTGTAAAAGGGGACTCTACCTGCCATACTGTGTAAAAGGGAGCTCTGCCTGACGTAATATGTAAAAAGGGAGCTCTGCCTGCCATAACGTGTAAAAAGAAGCTCTGTGGCCATGCCCCTTCCCCCTGAAGCCACGCCCCTATATTTTTGGCGTGCACCTACGGCGCGCACTGGACCTGTTTGGTACAGTATATGGGGAGTGGGGCAATGCTGTTTCTTGCACACAGCGCTAAAATGTCTAGTTACAGCACCGGGCAGAGGGATAGGTTTAGGCTACAAAAATGGAGGGTTAGGGGGCCAGGGTGGTAGGTAAGTATACTTACCTTCCCCTGTTGAGATTCTAATCATCGGGATGCCACGGTTGGTATTCTGACTGCCGGCATCCTGACCTCCGCCATATTATACCCAACCCTTTCTGCAAATGGCACCAGGAAGTGAAAGCCCTGTTACCACTGATGAAGTGCTTTTCACTGCTCCATGAATAGACCCCTTTATCTCTCTTCACTTAAGCTCTCTCCAAACTATCATGAATCTGCCCCTTAATGAGTTCACAAGATTATTTCAAGACTAGGCATAAACAGTACAGTACGTTATTTACTGGTAACTTTCCGGTGAGTGATCAGATCTTTGGCGTTAAAGGTAGCCTTCCCTACTTCCTTCTGAGATCATACACTGTCCATTAACCAGTAACTATTTCCGACTTATTCTTGATCAAGGGGAGAAACTTTCATCATCAGTCATATGACTCACGGCTTCAGAGTGCATGCACCTTACACGATGACAAACACTGCTGTGTAAGGAGCCCTGGTCACGGCAGTGTTATCAACTGTAATAACAGCTTGGGTTTCTTTTGATTACTCTGCTTTTCCAACTGATTCCTTCTAGTTTTCCACACTTGACCTTTGCATACAAACATTCACACATTTCACATTGCTGACTACAGATCCTATCCCAGCATGGTGGGCCTTATTCAGGGGTGTAGTATGGTATGCCGGCGGCTGGGCTCCCGGCGACCAGCATACCGGTGCCGGGAGCCCGACCGCCGGCATACCGACAGTGTGGCGAGCGCAAAGGAGCCCCTTGCGGGCACGGTCAACCTCCAGTGGGGTCGTGGACCCCCACGAGGGAGAATAGCTGTCGGTATGCCGGGTGTCGGGATCCCGGCGCCGGTATACTGTGCGCCGGGATCCCGACATTCGGCATACTGAAGACCACCCTTATTCAGAGCCCGTCTGAAACGCTATTCTGTCTGCAGTTGGGATTTTTTGCATTGGGCAAATGTAAGTTTTTACAATCCACCTATTTTTTCCCCGGTCTCGAACATGACTTGAGACTGCGTGCAATTAGGGGTTTATACCGGGGGTAATTCTGAGTTGATCGCAGCAGGAATTTTGTTAGCAGTTGGGCAAAACCACGTGCACTGCAGGGGAGGCAGATATAACATTTGCAGAGAGAGTTAGATTTTGGTGGGTTATTTTGTTTCTGTGCAGGGTAAATACTGGCTGCTTTATTTTTACACTGCAATTTAGATTGCAGAGTGAACACACCACACCCAAATCTAACTCTCTCTGCACATGTTATATCTGCCCCCCCTGCAGTGCACATGGTTTTGCCCAACTGCTAACAAAATTCCTGCTGCGATCAACTCAGAATTACCCCCTTATACCACGATGAGTGTGCAGTCATTGGAAGAGGGGGCGGGCACAGGGTCGGACTGGCCCACAGGGGTACAGGCAGTGGCATCAGAAGGGGTGTGGCCTGTACCCGGGTGTTACCCTCTGAGGGGGTGACACTAAAAGGGTGACTTCTCCACAGTGACAGGAGCTGGGTGCTGCAGTGTGACACTCTCCTGCAGCACCCAGCTCCTGTCATAGAGAAGAGCAGACACGTCAGGCGCTGGTCTCTGGGGGCAGCCCAGAATCTCCAGGGACGATGGGCTGCCCTGGGAGTGACGTCACCGGGAATTCCCGCAGAGGTCATATCACTGTAATTTAGGAAAACCCTTGGTAGGCCCCACTGTGGCCCATCTCCTTCTCTAGGGCTCAGATTCCAGTCTGTGAACTTGAATTACACATTATTCAGATGTTATAGTATATGCACAGGACTAAGCGTTGTCTACAGTAAATTAATCTGGTAAATTTTCAAGTATGGATGGAATATATCTATAAATAGGACCAGACCATACACTCTTTAATGGTTAGCCAAGCTTCTGTGTTGGCTAATCACACCTCTGCTGGAGATGGGCCACAGCCCTAACCATGGGCCCGTGCCACCGCATTCCCACGGTGGGCCCTTTATGCCCCAGTCCAACACTGGGTGAGCATACCAACGCAGAGGACATGCAGTCGGAGCCGAAGTACAGTAAGGGCGGGGTATGGGCGTGCCTTCACAGAGTGTAACTAAATGTCCCAGTCACGGCCTTCTGGAGGGGTCTGCGTTGTGTGTGTGCTGACACTGGCGTAAGTGTTGATGAGGACTACATTCAATTGGATGCAATTTGTGCAAAATCATAGCATATATCAAATACATTCTATAAAATGATAGATAGAAGCTGATTGGTTGGCTAAAACACGCCAGCACGTGATGGCTTGCTTAGTAAATAAACCCCTTATTGTCAGTTTCAAGATTCCTGTCTCCTGTCACCTCTTTTTTAAAACTTTATTAACAACAAACTCACAGAAGAGCAATTTACGCAATATGCATACAGGGTTGTAGGCTAGCTAGAGGTGTGCAAGTGGTGCTGTCACACAGAGCACAGTGATCTGGGGATGGCGCTGTCACTGCCCCACAGCCTTTGTTCCTGGATAGCTGGGTGACTGGAATGGCTCCTGGCAGCCAGTATCATTGCTGCAGTGCCACCTAGGTAGGTCCTTTGGAGAGAGTATTGACTGCATAGGAGAGGAAAGAGTTAAACATCTGGGGAGGGGTGGACCTAGCTGTGAGGAAAGTACAGCCTTCTTTAGGGGGAGGGTTTGCTATATATAGGGAAGGAGAGGCCATCTTAAGTCTCTTGGTGATTTGCTTTGGGGTGAGTGCTGCTTTGCAGAATCCCCCCATTTTCTTTTTTGGATTTATACATTTCAGTGTTTTGTCAGCTAGTCATGGGCAAAGTGATTCACTGAACTGAGCTGAGACACATGACTCAGTTCAGTGAAGTGTCTGGAGTCAGTGTCTCTGCACATGAGTCATGACTCATCTGTAGTGGAATGTGTTGCAGAGACTGCACATGGGCCCTCATTCCGAGTTGATCGCTCGCAAGGCGATTTTAGCAGAGTTACACACGCTAAGCCGCCGCCTACTGGGAGTGAATCTTAGCTTCTTAAAATTGCGACCGATGTAATCGCAATATTGCGATTACTAACTACTTAGCAGTTTCAGAGTAGCTTCAGACTTACTCTGCCTGTGCGATCAGTTCAGTGCTTGTCGTTCCTGTTTTGACGTCACAAACACACCCAGCGTTCGCCCAGACACTCCCCCGTTTCCCCGGCCACTCCTGCGTTTTTTCCGGAAACGGTAGCGTTTTTTCCCGCACGCCCATAAAACGGCCTGTTTCCGCCCAGTAACACCCATTTCCTGTCAATCACATTACGATCGCCGGAGCGATGAAAAAGCCGTGAGTAAAAATACTATCTCCATTGTAAAATTACTTGGCGCAGTCGCAGTGCGAATATTGCGCATGCGTACTAAGCGGAATTTCACTGCGATGCGATGAAAAATACCGAGCGATCAACTCGGAATGAGGGCCATGAATCAGTGAGTTGCCAGTGCTGGAGGATCAGTGCTGGACTCATGGAGTTATTCAGCTGCAGTGATTGTACAGTGTATCTGGGGGAGACAGCTGCTTATGCCCTGATTGTTAATAATATGTTAACATAGATTTACTGTTATGTTGATATATTATTAATAACCACTTATTGCATACTAGTTATAGAATATGACATTACTTTTGGCTGAGGAGAGAAAGCTTAACAGCCATGAAACACATCATTCATTCTGTAACTAAATCAAATAAAAACGTTTGTTTTTGTTTTTTTTATCTTGCATACTTTGCTGATTGGATGATTTTAGGTGGCCTTGGATTTATTATATTATACACTATCTAGCCTCCAGGGAGTTTGCCACCCACAATCACACTGAGCAGGATCAGTGAGCACTGAGCCGAGAGCCCTGTACCACAGGGGCTCCACCTCCTGCTGCATGAATCAGATTCATTCACTGAGTCACTGAGTCTACACAGTGTACAACTGTCTCACTCACTGGCAGACTCAGGATGAATCATGATTCATGACAGGGATCAGGCACAGCAGCAGAGCACTCACTGACTGGTGAGTCGTGACTGCTCCCTCCCCCCCTCCCACTGGGTGTCACCTGGTATAGCCTCTGGCCAATCACAGCTAAAGACAGCAGAACACACTGACTGAAGGACACAGGACACAGAGTTTCCTCCCTCTGTCGGAGAGAAGCTGCTGCTGCAGCTGTCTCCACTCATTACACAGTGAGTGACTCGAATCATTCACACTTCCTGATGATTCCAGTCACTGTGTTGAGACAGAGAGTCAGTAGCCATCTCTATTGTCAGCTCCCTGCATTTAGGTCACACATCAGTGCTCTGGCTGCCACTCGCCCACGACGGTCCGCCGGGACCCCAGCCCGTTACCGCTCATCGGGCGGTGGGGGCTGGTTCCGGGGGCGAGCTGGCTGGCCCTGGGGACGGCGTCCCGTCTCCTAGGGCCTCCTCGAGGGATCTGGCGGAAGCCGGGCCGGATGTGACTGGCGGGAGCGGCCGACGAGGAGGATCAGAGAGGGAGTCAGGCCGCCCGGAGGTGGGCGGGCAGCAGCCCTTGCCTCCGGGCATGGCCGGGGAAGCCCCAGTGCCGGGTGCCCGCGGGAGCGCGCCGCGCCAGGCGCTCATCCAGGGACCGGAGACTGAGTTCGATGCCCAGCTCTTCCCCCTTGCCGGGGCCGGCTAGTGGTTCCAGGCGGGGGGAGGGCACTGGGCGGGGGACGGTGGCCAGCCGAGCGAGGCCTGTCGCAGGGCCTCGCACGGCGTCATCCCCAAACGCTTCGGCTGAGAGAGCACGGACCGGAAGCGGTGGGACGCGCGCACGCCCACGCGCCGCTTTCCTCCTTGTCTCCTCAGCCCTCTCCCCCGCAGCCGGAACACGGTGTGGAGCGGGGAGGGAGGGGGAGAGGCAGTGATCAACCAGGTTAAGCTAATGGAGCTCTTAATGCAGGAGCCCAGACAAGAGGCCTTGTGGTGACAGAGAGCAGTGGGGCGCGTGCGCGCCCACGCTCGCCTCTGGCGCCGCTAGTCGCGCACGTGTGTGCGCAGCAGCGCCGCCGGCCCTGCTGTCTCCCCTGCTATCTCCCAGGCAGCCGGAGTCCGGCGGGAGCCGGGGGGAGAGGGGAGACAGGGCAATTATGATCACTGGCAGGGCAGTGCGATACCAAGGAGAAGGGGTGCGGCAGCAAGAGGTCACCGGGTGCGCGAGCCCGTGTCCACTGAAAGCGGAGCAGTGCGCGCGCGCTCTGCTGCGCAGCGGGGTTCCCGGTCTTTTCAGATCACTCCCCCAGGGCCGGAATCTAGCGGCCTGCGGGGGAGGAGGGGGGACAGGGAATGGGTTAGTGGCCGCGGGGCTGCTGCACGCGCCGCAGGAGCTCGCGGCGGTCCCCCCCCCCCTCTGCGGCATCGGATAGTTCCGATACACGGGAAGAGGGGACAAAATCGGAGGCGAGGGCAGTGCGGGCGTCGACAGCGGTGCCTCCGCTTTCCCGCAAGGGCAGCGTGCGTCGGATGCCCGGCACACGCATGTCGGGCGGCGAGTGCGTGGTCGCACGCGGGCCCCGGCGAAGGACCCAGGACCGCGTTTTGGGGCAGTCACGACCCCTCCGGAGCGCTGGCTCGGCCCTGGCCACAGCGGTGAAGGTGTTAGGGCCGCTAGCCGCAGCTGCCTCCCCTAGAACGGCTGTTCGTTCCGGCGGGCTGCGGGCTATGGCGGCGCAGCGGGTGGCACGCGCCTGCCGTGAGCTCGGGACGGTCGCCGCAGAATTACAACAGGGTCCAGGGCAGGACGCGGGGGAGCTCACGGCCGCAACGCCCCCAGCACTGAGGCCGCGGCATGTGCCGCGAGTGCTGGAGGGGTCCTCCGCTTCTTCCTCTTTTTCAAGGGAGCTCGGGGATGAGGCGATGGCAGATTTCGAGGAGGAAGGCAACGATTTGGACGCGCCGGAAGATTCCATGTCGGGGCAGTCGGCGGCATCAGGTAAGGTGGTGCAGTCGGTATTCGGGTTCCTCCACGAGCTCTAGTTCGCGTAGTTCTTCCTCTTCCTCATCTTCAATGTCGTCACAGGCGTCCGAAGTCAGTAGCACAACTAGGGCAAAGAAGCGGGCATAAATTCGCCAAGAGGGCAGCGGAACAGGCGCAAGCGGCTTAGCGAGGAAGTGCGTAGGGCCAAGAAGCTCGCAATTTGCCCGGTGTTGTGCGATTCGTCTATACTGCTGTACTGCGGGGGCTGCGAGATAGCTGCCGCAAGAAGATTTGGAGGGGGGACTTCGTGGACGTGTTCGTTTTGACGAAGGTCGCGAAGAAAGAGTATAAGGTGGCGGCGCAAAGAAGGGCATCGGGGCTGAGGCATTCCGTACCTTCGATAATTGCCTGGCCGGGTTCTGGGTCTTCGCGGCATCTTACCTGGAGGACAGGCCGGCAGAGCACACGAATATAATTAGGTACCTGCATCTCGTACATGACATGCAGCGCACGTCTTCGGGATCGGAGTGGCGCAGGTACGATCAGGAATTCAGGGAACAACAGGAAGGTTTGCAGGTCATGGACTTCGGGTTCAAGGACGTTGAGGTTGGGCTCAAGGTCACCCGGGCTTCGCTACAGGCGGAGGAGCCCCGGAAGCCGGGGGCGGACGGGCACCACGCAGGGTCGTCCTCCCAGTGGTTCGGCGCGGACGGCGGATTGGCCAAGTCAGGTAGGTCGGCAGTCCGCGCAGGGGGGCGTGCCACCACAAAAGGAAAATGTTTCACGTTTAACAACGCGGCGTGTTCCTTCGGGGGATGACTTGGTCATCTCTCCAGTGGGGGTGGTTCCTAAGAAGGCTCCAGGCGCCTTCCGGCTCATTTGAGTTCGCTTTTAGGTGTGTACTGCCGGAAGCTGTGAAGGGCGACTGCGGGGTGTGCCAGAACGCACCATTTCGTGCGTTTGTCCTCAGAGATTAAGGGGGATTTGGCAATATGGGCCTCGTTCCTCGAGGACTTCAACGGGGTGTGTATATGGCAGGCCCCAATGGCGGACAGCGCTAGGTTGCAGCTGTTCACCGACGCAGCGGGCGCCTCTGGATTCGGTTGCCATCTGGAGGGATCTTGGTGCGCGGCCTCGTGGCCGGCAGAATGGCATCGCGGGGGTTTCACGAAGGACCTTTTGCTTCTGGAGTTTTCCCATTATGGTGGCGTTGGAGGTCTGGGGCGATCGGCTGGCTAATCGCAGCATTTTGTTTAGATGCGATTATCTGGGCGTGGTGCATGCGATTAATAACCAGAGGGCAAAGTCGTTGGTGGTTATGCGGGTGCTAGGGCAATTGCTTTTGACATGCTTGCGTAGGAACCTGTGGTTCCGCGCGCAACATGTGCCCGGTTTGGAGAATGGGATTGTCGACGCTTTGTCGCGAGGACAGTGGGAGAGGTGTTGGTTGTTGGCACCTGAGGCCAACGAGCAAGGTTTTCATTGTCCCGGTTAGGTTTGGCAGGTGATCGGGCCGGACTGGAGGGTCTAGCGTTGCGGTCAGTAGCGCCAGCCACGCTCAAGGCTTACGAACAAGCTTGGAGTGAATGGGAGGAGTTTGTCCAAGGGCGTCAGCATCAAGGTAAGAGTAGGCATAGGCTGATGCTTTCTTTTATGTGGCAGCTTTACGTCTCCGGTAGGTCACGAGCAGTGGTATCGCGGTATTTGGCAGGCATCTCATTTTTCTGCAAGCTGCGAGGCGTCCCTGACGTAACGAAAAGCGAGGTTCTGCGGAAGGCAATGAAAGGGTGGGCGCGAGTTGCGCCGTCGCCACCGGATAGGAGGCGGCCCATCGATGCGGCTTTGTTGCCAGCCGTCATCGAGGCGGTAGGGCGAGTCGCGTCGTCCAGGTTTGAGACGCTTTTGTTTCGTTTGGCGTTCTCAATGGCTTACCACGGGGCCTTTCGAGTTTCTGAGTTGGTAGCGCCTTCCAAGAGAGCAGATTCGCGCATGCTGGTCGGGGACGTGGTAGTGGGTGAGAGGTCCTTGCTGTGCAGGTTGCGACGCTCCAAGACGGATCAAGTGGGGAGAGGGCGCTGGGTTACAATGGTTCCAGCGCTAGAGGAGAGCGTTTGCCCAGTTGGCTGGCAAGGCAATATGTGGTGGTGCGACCCGTTAAGGAGGGGTCTTGGCTGTTGCATTATGATGGGCTGCCAGTCACGAAATACCAGTTTCGTTGGATGCTGAGTCGTTGTTTGGCGGGCTTGGGCCTCCCACCCACTGCTTTCGGTACCCATTCCTTTCGCATAGGCGCAGCGACGTCGGCTGCTGCGGCGGGTTGCTCCAGAACTGAAATCCAAGCGGTGGGGCGATGGAAGTCGTCAAGTTACAGACGATATATTCGCCCCGTCACATGAGAGGTCGGTTTGCGCTTGGGGCTTTGTTTAAATGGCAATGTATTACGTTGTTCCAGTTCTGTGATTTTATGGTGTTGTGCGTCTGTTGGTGTTCCCCCTTTTTTATCCTACTCAGGGATTAGCTACTCGCCGTTGCTGGCATGAGTCGGCAGCGGGGGTCTGGAGTTATTTGCGATTTTTTGCCTGACTTGACGGACTGAATTCTAATCTATAATTTGGCTAATTTGGTCTAATCAGAGTCCCTCAGCAGGTCTTTACGTTTCACCTCCAGCTGAGTTATTACATGTGTTTCCCATTTTATACCCCCCCCCCCCTTTTTTATTTCGTTTGTTTTATTTGATCCTTCCCCTTTGTGTCTTTAATTGCGCTTTAAATTGGCAACGGAACATGGTGCAGTCGGCTAGGCCGTGACTGCTGCAATGGCGAGATCTAAAGTTTTCTTTTTTGGCAGATCCTTCAGTATAAACAATTAATAAGCCTCTTAGTAATCAATTCTAACCCTCTTTTTCCCTTCAGGATGGTTCGGAGACTATTTGCCGATTTGGGTGGTTGGCCACTCTTACATTTACTGGGCGGCCAGGTTTGTGGCCTCGGAAGGGTCTCAGGCATTGCTAGGAACACAGGGTGTCAGATGGCTTGGCTGGCGAGGAATGATGTGGGGTGAGCTGAGGAGTAGGTTAGTGAGTCAGGCCAGCAAGCATGGAGTCCCTAGGGTTTTGGTTGTCCATCTAGGTGGCAACGACCTGGGGAAGAGGACATCCTTGGATCTGCGGTGGGCCATGATACAGGATCTGGCAAGTGTGACCGCGGCATGGACCAATTGTGTGTTGGTTTTTTCCATGATGGTGCCAAGATTGTGTTGGAGGGGTGTGGCGGATGGTCGCCAGATTGATGAGGCCCGGAAAAAGGTGAACGGAGCGGTGGCAAAGTGGGTGCTGTCCCACGGTGGGAGGGTGGTTCGCCACCCGAGGATACGGTTCAGAGACAGCCACCTTTTCCGGCGCGATGGAGTACATCTATCCAATGAGGGGATGATGTTTTTTCTGGAGGATCTAGGTTTCGCTTTGCAGGAGTTAGGGTAGGTTTATGGTGGCGGTGCGAAAGACTTTGGGGATGAGTCTTTCGCTGTTGGCGGAAAAGAACGGCAGTTTTGTATTGTAGGGAAAACTGTAGTGTTTTTACAGTTTGTTGTGGTTTAGGTGCACTCACCTCCATCGACTTATGGCCGCTTGACCACCCGTCCGGGAAGGCAGCGGCAGGGCACCCAGGAGCGGTGGGTAGTCACTGTGGGGGTTGAGTTGTCACCTATTACCGGTTTATAGTAAGTTTTAGTAAATTTATAGGGTTAGTTATTTAAAGTTAATTCAGATTAATTGAGCCGTTCTTTTGGGCCGCCACCATATGCCAGCTGGAGCGGCATATTAAATTAATTTCTTTATTACAGGTTTCCTAATGGATAGGGACAAATAAATAGCTAGCAATTTTCTGCCAAAATTCAAGTCTCAGTGTCGTTATTTCTGGTTCTAGGTTATGAATGCTTTACTTTCAAAGAAAGGGGTCCACCAAATATCACTAAGATGTTTAGGAGAGAGTATTGACTGCATAGGAGAGGAAAGAGTTAAACATCTGGGGAGGGGTGGACCTAGCTGTGAGGAAAGTACAGCCTTCTTTAGGGGGAGGGTTTGCTATATATAGGGAAGGAGAGGCCATCTTAAGTCTCTTGGTGATTTGCTTTCCCACCCTCCCGCCCTGGTATTAAGAATTTGTGGCACGTGGGCTTTGGCTTTAAGTTGTTGGCTGTTTTCGTTGGCTATTTATTGGCGGAAAAGAACGGCAGTTTTGTATTGTAGGGAAAACTGTAGTGTTTTTACAGTTTGTTGTGGTTTAGGTGCACTCACCTCCATCGACTTATGGCCGCTTGACCACCCGTCCGGGAAGGCAGCGGCAGGGCACCCAGGAGCGGTGGGTAGTCACTGTGGGGGTTGAGTTGTCACCTATTACCGGTTTATAGTAAGTTTTAGTAAATTTATAGGGTTAGTTATTTAAAGTTAATTCAGATTAATTGAGCCGTTCTTTTGGGCCGCCACCATATGCCAGCTGGAGCGGCATATTAAATTAATTTCTTTATTACAGGTTTCCTAATGGATAGGGACAAATAAATAGCTAGCAATTTTCTGCCAAAATTCAAGTCTCAGTGTCGTTATTTCTGGTTCTAGGTTATGAATGCTTTACTTTCAAAGAAAGGGGTCCACCAAATATCACTAAGATGTTTAGGACACTCCAGGCAGTCACCCTGCAGTCTGTGTTGTCGCTTGCTGTGTAGTCAAGACTCTCCGGGCATTGCTGCACTTCCCAGTATGGGCGGCCCTGCCCCCTCTGCAAGATGTCATGACGCCATGCACTTAGGGGCTGGGTCTATAGCCCTCTGCTGAAGGCTCCTGGGGGGGGGAGCGGACTTACATGTCATTAGCTCCTGCACCCAACCAGAGAATATTACCGCCATTCATGGGTGTCTAAATGTTGCAATTTGCCCTGCCCCCTACACCCGGCGCCACAATTTCAGCGACTTTCTAGAAAGCAGGTGAGATGTGGAAGATTTCCCTACTCTTCCGTGGGTAATCAACATTGCAGTTTGAGGTCATAGGTGGTCATTCCGAGTTGTTCGCTCGCTAGCAGTTTTTAGCAGCCGTGCAAATGCTATGCCGCCTCCCACTGGGAGTGTATTTTAGCTTAGCAGAAGTGCGAACGAAAGGATCGCAGAGTGGCTGCAAAGTTTTTATTGCGCAGTTTTAGACTAGCTCAATACCTACTCAGCGCTTGCGATGACTTCAGACTGTTCAGTTCCTGTTTTGACGTCACAAACACGCCCTGCGTTCACCCAGCCACACCTGCGTTTTTCCTGGCACGCCTGCATTTTTTTCGAACACTCCCTGAAAGCGGTCAGTTGACACCCAGAAACGCCCACTTCATGTCAATCACTCTGCGGCCAGCAGTGCGAATGAAAAGCTTTGCTAGACCTTGTGTGAAACGACATCGTTCGTTGTAATAGTACGACGCACATGCGCATTGCGCCACATACGCATGCGCAGAAGTGCCTTTTTTTGCCTCATCGCTGCACAGCGAACTAATGCAGCTAGCGATCAACCTGGAATGACCACCATTGTTCAGTGTTCCTAATTCAGCTAAACAGGGTGTGTTAGTGCTTCTGCCACTCTGAGCCGGCATAGCATTGACAGTTTGCTATTGTATGTACGTTGCAAGGCCCTTCTACCACTGCAGCCACTGAATTTATATCATCAGCTTTCAAGATGGGCTAAAACCGATTATTTCAATGGTGACGTTATAATACTAAGATGTTTTCATTCTGATACTTATTAGAAGAATACATCTGGTGTTAAGCCTTGAAAACACACTGGAGTTCCTCAAAGTTCAACATTTTTTAAAGTTTACGTTTTCATTTTCACTTTTCTTAACTTTCATTTTTATCTTCTTCTTTCTATGGTGTTTTGAGACATCAGTTTACGACCCATTTCCTAACGTGGCCAAAATATTTTTGTTGACAAAGGGAAATCTAAACTGCTGCCTTTGCAAAACAAAAGTTATCACCGCAAATGCGGCATCAATTATCTTTTTTCATCTCCGTTTCATCTGCGATTCGCGGTGTGAGTAACATCTTTCTCGATTTCATGCACAGAGATACCAGCTTCAAACTAAAATGTGGCCAAGATTAAACTGCACCCGTTGTCTTTCCCTGGGAAAGTGGTATTGTTCCTTTAGTTTTCCATTTGTTTTTCATTAATGATAAAATATTCCACATCAGCAGCAATGTGCTCGTGCTGACAAGGACCTTGACATGTTTATCAAGCAATAAATTAGGAATTTAAGATGTATTGACTAAGTATGGCCATGTTTAAAAGTTCTTCCCTATGGTGAATGGATTCCTTTGAAATGATGGATTAAAATTCAATAAAGACTTCCAAGTATTCATGGGGAAATGTATTAAAACATTCTCTTGAATTCTTATTAGTCTCATGCGAACAAAATAATAAAAAAGGCGGTTTATATAAATTTCATGCTACGGTTAATGCAAGTGTAAATGGTTATCACGATACACAAATAACACAAGCAGAAATGTGCAAAATGATTTACACCATCCTATAATGTTATTATAGTGATATAATGTAACAATCTGCATCGTAAGACTAGGAATGAACAGTAAAATATAACATTATTGTGAACAACACTGACAGTTGCCTTAATAGTTCAAGCGATGTGAATTAAGTGGGCGTGATTAAGAGCAGCGGTGGTTCCTACCTGCCTGTGGTAGGGGGGCTGTCTCTACTCATTGCTGCCTGGAGAGAATGAGACAGTCAGCTCTTGTCAGCCAGGTCCCAGCACCTGCACAATGGATATGGCATGTGCCGAAACCGGCGCATGCGCACAAGCGGCGGATGGACTGCCATTTGCAAAACAACAGCTCCTGTGGACAGCATTGGCCGCAGCCCATGGAAGCCGTATTGGGCTGCACAAAAGGCAGGGAGTGGATTCCTACTGGAAGCATGCTCTATGCGAATCGCAGCCCGGTCTGGCAGTCCCGGAGGGAGAAAACACCTCCCCGTGGGCTGCCTGTAGTGTCTGTGACTGACAGGTAGGACTTCCAATAGGAAGTCACTGCCAGTGCAGTCATGGACTGCATCTGGCTCACTAACACTCAGCTGAAGAGGTGGTGGATTTTACTGGGGGGTTCTGCAATCCTGTGGCCCATAGGTAAAATCTGCCACAGATTCTGAGTGTGACTAAGAAGCTGTGTAGTGGAAACACAACTGACTCTGGACTTCTCCACTATGGTTTATTCATCAGGTTGACCACAGGCCGGTAACCATCACACAGTAAATATTCATGGTCCCTAGTCACCGGCCAGCTTTCCCAGCATTGGTCATACAGACAAATGGCCCAGACGTCCTTTATACCTTAGACTTCTCCTCCCCCTCTCAGACTGACAGGCAAGTGGCACACCCACCCTCCCTAACAGCTACTCTGTTTTGACCAGTCACATACCTTCAGCTGTGCCAGGCTGTAGGGAAAACAATAAAATTAACAAGCAGGTAGGGACATGCTCTTTTTTTATCCCCCATATCCGTGCCTTTGCCACAAGAGATTTACGCAAACCTGATTTTTCTGCAGTTGAGTGACTATCGGTGGTCTGCGCATGGATCTAAGGGGGACATTTACTAAGCAGTGATAAGAGTGGAGAAGTGAGCCAGTGGAGAAGTTGCCCATGGCAACCAATCAGAACTGAAGTAACATCTATAATTTGCATACTATAAAGTGATACAGAGCTGCTGATTGGTTGATGGGGAAACTTCTCCACTGGCTCACTTCTCCGCTCTTATCACTGCTTAGTAAATGTCCCTGTAAATCCCATTGCGCATGTGCAGCTATGGACTTGGTGGTCACAGAGAGGATTTATCCTCAAAGTAAGTGACAGTCAGGGACTTTTAGGGAAAGTTATGGGGAAGTGGGGGAGGGGTGGCAAAATCACAGACATGGGAGTGTATTACTATTTGCTACTGTGATCCCGTAGGTGGTAGAAATATCTCTGGCGTATTACTCCATGTTACATGGCCATAAGGCTTTTCAGATGCTCGATGTGTGTCTGATGAAGGCACCTTTCAATGTAATCGGCGGATCAGAGACTCCAATGATGGGCATCTCTATACAACTCCTGGTGGCTGTGACGTTAGCATATTTTCGCACAGCTGCTGTGTCCACATTCGCAGCTTCGGCTACATTTGCACACATCTCAGAATCAAGCCCAATGCAGGTTTAGGTTTAGTGACTTTGGGAGAGACTCATCAAACCTTCAAGTAGAGCAGCCAATCAGCTTCAGGTTATCATTTATCTAGTATCCACCCACAACCTTATCCATAACCTACAATGCCTCCCTATCTAATCACATCCCCTCTGTACAGTACACATAACCTCACATATTTTGTCTTTCTTCACTGTCACATCCTCCTGACCCTTGGCCAACATTGCTGAGTGATCATATCATACAGCCTATTAAGAATCTGGTGGACCATTATGCAACAGATAGCACCTATCCTTGTGTATCAATGCCGATTTCCCTATAGAGTGTAATCTTGCGAGCAGGGCCCTCCTACCTGTCTGTTATTACTCAGTTTTGTTCTATTACTGTTCCAGTTGTAAAGCGCAGAGGAATATGCTGCACTATATAAGAAACTATAAATAAATAAAGAGTACTTTCTATGAATTCATCACCAGAATCTGATTGGTAGCTATAAAAAACATATCTACTTTTCCTCTGTAGAAGGTTTAATAAATCCCCCCTAAGTAGATGTAAATAGAGCATGATGACAAACTTCCTTACCTGTCAGGGATGAGAGACCTCTCCTGACTGGCTGACAATTTATTAGGTAGACGGTCTTACCTCACATTAACACACTCTGTATCGTCAGCTCCTCAGAAGTGGTCCGGCCGCTTCAATGTTCGGGGGCTTATTAAGGACCCTAACCTGAGCTGTGTGAACAATGCTCCCTGCCCAATGCCTTCTTCAGGCTGATCCCAGCAACCCCGTCATAATATCATAACATCACTGGACAGATTGTGATCCCTGTAGGGCCTGTAATTAATTAAACATATCACCACACTGTCAACTGAGGTCACTATTTGTATTATTAGGGCAGCATTAACATGCCTTATTGTTATGGAGCCATTGTTACTTCTTTTTATTCTGATTGCTATTAATATTATTGATACAGAAGCATGCTCTTTATTTCTCTCGTACCCACAGGCTACATTGCATCTGGCCATAGCCAGATTAAGGGGGGAGGGGTGTGCAGGGGGATACTGTGAACTAGGGATGAGCGGGTTCGGTTCTCAGAGAACCGAACCGTACTGGACTTCACCATTCGAGCCCGGATCAAAGTCAGGCTCGGGTTTTCCCGTCTGACTCGGAAACCAGAACGAGGCAAAACATCATCATCATCCCGCTGTCGGATTCTCGCGGGGTTTGGATTCCATATAAGGAGCCGCGCGTCCCCGCCATTTTCACTACGGCATTGGAGACTGTAGAGAGAGGACGTGTCTCCATTCTCTCAGTGTCCGTGTCTTGTGCTGTATTTGTCCAGTCACAGTGGAGGGGTGCGGTATGGTTTGCCGGCGGTCGGGGTCCCGGCGACCAGCATACCGGCGCCGGAATACCGAACGCCGGCATACCGACAGCTGGGCGAGCGCAAATGAGCCCCTTGCGGGCTCGCTGCGCTCGCCACGCTATCTATTCTCCCTCCAGGGGGTTCGTGGACCCCCAAGAGGGAGAAAAGATGTAGGTATGCCGGCGGTTGGGATTCCGGCGCCGGTATGGTGGTCGCCAGGAGCCCGGCCGCCGGCAACCTGAATACCACCCCAGTGGAGTCCTCTTGCTGTCCATTGCTGCTGTGTTGTGCTGCATCAGTTCAGTGGTAGTGTCCTGTGCATCAGCCATCAGTCATTCCAGTGACCAGGCAGTCACAGTGTTTGTGTCCTCTTGCTGCCATATGTCCATTGCTGCTGTGTTGTGCTGCATCAGTCCAGTGGTAGTGTCCTGTGCATCAGCCATCAGTCATTCTAGTGACCAGTCACAGTGGTATCCTCTGCAGCCATATGTCCAGTGCAACTGTGCACTAAGAACAAAAATTTGGAGGATAAAATTATAGGGAAAGATCAAGAACCACTACCTCCTAGTGCTAAAGCTGCTGCCACTAGCCCTGACATAGACGATGAAATGCTATCAACGTCGTCTGCCAAGGCCGATGCCCAATATGATAGTAGAGGGCATGTAAAATCCAAAAAGCCAAAGTTCAGTAAAAAGACCCCAAAAAAGAAATTTAAATGGTCTGATGAGAAACGTAAACTTGCCAATATGCCATTTCCGACACAGAGTGGCAAGGAAAGGCTGAGGCCCTGGCCTATGTTCATGGCTAGTGGTTCAGCTTCACATGACGATGGAAGCACTCCATTTTGCCATTTAAGTCCAGTGATTTGGACGTATAATTCCAGTGATTTTGCCATTTAATTCCAGTGATTTGGACGTATAATTCCAGTGATTTGGTCGTATAATTCCAGTGATTTTGCAGTATAATTCCAGTGATTTTGCAGTATAATTCCAGTGATTTGGACATATAATTCCAGTGATTTGGACGTATAATTCCAGTGATTTGGACGTATAATTCCAGTGATTTTGCAGTATAATTCCAGTGATTTTGCAGTATATTTCCAGTGATTTGGACGTATAATTCCAGTGATTTTGCCATTTAATTCCAGTGATTTAGACGTATAATTCCAGTGATTTGGACGTATAATTCAAGTGGGAATTGTTTGTGTCGCTTGGCTTAGTCATACAGCTACCTCATTGCACCTCTTCGACATCTTTGCATGAGGTGCTGTTTGGGGCCTAGTTTTTGAAAAGTGCCATCCTGTCTTACACTGCCGTATGAGTCCAGGGGTACTGCTGTATTAGTCCTGGGGTACTGCCGTATAAATCCACCAATTGCAGAATTTTTTAAAAATGACAGGGGCATGCTGGAGATGCTGTCAGTGGACCGAACAATTGTGGCCCACTTTCGACATTCATCCACTGCGTGACAATACTAGATGGGCCAGGTGGTTGTGTCGCTTAGCTTAGTCATACAGCAACCTCGGTGCACCTCTTTTTCTTCTTTGCATCATGTGCAGTTTGGGGCCTTTTTTTGGATATCTGCCTTCCTGTCTGCCACTGCAGTGCCACTCCTAGATGGGCCAATTGTTTGTGTCGCCTGGCTTAGTCATACAGCTACCTCATTGCACCTCTTCTACATCTTTGCATGAGGTGCTGTTTGGGGCCTAGTTTTTGAAAAGTGCCATCCTTTCTGACACTGCAGTGCCACTCCTAGATGAGCCAGGTGTTTGTGCCACACACTTGTGTCGCTTGGCTTAGTCATACAGCAGCCTCGGTGCACCTCTTTGTCTTCTTTGTATCATGTGCTGTTTGGGGCCTCTGCCTGCCATAATGTGTAAAAGGGGGACCTATCCTGCCTTAAAGTGTAAAAGGGGGACCCTGCCTGCCATAATGTGTAAAAGGGGGACATATCCTGCCGTAACGTGTAAAAGGTGGACTCTGCCTGCCGTAACGTGTAAAAGGGGGACGCTGTCTGCCGTAATGTGTTAAAAGGGGACGCTGTCTGCCATAATGTGTAAAAGGGGGACCTATCCTGCCATAATGTGTAAAAGGGGGACCTCTCCTGCCGTAACGTGTAAAAAGGGGACGCTGCCTGCCGTAATGTGTAAAAAGGGGGACTATATGCCGTGATGTGTAAAAAGGGGATGCTGTCTGCCGTAATGTGTAAAAAGGGGACGCTGTCTGCCGTAATGTGTAAAAAAGGGATGCTGTCGGTCGTAATGTGTAAAAAGGAGGTGCTGTCTGCCATAATGTGTAAAAAGGGGACGCTATCTGCCGTAATGTGTAAAAAGAGGACGCTGTCTGCCATAATGTGTAAAAAGGGGACGCTGTCGGCCGTAATGTGTAAAAAGGAGGTGCTGTCTGCCATAATGTGTAAAAAGGGGACGCTATCTGCCGTAATGTGTAAAAAGAGGACGCTGTCTGTCGTAGTGTGTAAAAAAGGGATGCTTTAGGCCGTAAAGTGTAAAAAGTAGTGATGAGCGGGTTCAGTTCCTCGGAATCCGAACCGCCCCGAACTTCACCCATTTTACACGGGTCCGAGGCATACTCGGATACTCCAGTATTGCTCTGCTAACCCGAGCGCGCCCGAACGTCATCATCCAGCTGTCGGATTCTCGTGAGATTCGGATTCTATATAAGGAGCCGCGCGTCGCCGCCATTTTTCACTCGTGCATTGGAAATGATAGTGAGAGGACGTGGCTGGCGTCCTCTCACTTTGTTTCAGAACTTTCAGGGGGCTGCAAATATCTTTATTCTGGGGACCAGCAGTATTATAGGAGGAGTACAGTGCAGAGTTTTGCTGACCAGTGACCACCAGTATTATACGTTCTCTGCCTGAAAAACGCTCCATATCTGTGCTCAGTGTACTGCATATATCTGTGCTCACACTGCTTTATTGTGGCGACTGGGGACCAGCAGTATTATATAGGAGGAGTACAGTGTAGAGTTTTGCTGACCAGTGACCACCAGTATTATACGTTCTCTGCCTGAAAAACGCTCCATATCTGTGCTCAATGTGCTGCATATATCTGTGCTCACACTGCTTTATTGTGGGGACTGGGGACCAGCAGTATATTATATAGGAGGAGTACAGTGCAGAGTTTTGCTGACCAGTGACCACCAGTATTATACGCTCTCTCCTCTGCCTGAAAAACGCTCCATATCTGTGCTCAGTGTGCTGCATATATCTGTGCTCACACTGCTTTATTGTGGGGACTGGGGACCAGCAGTATTATATAGGAGGAGTACAGTGCAGAGTTTTGCTGACCAGTGACCACCAGTATTATACGTTCTCTCCTCTGCCTGAAAAATGCTCCATATCTGTGCTCAGTGTGCTGCATATATCTGTGCTCACACTGCTTTATTGTGGGGACTGGGGACCAGCAGTATTATATAGGAGGAGTACAGTGCAGAGTTTTGCTGACCAGTGACCACCAGTATTATACGTTCTCTGCCTGAAAAACGCTCCATATCTGTGCTCAGTGTGCTGCATATATCTGTGCTCACACTGCTTTATTGTGGGGACTGGGGACCAGCAGTATTATATAGGAGGAGTACAGTGCAGAGTTTTGCTGACCAGTGACCACCAGTATTATACGTTCTCTGCCTGAAAAACGCTCTATATCTGTGCTGCATTGTAGTATATAGTAGGAGTACAGTGCATAATTTTGCTGACCACCAGTATATAATATATAGGAGTACGGTACAGAAGGCCACTGCTCTACCTACCTCTGTGTCGTCAAGTATACTATCCATCCATACCTGTGGTGCATTTCAGTTTTGCACAGTTTGCTGACCACCAGTATATAATATATAGCAGTACGGTACAATAGGCCACTGCTCTACCTACCTCTGTGTCGTCAAGTATACTATCCATCCATACCTGTGGTGCATTTCAGTTTTACACAGTTTGCTGACCACCAGTATATAATATATAGCAGTATGGTACAGTAGGCCACTGCTTTACCTACCTCTGTGTCGTCAAGTATACTTTCCATCCATACCTGTGGTGCATTTCAGTTGTGCGCAGTATATATAGTAGTAGGCCATTGCTATTGATACTGCCATATAATTCCATACATTAAAAAATGGAGAACAAAAATGTGGAGGGTAAAATAGGGAAAGATCAAGATCCACTTCCACCTCGTGCTGAAGCTGCTGCCACTAGTCATGGCCGAGACGATGAAATGCCATCAACGTCATCTGCCAAGGCCGATGCCCAATGTCATAGTAGAGAGCATGTAAAATCCAAAAAACAAAAGTTCAGTAAAATGACCCAAAAAGCAAAATTAAAAGCGTCTGAGGAGAAGCGTAAACATGCCAATATGCCATTTACGACACGGAGTGGCAAGGAACGGCTGAGGCCCTGGCCTATGTTCATGGCTAGTGGTTCAGCTTCACATGAGCACTCATCCTCTCGCTAGAAAACTGCAGTGCCACTCCTAGATGGGCCAGGTGTTTGTGTCGGCCACTTGGGTCGCTTAGCTTAGTCACACAGCTACCTCATTGCGCCTCTTTTTTTCTTTGCATCATGTGCTGTTTGGGGACTATTTTTTTGAAGTGCCATCCTGCCTGACACTGCAGTGCCACTCCTAGATGGGCCAGGTGTTTGTGTCGGCCACTTGTGTCGCTTAGCTTAGCCATCCAGCGACCTTGGTGCACCTTTTTTTTTCTTTGCATCATGTGCTGTTTGGGGACTATTTTTTAAATCTGCCACCCTGTCTGACACTGCAGTGCCACTCCTAGATGGGCCAGGTGTTTGTGTCGGCCACTTGGGTCGCTTAGCTTAGTCACACAGCTACCTCATTGCGCCTCTTTTTTTCTTTGCATCATGTGCTGTTTGGGGACTATTTTTTTGAAGTGCCATCCTGCCTGACACTGCAGTGCCACTCCTAGATGGGCCAGGTGTTTGTGTCGGCCACTTGTGTCGCTTAGCTTAGCCATCCAGCGACCTTGGTGCACCTCTTTTTTTCTTTGCATCATGTGCTGTTTGGGGACTATTTTTAAAATCTGCCATCCTGTCTGACACTGCAGTGACACTCCTATATGGGCCAGGTGTTTGTGTTGGCCACTTGGGTCGCTTAGCTTAGTCACACAGCTACCTCATTGCGCCTCTTTTTTTCTTTGCATCATGTGCTGTTTGGGGACTATTTTTTAAATCTGCCATCCTGTCTGACACTGCAGTGCCACTCCTAGATGGGCCAGGTGTTTGTGTCGGCCACTTGGGTCGCTTAGCTTAGTCACACAGCTACCTCATTGCGCCTCTTTTTTTCTTTGCATCATGTGCTGTTTTGGGACTATTTTTTTGAAGTGCCATCCTGTCTGACACTGCAGTGCCACTCCTAGATGGGCCAGGTGTTTGTGTCGGCCACTTGGGTCGCTTAGCTTGGTCACACAGCTACCTCATTGCGCCTCTTTTTTTCTTTGCATCATGTGCTGTTTGGGGACTATTTTTTTGAAGTGCCATCCTGTCTGACACTGCAGTGCCACTCCTAGATGGGCCAGGTGTTTGTGTCGGCCACTTGGGTCGCTTAGCTTAGTCACACAGCTACCTCATTGCGCCTCTTTTTTTCTTTGCATCATGTGCTGTTTGGGGACTATTTTTTTGAAGTGCCATCCTGCCTGACACTGCAGTGCCACTCCTAGATGGGCCAGGTGTTTGTGTCGGCCACTTGTGTCGCTTAGCTTAGCCATCCAGCGACCTTGGTGCACCTCTTTTTTTCTTTGCATCATGTGCTGTTTGGGGACTATTTTTAAAATCTGCCATCCTGTCTGACACTGCAGTGACACTCCTATATGGGCCAGGTGTTTGTGTTGGCCACTTGGGTCGCTTAGCTTAGTCACACAGCTACCTCATTGCGCCTCTTTTTTTCTTTGCATCATGTGCTGTTTGGGGACTATTTTTTAAATCTGCCATCCTGTCTGACACTGCAGTGCCACTCCTAGATGGGCCAGGTGTTTGTGTCGGCCACTTGGGTCGCTTAGCTTAGTCACACAGCTACCTCATTGCGCCTCTTTTTTTCTTTGCATCATGTGCTGTTTTGGGACTATTTTTTTGAAGTGCCATCCTGTCTGACACTGCAGTGCCACTCCTAGATGGGCCAGGTGTTTGTGTCGGCCACTTGGGTCGCTTAGCTTGGTCACACAGCTACCTCATTGCGCCTCTTTTTTTCTTTGCATCATGTGCTGTTTGGGGACTATTTTTTTGAAGTGCCATCCTGTCTGACACTGCAGTGCCACTCCTAGATGGGCCAGGTGTTTGTGTCGGCCACTTGGGTCGCTTAGCTTAGTCATCCAGCGACCTCGGTGCAAATTTTAGGACTAAAAATAATATTGTGAGGTGTTCAGAATAGACTGAAAATTAGTGGAAATTATGGTTATTGAGGTTAATAATACTATGGGATCAAAATGACCCCCATATTCTATGATTTAAGCTGTTTTAGAGGTTTTTTTGTAAAAAAACACCCAAATCCAAAACACACCCGAATCCAACAAAAAAATTTCAGGGAGGTTTTGCCAAAACGCGTCCGAATCCAAAACACGGCCGCGGAATTGAATCCAAAACCAAAACACAAAACCCGAAAAATGTCCGGTGCACATCTCTAGTAAAAAGGAGGTGCTGTCTGCCATAATGTGTAAAAAGGGGACGCTATCTGCCGTAATGTGTAAAAAGAGGACGCTGTCTGCCGTAATGTGTAAAAAGGAGGCGGTCTGCCGTAATGTGTAAAAAGGACACGCTGTCTGCCGTAATGTGTAAAAAGGGGACGCTGCCTACCGTAATGTGTAAAAAGGGGGACTGTATGCCGTGATGTGTAAAAAGGGGACGCTGTCTGCCGTAATGTGTAAAAAGGGGACGCTGTCTGCCGTAATGTGTAAAAAAGGGACGCTGTCGGCCATAATGTGTAAAAAGGAGGTGCTGTCTGCCATAATGTGTAAAAAGGGGACGCTATCTGCCGTAATGTGTAATAAGGGGCTCTACCTGGTGTCGTGGCGCTGCTGTGCGGCGTAATTTGAATAATGGAGACTACTGTGCACCATTATGAATTGGTATTTTATGTTGTGGCTACACCCCTTTCCTGGGAAGCCACACCCCTATATTTTTTGCACGCGCCAACGGCGCGCACTGCTGCCAGTTTACGTTAAGGGGGGGCGCCGATACCGTTTCTTGCACACATCGCTAAAATGTCTAGTTACGGGCACTGATATATGGTGATGCTGCTGTGCAGTGTTTCTGTTTATGGTGCATATGATGCTGTGCGGTGTGTATATTTGGTGGTGGTGGTGCTGCTGCTGTGTAGTGTGTGTGTATGTATCATACTTGTCTACTCTCCTGGAAGCTGCGGGTAGGCTCACGTTTTTTGGGGTAGCGCCCCACAGGATCCGGTCTCTAGGTTGACAGTAACTAGGTCGACATTATCTAAGTTGACCACTATTGGTCGACAGTAACTAGGTTGACAGGGTCTCTAGGTCGACATGTTATAGGTCGACAGGTCAAAATGTCGACATGAGTTTTTCACAATTTTTTTCGTTTTTTGAACCTTTTCATACTTAATGATCTTCGTGAACTACGATTGGAACGGTAATCTGTGCTGAGCGAAGCAGTAGCGGAGCGAGGCACCTTGTCCGAAGCATGGCGAGCAAAACGAGCAATGCGAGGGGACACGGTGCACTAATTGGGGTTCCCGGTCACTCTACAAAGAAAACAACACCAAAAAACATAAAAAACTCATGTCGACCTTTTCAGCTGTCGACCTATACCATGTCAACCTAGAGACCCTCTCGACCTAGTTACTGTCGACCAATAGTGGTCGACCTAGACACTGTCGACCTAGTTGCTATCTACCTTCCATACCACCCCCGCACCCCCGGAAGAGTAGGCAAGTCTCCCGCATCCTGCTCGCACCCTAGTGATGGGGGCAGGATGGAGACATACTCTCCCGTATTCGTGGGTCTGTGGGGAGGGGAAGGGGTTTAAATGACACGAATCGCGTCATTTTAGCCCCACCCCCTTCCCACGGACCCGCAAATCGCATCATTTTCCCGGACTGGCGGGGCATGGATTGATGATGTTACAGCCCGGCCCCGCCCCCCGAAGTCTCCTGCATTGTCTCCTCTCCGGGCTTCTCCCGGAGAGGAGAGACTGAAAGTAGGTAAGTATGGTATATATGGTGCTGCTGTGCAATGTGTATATATTATGTAGCTGCTGTGCACTGTATATGCTGTGCCAGCCGGAGTAGTCGCCCAGTGCATGGCATGTCATGTGTGATGGGCACAATGCTGCTGCCGACACCGCTGTGTATAATGTAACATGCTGCTGTGTCTAGCACCCGGACTGATGGCCTCTGTGTCCCCGTTTGCTCCCCAGGACCGCTCCTAATTGGCTGGCGGTCCAGGGCAGATTTGTAATAGCAGTGCAGCAGTCATAGGAGCCGCCTGCAGTGCCTCCGACCACAGCCTCCTCCTCCGCTACACCTCAGCCGTGCCACCGCCCACAGTCCTTCTCTGCACCCCCGCCTCCTCCGCACCCTGCCGACCACAGCATCCTCAGCACCTCCGCTGCTAAATAGGTAATCTTACCCTGCTGCCTTTCTCCCTAGTCCCTACTGTATGCCCTTGCTGTCCCTCTCTCTGTCACTCTCCCTGTCCCTATGTCTCTGCTGTCACTTTCCCTGTCCCTCTGTCACTCTCCCTGTCCCTATGTCCCTGCTGTCACATTCCCTGTCCCTCTGTCACTCTCCCTGTCCCTATGTCCCTGCTGTCACTTTCCCTGTCCCTCTGTCACTCTCCCTGTCCCTATGTCTCTGCTGTCACTTTCCCTGTCCCTCTCTCACTCTCCCTGTCCCTGCTGTCACATTCCCTGTCCCTCTGTCACTCTCCCTGTCCCTATGTCTCTGCTGTCACATTCCCTGTCCCTCTGTCACTCTCCCTGTCCCTATGTCCCTGCTGTCACTTTCCCTGTCCCTCTGTCACTCTCCCTGTCCCTATGTCCCTGCTGTCACTTTCCCTGAATTTTGTCTCATTCCATGTGGCATAATGTGAATTTCGGCTCATACCGTGTGTTCGAATGTGAAAGGGGCACCAGTACTACATAGTATAAGGGGTCCTGCTATTGTGGTGCATAATGTGTATAAGGGGTATATGCAGTGGTGGGATTCAGCCGGTTTGCACCGGTTCTTCAGAACCGATACCTAATGTTAGGTATGGTTCTGAGAACCGTTTGCTAATGAGCGCCGCCAGCATAGGCGCCGATTCCGTTACCCCAGTAGAGCTTGCCGCCGCTGCCCCCGCTTGCCGCCGCTGCCCCCGCTTGCCGCCGCTGTCCCCGCAGCCCCCGCGCTGGGGGCTGCAGCAGCGCTTCTGTACCATAGCAATGAAAAAAACAACAACCAAAAATGGCCGCCGGCAAGGAGGAGACAGACGCTAGAGGTCACATTTGACCTCTAGCGCCTGTCTCCTCGGCGGCGGGCATTTTAAGAGGGTGTTTTTTTTACACTACTATGGTACAGAAGCGCTTCCACAGCCCCCAGCGTGTCTCAATCTACTGCGGGGGCTAGCAGTAACCACTGATGCCCGCACCCACCCTCCCTACTTTACTGATGCAGCGGCCAGGAGATACCTGGCAATATGCAGGAAAGCCCTGGCAACGCACAGGAGACCCCCTAGCAACACGTATGAAACCCCTGGTAACGCACAGGAGACCCCCTAGCAACACGTATGAAACCCCTGGCAATGCACAGGAGACCCCTAGCAACGTGCATAAAACCCCTGGCAACGCACAGGAGACCCCCTAGCAACACGTATGAAACACCTGGCAACGCACAGGAGACCCCCTAGCAACACGTATGAAACCCCTGGCAACGCACAGGAGACCCCTAGCAATGTAAGTGGCATTATTATGTGTGGGGGGCATAAAATGGTGTCAGGGCCATAACTGTGTGTATCATAATATGTAATTGGCGTTACAGTGTGTGGCATAACGCATAATGGGTGTTATTTGAGTATTAAATGCATGAATTATTAAACTACCTTTCGGTATACTTAAAATGGTCATTAGGACATAGAACCTGTTGTTAATTAATTTGAATCCCACCACTGGGTATATGGTGTGGTAAACTACACTGAAGGAGCGCGCCTTTGGTGCGCGCATACTTGCAACCTTCACTTTTCCATACCCCAGCTTCAAAATTTCCACTTCGACCACTGTGTATATATACATATATATATATATATATATATATATATATATGCCTCCCAGCCACAGACCTCACCGCACATCACTGATATACACCATTGGTTTAGATGCATATCCATACCTCTCAACCTAACCAACAAGATGCTCTCTACCTGGACTTTCCTCTTAATTTATGATTGCAGTCACCTGTGTTGAAATACCTTTCTCATCAATTAAATACAGTAGTTAGACACAGGTGACACCAAAAATATGTTAAGAGGGAAGTCCTTGTAGAGAGCATCTTGTTCCTCCTGGAATGAGTCATGTTGGGAGGTGTGCACAATCTAATAAATACCCCCACCCCCTTCCCCTGGGCCCCCCTGCCATAAGTGCCCTTTGCACCCCCAAGGCTTAATCCGGCCCTGTCGCTGTCCCCCCAGTAGAGGATCTGGATAGATTCTAGCAGCACGGCCAGTTTCTGAAGGGGCTGGCGTATGGTTTAGCATTCTTTTTTGCTTTATACATACCGAGTCCCAACATGACCGTCTCCAGAAGGGACACAATGCACTGCTCCTGGACTTTTCTCGTAATTTACGATTGTCTGTATCTGTGTTGAACAGGTTGATGGATAAGAAAGGTGTTTCAGCAGGTGATGACCATCATAAATTAAGAGGGAAGTCCAGCAGCAGAGCATTCTGTCCCTCCTGGAGAGGGTCATGTTGGGAGGGGTGTAGTATGGTATGCCGGCTGTCGGGGTCCCGGCGCACAGCATACCGGCGCCTGAATCCCGACCGCCGGCATATCGACAGCGTGGCGAGCGCAAGTGAGCCCCTTGTGGGCTCGCAGCACTCGCCATGCTGCGGGCATGGTGGTGTGCTACGCGCATCACGCTATCTATTCTCCCTCCAGGGAGCTCATGGACCCCAAGAGGGAGAATATTTGTCGGCATGACGGGTGTCGGATTCCGGCGCCGGTATACTGTGCGCCGGGACCCCAACAGCCAGCAAACTGAAGACCACCTGTTGGGAGGTATGTTTTATATACATACAGAAATGACAGACAAGACACTGACGCTCCAACTACAAGCGGTTTAAACTTTCCCCCCTTCCACAACCACCTCTATTTTCCGAATGGTTTTCCAGGTCAGTGATCCAATGGTTCCTAAAACCGCAGCCTAAAATATTTCCAGATTCATATAAAGTGAAGAGAGATAAAGTACTAACCAATCAGCTCCTGTCATTTTTGCAAGCACATCCTGTACTATGACAATTAGATGCTGACTGGTTGGCATTTTATCTCTCTCCACTTTATCACTCTCCAAGGTTTGATACTTCTACCCCTGTATCCTTTAGCAACTGAGCAGAGTTCATGTGGATGAAGATGTTTGGTATTTATTTGGTTTCTAAGAACACTTGGTCAGTAAGGAGCCAAAGTACAGTAGACAACAGAATGATTTATTGGTTCTTATCCAGTGTCCATGATTATAGTTTCCAGATATGTTTCAGCTGCCCCCAAGTCTGAAGTCCTCCGCGTCCCTGTTCTGTCAGTGACTGCTCCAGTGTTCTGCCACAGGGGGCACCAGCTATGTACAGTATGGTGGGAAGCCCCTCCAGTTCTCCTTACATCATTGCTGTGGGTGTGGATATAAATATTGTATGATTTCTTCATCTTAGAGGCATTGTCACTATATTTTAGTGAGCGCAGTAATAAATTATACTTTATTTAAATTTGGTTTGACAGGAACTTTTTGTATCATTTTTGTATCATTTGTGTCAGGTCTGTGGGGGAGGAGAAGGGGGCTGCTCCTCAAAATGGAGGCATGCTGATTCCATTTGGGGGGGTCGAAGCCAGAGACTGGTTCTGCCCGCGCAGATTACTTGACCTCAGCACCTTTGTTGCGGTTGCGGTTGACAGTCTGAGTATCCCTAGGGTTACTCAGTTGTCTGATGGTTCACCGATGTTTCCGATGGTGATCCGATGCTGCATCTTTCGATGCCTGCAGCAGATATGAGAAGGCGCAGGTGGGCGTTTCCTCTGAATCAGGCCCTGTGTACGGAGTGCAACCATGCATCAGTCCCACTTTCTCACAGTGCAAATCATAATGTCAGAAGTCCTGCCCGCTGGCTGCGTTGTTGGTAGCGTGGAGCTGGTGATACGATAGATAGATAGATAGATAGATAGATAGATAGATAGATAGATAGATAGATAGATAGATAAGAGAGATAGCTAGAAAGAAATATAGATATGAGATAGATAGATAGATAGATAGATAGATAGATAGATAGATAGATAGATAGATAGATAGATAGATAGATAGATAGATATGAGATATATAAGATAGATAGATAGATAGATAGATAGATAGATAGATAGATAGATAGATAGATAGATAGATAGATAGATAGATAGACAGACAGAAAAATATAGATATTAGATAGATAGATAGATAGATAGATAGATAGATAGATAGATAGATAGATAGATAGATAGATAGATAGATAGATAGATAGATAGATAGATGTAGACAGATATGAGATAGGTAGACAGATAGATAGATAGATAGATAGATAGATAGATAGATAGATAGATAGATAGATAGATAGATAGATAGATAGATAGATAGACAAATATAGATATGAGAGATAGCTAGAAAGATAGATATGAGATAGACAGATAGATAGATATGAGATAGACAGATAGATAGATAGATAGATAGATAGATAGATAGATAGATAGATAGATAGATAATAGATGTAGACTGATATGAGACAGACAGACAGACAGACAGACAGACAGACAGATAGATAGAAAGATAGATATGAGATAGATAGATAGGTAGATAGATAGATAGATAGATAGATAGACAAATATAGATATGAGATAGATAGATAGATAGATAGACAAATATAGATATGAGATAGATAGATAGATAGATAGATAGATAGATAGATAGATAGATAGATAGATAGATAGATAGATAGATAGACAAATATAGATATGAGATAGATAGATAGATAGATAGATAGATAGATAGATAGATAGATAGATAGATAGATAGATAGATAGACAAATATACATATGAGATAGATAGATAGATAGATAGATAGATAGATAGATAGATAGATAGATAGATAGATAGATAGATAGATAGATAGATAGATGTAGACAGATATGAGATACACAGAGATAGATAGATATAGATTGATTGACAAATATAGATATGAGAGATATCTAGAAAGATAGATATGAGATAGATAGATAGATAGATAGATAGATAGATAGATAGATAGATAGATATGAGATAGATAGATAGATAGGCAAATATAGATACGAGAGATAGCTAGAATGATAGATAGATAGATATGAGATAGATAAATGTAAGATATATGTAGACAGATATGAGATAGATAGATAGATAGATAGATAGATAGATAGATAGATAGATAGATAGATAGATAGATAGATAGAACAGAGGTTCTCAAACGCGGTCCTCAGGGCACCCCAACGGTCCAGGTTCTAAATATATCCATGCTTGGCCACAGGTGACTTCATTAGCACATCAGTCAATCTGATTTAACCGTCTGTGCTGAGCCATGGATATACCTAAAGCCTGGCCCGTTGGAGTACCTCGAGGACTGTGTCTGAGAACCACTGAGATAGAATAGATAGATAGAATAGATAGATAGATAGATAGATAGATAGATAGATAAATAGATAGATGATAGATAGATAGATAAAATGATAGATATGAGATAGATTAGATATAGCTATTATACATAGTCTAGATACAATTTATACCAATAATATAATCACGTACCTACCATAATTTATCGTTTTATTATTGGTAAGATATAAGATAAAAAGCAGGAACCTTTCCGATAGAGTTTTCCCCTAAGCAGTATGGAAATGCTTCTGTCGGAGTCCCTGGGGAATAGAGCAATAATGACAGATATAATGTCAATAAAAATAACAATAATTGATTTCCGTGAGGTGAGAAATGTGAGACCAGGAGCCCGGCTGCCACCAGTACATGATGATTAATCTAATGTTCATCTTGTCTTTTGCTGCTGGATAGAACAAGTTCGTTTGTCAGCAATAACAGCAAATTGCTCATTTAAATGAACATCCAGGAGAGAATAGATTATCACAGAGCCAGACACATATCAGAATGTCAAGATGAGATGGACCTTTGCTAGCTGATGCCTGGTGTACAGTATACAGAAACTGTACTGAGCCCATAGGCGGAACTACCATTGGTGCAGCAGGTGAATTGCACTGAGCCCCCTGAGAACTAAGGGGCCCGCTGCTGCCCAGACAGGCAATGAGTTATCCCCTGGCCCCCTACAGACCATTTTGAGTAATGTTGGATGATTGGCCCAGTGCTGAAAGCAGGGTGGGCCCCACTGCCTGAGGGACCTGCCCTTTACCATAGGTAGGCATGGCTGACCTTGTGTGTGCCGGACTGATAGAGGAGTCCTGCCACCTATCAGTGCAGATGATCACAGCCACTTACAGACTCTTAGTAACACATACTTGCCTACTCTCCCGGAATGGCCGGGAGGCTCCCGAAAATCGGGTGACCCTCACGGCCCCCCGGTTGAGCAGGCAAGTCTCCCGATTTGACGGGGTCCCCCCTGCCCGTCCGCCCACTTTGTGTGTAAAGTGGGCGGTCCGGGCAGACGATGACGCGATTCTTGCTGAATCGCGTCATCGTAACCACGCCCCCTGCATTGTAATGCCAGTGATCGTGGCATTACAGAGCGGGGGCGTGGCTTAAAGAAGGCATTGTCGTAACCACACCCCCGACCCACCCTTGCTCCGCCCCCGTACTGCCTCCGGCCCACCCCCTCCATTCGTCAAAGTGCTCCCGGCCCGCCTGTTGAGCCGACCTGGCTGCTCTCTCCCGCAGAGAGCAGCCAGAATGTCGGTAAGTATGTAGTAACACACAGCTGTACATTATTTCTGACTCACTGCTGTCTGTGAATTACAGGCAGCTCACACCCGCTGTAACTGGCACTGTCAGAGTCTGCCTGCCCGAGTGCCATACTGAGGAAAGCACAAGGACAGACATAGCAGAGGCCGCTGTGTTCCTGCCCACATAAGGTACATGCCCCCTGTTCTCTGCACCGTGCATGACATAGTACTTGTACCATTGTCACCCCTACTGCCTCCCCATCACCCACCATCTCTCCCTCTCATCCTCTGCTTTCTGCTGCCACCCTCTGCCTCTCCCTGTCACTCATTGCCATGTGGCATATTGTGAACTTGGGTTGGGGTGGAGAAGGGGCCCAAATTATATCTTTGCACCTGGGCCCACCACTGGCAAGTTCCGCCACTGACTGAGCCTATATAATGGGTTTGGTGAACTCTAGCTAAAGTTTTGGTTTTCAAACTGGGTTTTGTAGTGTTCTCACTGTGCGCTAATCAGGGCTGTATTATTATACCACATGGCCTGAAAATGAATAAGGACCTGTTATGAGAATCAGAGGAGCTGTGACCAGTGCCATTTGGATGTGACCAGTACTATGTGGGTGTGACCAGTGCTGTGTGGGTGTGTCTAGCACTGTGTGGGTGTGGCCAGTGATGTATGGGTTTAACCAATGCTGTGTGGGTATTGCCAGGGATGTGTGGGTGTGGCCAGAGCTGTGTGGGTGTGAATGGTGCTGTGGAGGCGTGGCTACTGATGTGTGGGTGTGACCAGTGCTGTGTGGGTGTGACCTATGCTGTGTGGGTGTGGCCAGTGCAGTGTGGGCTTTGTAAACCTTTACGCTATCAGCCCCAAAGTCTCCCCAAATACATAAAAGTACAAAAACTGCATCATCTTGTGAGGAAAATAGAAATATAATGAAGACGTAGTAGACGAGGACTTCTTAATTAAGAAGATGATGGCTTCTGCTCCTCCATTATATTATATTATATATTAAGGACCTGAACTGTGCACTGTCGAGCCAGGAATGAAGAGACAAGAAATGTATAAACATATGGGGAATCAAGCAATTGCAGCAGGCTGATCTCAGCATCAGCCATTGATACATACAGTACAGTATCCCGTGCAGCTTCTGGAAGACATGCCTGCAACACTTATGGTTAACTGATTCTCCCCTATGGCTTTTATTGTAATAAGCTCATGAACGATACTTCTTTCAAGTGTAAATTGTTACATTCTGACTCGTTATGTTAAATGGGACTGAAGAGTTCCTAATTATATAGTAACATTTGGAATGTAATAGAAGAGGCCTTTTTGTTTCTTTGTATGTACATATGGCGAATGCGGTCAAAACTCCGAAAGCGTCAGTTTTCTGAGTTTCGGGCACATGTTAGCCGGTCACTAGCCACTAGCACTTCCTTATTTAGGATACATAATCTAGCAAAAGATCTCGGGCTGTTGAACCCAAGTTGGCCATGATTGCTCCTGAATTGCCTGCGCATAGATAAATGTGTATATTCGCTATGTATGCTGAGTTCTAAGCATCTTTGAGGTGTGCCAGCCCCCTCTCCACAGTTTTATATTGATCAGGGCACATGAGCAACCGTTATAACTGGTGCTAATTTGCACTTCTGAACGACTCTCCATAGCCCACAATTGTGTCAACACGCCCTCATTGATTTTAGCTTTTAGTGAAACACCCCATTACAACAACCTAATTACACCCCCCCCCCCACGCACACACACAGTTGTAAGCGTATCACCCATACTTACATACACCTGGCACCTGGTTCCAGAGCATGCACAGTGGAATAACACCCACGATGCGCTCCACAAACAGGCGTTTGTATAATTCAGCATCTGACCCTTCGGGTGCATTCATAGACAGTAATATACTGAACAGGAGCAGAGGCGTAACTAAGGGGGGTCGAGCAGGGCATGTGCCCTGGGCGCCTTGGCAGGCCCAGCAGAGGGGAGTGCCGCTGGCGGCCAGGGCATCATGCCCACTCGCCCCCGGTACTGTTGCTCTGCCCCCGGGCCATCCCCCATCCCGCTGCTATGTGAGGGGAGGAGCGGCGGGGCGAGTCTCCTTGGTTTGGTTTGTTAGCCAGAGCTCGCAGACTGGCTCCTGATTGGCTGCCGGTCCGTGAGCTCTGAACAAACTGGCACCAAGATACCTGCGGCCGGCAGCCGGAGACCGGACTTCATGGTGCATTGAGGGGCAGGAGAGGCGGTGTGCTGCGCTCTCCTCCCCTCACATAGCAGATAGCAGTGGGCAGCGGTGAGTGGAGGGTAGAGCGGGGGAGGGGGGCAATGTTTATCTCCGTGGGGCAATGTGTATCTGACAATGTTTATCTCTGTGGGGCAATGTGTATCTGGCACTGTGGGGCAATGTGTATCTGGCACTGGGGTAATATGTATCTGGCACTGTGGGGCAATGTGTATCTGGCACTGTGGGGCAATGTGTATCTGGCACTGGGGTAATATGTATCTGGCACTGTGGGGCAATGTGTATCTGGCACTGGGGTAATATGTAACTGGCACTGTGGGGCAATGTGTATCTGGCACTGGTGTAATATGTATCTGGCAGTGTGGGGTAATATGTATCCGGCACTGAGGGGTTATATGTATCTGGCACTGTGGGGTAATATGTATCTGGCACTGTGGGGTAATATGTAACTGGCACTGTGGGGTAATATGTAACTGGCACTGTGGGGTAATGTGTATCTGGCACTGTGGGGCAATGTGTATCTGGCACTGGTGTAATATGTATCTGGCACTGTGGGGTAATATGTATCTGGCACTGTGGGGTAATATGTAACTGGCACTGTGGGGTAATATGTAACTGGCACTGTGGGGTAATGTGTATCTGGCACTGTGGGGCAATGTGTATCTGGCACTGGTGTAATATGTATCTGGCAGTGTGGGGTAATATGTATCTGGCACTGTGGGGTAATATGTATCTGGCACTGTGGGGGTAATATGTCTCTGGCACTGTGGGGCAATGTGTATCTGACACTGTGGGGCAATGTGTATCTGGCACTGTGGGGGCAATGTGTATCTGGCACTGTGGGGTAAATATGTATCTGGCCCTGTGGGGTAATGTGTATCTGGCACTGTGTGTACTGTGTAAAAAGGGGACTCTACTGCCGTAAATGTGAAAAAATTGAATGAAGGTGTGAGAGACGACACAAAGGGTAGGTGATAGTGTGCTGAGACGACACAAGGGGTAGGTGATGGTGTGCTGAGAGACAATGCAGGGGGTAGGTGATAATCATGGTGGCACGCCCCATTTCTCTGACGTCCTAGTGGATGCTGGGGACTCCGTCAGGACCATGGGGATATAGCGGCTCCGCAGGAGACAGGGCACAATAATAAAAGCTTTAGGATCAGGTGGTGTGCACTGGCTCCTCCCCCTATGACCCTCCTCCAAGCCTCAGTTAGATTTTTGTGCCCGACGAGAAGGGTGCAATCTAGGTGGCTCTCCTGAGCTGCTTAGAATAAAAGTTTAAGTTAGGTTTTTTATTTTCAGTGAGTCCTGCTGGCAACAGGCTCACTGCTACGAGGGACTTAGGGGAGAGAAGAAAACTCACCTGCGTGCAGGATGGATTTGCTTCTTAGGCTACTGGACACCATTAGCTCCAGAGGGAGTCGGAACACAGGTCTCACCCTGGGGTTCGTCCCGGAGCCGTGCCGCCGACCCCCCTTGCAGATGCCGAAGTTGAAGAGGTCCAGAAACAGGCGGCAGAAGACTTTCAGTCTTCATAAGGTAGCGCACAGCACTGCAGCTGTGCGCCATTGTTGTCAGCACACTTCACCAACAGTCACCAACTGTCACTGAGGGTGCAGGGCGCTGGGGGGGGCGCCCTGGGCAGCAATGTATAATACCTTTTTATGGCTAAAATACATCACATATAGCCCTTGAGGCTATATGGATGTATTTAACCCCTGCCAGATCTCACAAACTCCGGGAGAAGAGCCCGCCGAAAAGGGGGCGGGGCCTATTCTCCTCAGCACACGGCGCCATTTTCCTGCTCAGCTCTGCTGTGAGGAAGGCTCCCAGGCTCTCCCCTGCACTGCACTACAGAAACAGGGTTAAAACAGAGAGGGGGGGCACTTATTTGGCGATATGATTACATATATAAAAATGCTATAAGGGAAAACACTTGTATAAGGGGTTGTCCCTGTATAATTATAGCGTTTTTGGTGTGTGCTGGCAAACTCTCCCTCTGTCTCCCCAAAGGGCTAGTGGGGTCCTGTCCTCTGTCAGAGCATTCCCTGTGTGTGTGCTGTGTGTCGGTACGTGTGTGTCGACATGTAGGAGGACGATGTTGGTGAGGAGGCGGAGCAAATTGCCTGTATTGGTGATGTCACTCTCTAGGGAGTCGACACTGGAATGGATGGCTTATTTAGGAATTACGTGATAATGTCAACACGCTGTAAGGTCGGTTGACGACATGAGACGGCCGGCAAACAAATTAGTACCTGTCCAGGCGTCTCAGACACCGTCAGGGGCTTGTAAAAACGCCCATTTACCTCAGTCGGTCGACACAGACACAGACACGGACACTGACTCCAGTGTCGACGGTGAAGAAACAAACGTATTTTCCTTTAGGGCCACACGTTTCATGTTAAGGGCAATGAAGGAGGTGTTACATATTTCTGATACTACAAGTACCACAAATAAGGGTATTATGTAGGGTGTGAATAAACTACTTATAGTTTTTCCTGAATCAGATAAATTAAATGAAGTGTGTGATGATACGTGGGTTTCCTCCGATAGAAAATTATTGGCGGTATACCCTTTCCCGCCAGAAGTTAGGGCGAGTTGGGAAACACACCTTAGGGTGAATAAGGCGCTCACACGCTTATAAAAACAAGTGGCGTTACCGTCTCCAGATACGGCAGCCCTCAAGGAGCCAGCTGATAGGAAGCTGAAAAAATATCCTAAAAGTATATACACATATACTGGTGTTATACTACGACCAGCAATCGCCTCAGCCTGGATGTGCAGCGCTGAGGGGGCTTGGTCGGATTTCCTGACTGAAAATATTGATACCCTTGAAAGGGACAAGATTTTATTGACTATAGAGCATTTTAAGGATGCATTTCTATATATGCGAGATGCGCAGAGGGATATTTGCATTCTGGCATCAAGAGTAAATGTGATGTCCATATCTGCCAGACGACAGTGGTCAGGTGATGCAGATTCCAGACGGCACATGGAAGTATTGCCGTATAAAGGGGCGGTCCATCGGACCTGGTGGCCATGGCAACAGCTGAAAAATCCACCTTTTGTTACCCCAAGTCACATCTCAGCAGAAAAGGACACAGTCTTTTCAGTCTCAGTCCTTTCGTCCCCATAAGGGCAGGCGGGCAAAAGGGCCAGTCATATCTGCCCAGGGGTAGAGGAAAGGGAAGAAGACTGCAGCAGGCAGCCCATTCCCAGGAACAGAAGCCCTCCACAGCTTCTGCCAAGTCCGCAGCATGACGCTGGGGCCGTACAAGCGGACTCAGGTGCGGTAGGGGGTCATCTCAAGAGTTTCAGCACGCAGTGGGCTCACTCACAAGTGGACTCCTGGATCCTACACGTAGTATCCCAGGTGTACATTGGAAATTCGAGACGTCTCCCCCTCACAAGTTCCTGAAGTCTGCTTTACCAACGTCTCCCTCCGACAGGGAGGCAGTATTGGGAACAATTCACAGGCTGTATTCCCAGCAGGTGATAATCAAAGTACCCCTTCTACAACAAGGGAAGGGGTATTATTCCACACTATATTGTGGTACTGAAGCCAGACGGCTAGGTGAGATCTGAAATATTTGAACACTTACATACAAGCGTTCAAATCAAGATGGAGTCACTCAGAGCAGTGATAGCGAACCAGGAAGAAGGGGACGATATGGTGTCACTGGATATCAGGGACGCTTACCTACATGTCCAAATTTGCCCTTCTCACCAAGGGTACCTCAGGTTCGTGGTACAGAACTGTCACTATCAGTTCAGACGCTGCCGTTTGGATTGTCCACGGCACCCCGGGTCTTTACCAAGGTAATGGCCGAAATGATGATTCTTCTTAAAAGAAATATGGACGCTTTCCTGATAAGGGCAAGGTCCAGAGAACAGTTGGAGGTCGGAGTAGCACTATCTTAAGTAGTTCTACGACAGCACGAGTGGATTCTAAATATTCCAAAATCGCAGTTTTTTCCGACAACACGTCTACTGTTCCTAGGGATGATTCTGGACACAGTCCAGAAAAGGATGTTTTCTCCCGGAGAAGAAAGCCAGGGAGTTATCCGAGCTAGTCAGGAACCTCCTAAAACCAGGAAAAGTATCAGTGCATCATTGCACAAGGATCCTGTGAAAAATGGTGGTTTCTTACAAAGCGATCCCATTCGGTAGATTTCACGCAAGAACCTTTACGTGGGATCTGCTGGAAAAATGGTCCGGATCGCATCTTCAGATGCATCAGCGGATAACCCTGTCTCCAAGGACAAGGGTGTTTCTTCTGCGGTGGCTGCAGAGTGCTCATCTATGAAAGGGCCGCAGATTCGGCATTCAGGACTGGGTCCTGGTGACCACGGATGCCAGCCTGAGTGGCTGGGGAGCAGTCACACAAGGAAAAAATTTCCAGAGAGTGTGATCGAGTCTGGAGACTTCTCTCCACATAAATATACTGGAGCTAAGGGCAATTTACAATGCTCTAAGCTTAGCAAGACCTCTGCTTCAAGGTCAGCCGGTATTGATCCAGTGGGACAACATCACGGCAGTCGCCCACGTAAACAGACAGGGCGGCACAAGAAGCAGGAGGGAAATGGCAGAAACTGCAAGGATTCTTCGCTGGGCGAAAAATCATGTGATAACACTCTCAGCAGTGTTCATTCCGGGAGTGGAAAACTGGGAAGCAGACTTCCTCAGCAGGCATGACCTCCACCCGGGAGAGTGGGGACTTCATCGGGAAGTCTTCCACATGATTGTAAACCGTTGTGAAAAACCAAAGGTGGACATGATGGCGTCCCGCCTGAACAAAAAACTAGATATTGCGCCAGGTCAAGGGACCCTCAGGCAATAGCGGTGGACGCTCTGGTAACACTGTGGATGTACCAGTCAGAGTATGTGTTCCCTCCTATGCCTCTCATACAAAAAGTACTGAGAATCATAGGAGGGAGATGAGTAAGAATGATACTCGTGGTTCCGGATTGGCCAAGAAGGACTTGGTACCCGAAACTTCAAGAGATGTTCACGGAAGACCCGTGGCCTCTACCTTTAAGAAAGGACCTGCTCCAGCAGGGGCCTTGTCTGTTCCAAGACTTACCGCGGCCGCGTTTGACGGCATGGCGGTTGAACGCCGGATCCTGAAAGGGCATTCCAGATGAAGTCATCCCTACCCTGGTCGAAGACAGGAAGGATGTAACCGCAAAACATTTTCACCGCATTTGGCGAAGATATGTTGCGTGGTGTGAGGCCAAGAAGGCCCCTACAGAGGAATTCCAACTGGGTCGTTTCCTACATTTCCTGAAAACAGGACTGTCTATGGGCCTAAAATTAGGGTCCATTAAGGTTCAAATTTCGGCCCTGTCGAATTTCTTCCAGAAAGAACTGGCTTTAGTGCCTGACGTTCAGATGTTTGTAAAAGGGGTACTGCATATACAGCCTCCTTTTGTGCCCCAGTGGCACCTTGGGATCTCAATGTTGTTTTGAGTTTCCTAAAGTCACATTGGTTTGAACCACTCACCACTGTGGACTTAAAATATCTCACATGGAAGGTGACGATGCTATTAGCCCTGGCTTCAGCCAGGCGTGTGTCAGAATTGGCGGCTTTATCATATATAAAGCCCTTACTTAATTTTTCATTCTGACAGGGCAGAATTGAGGACTCGTCCTCAATTTCTCCTTAAGGTGTTTTCTGTTTTTCACATGAACCAACCTATTGTGGTACCTGCGGGTACTAGGGACTTGGAGGACTCCAAGTTACTTGACGTTGTCAGGGCCCTGAAAAATATGTTTCCAGGAAGGCTGGAGTCAGAAAATCTGACTCGCTGTTTAGCCTGTATGCACCCAACAAGATGGGTGCTCCTGCTTCTAAGCAGACGATTGCTCGCTGGATTTGTAATACAATTCAGTTTACACATTCTGTGGCAGGCCTGCCACAGCCAAAATCGGTAAAAGCCCATTCCAAAAGGAAGGGGGCTCATCTTGGGCGACTGCCCGAGGGGTCTCGGCTTTACAACTTTGCCGAGCAGTTACTTGGTCAGGGGAAAACACGTTTGCTAAATTCTACAAATTTGATACCCTGGCTGAGGAGGACATGGAGTTCTCTCATTCGGTGCTGCAGGGTCATCCGCACTCTCCCGCCCGTTTGGGAGCTTTGGTATAATCCCCATGGTCCTGACGGAGTCCCCAGCATCCACTAGGACGTCAGAGAAAATAAGATTTTACTTACCGATAAATCTATTTCTCGTAGTCCGTAGTGGATGCTGGGCGCCCATCTCAAGTGCGGATTGTCTGCAATACTTGTACATAGTTATTGTTACAAAAATCGGGTTATTCTTGTTGTGAGCCATCTTTTCAGAGGCTCCTTCGTTGTTATCATACTGTTAACTGGGTTCAGATCACAGGTTGTACGGTGTGATTGGTGTGGCTGGTATGAGTCTTACCCGGGATTCAATATCCTTCCTTATTATGCACGCTCGTCCGGGCACAGTATCCTAACTGAGGCTTGGAGGAGGGTCATAGGGGGAGGAGCCAGTGCACACCACCTGATCCTAAAGCTTTTATTATTGTGCCCTGTCTCCTGCGGAGCCGCTATATCCCCATGGTCCTGACGGAGTCCCCAGCATCCACTACGGACTACGAGAAATAGATTTATCGGTAAGTAAAATCTTATTTTTCAGTGGCCACACCCCTTCTGGTATGTGACCACGCCCATTCATCTTGCCCTGTGTTCCGAAAACCCTAGTTACGCCTCTGTACAGGAGCTTTACAATATGTTTGTTGCTAGCAGCCCACCAAATCTGGAAGAGCATTTTCAGGTCATCGAGCTACACATGTTCCCTGGATGTTACTTATCTTCCAAAAATAAAGTTTTATTATATAACGCTGGACACAGAAACCGTCACAGTCAGCAAACATCCAGGACACGCTTCTATTTTCCTCCCCAAGTCAGTTAAACGCATTAACATTTTTGTTTTTCTAAAAAAGAATTGTGTATTGTGACCACAGTGTTTTATGCTTGCCTTCCAGTCTCCCAGGCATGTAACGCTTTTATGTGCGGATGGTAAATTGTTCTGTGTGCTGAGCACTGTTATCCCCATAAAGCCGTAAAGTGACTGGGAAGGTGGAGCTGGTTATTTAGTGCTGTTTTGATGAGCCCGGGCTATTTATCTTACTACACTCAGTAACGCGGCCAAAACAATGTTCTGCCAACTAGCTGGGAGTGGAACATTTATATTTATACAGCATATCATAAGTAAATAACGGGAAGTGTTAAATAATACTACTATCTACAAGACGTTACATCTTCCCCATCCACCCCCTACAGTACACAAAACAAATATACAGTATATAAAAGTACAGATTGTTTATTACCCCTGACTATGGGCCTAATTCAAGGTTGACTGCAAAAGCAAAATCTTCCTCTAATGGGCAAAACCATGTTGCACTGCAGGAAAGGGGAGGAGGGGCAGATGTAACATGTGCAGAGAGAGTTAGATTTGGGGGGAGTTATATTCATAGTTGCCGACTTTTGGGCTGCTCTCTCCGGGAGAGAGCAGCCAGTCGGCTCAGCAGGGGGGCGGGCAGTGAGCTGATGTGAGGAGGGGGGCGGGGCGGAAGCGACACGGGGGCGGGCCGGAGGCAGCACGGGGCGGGCCAGAGAAGGGACGGGGCGTGGCTGCTGGATCGCGTCATGCAAGCCACGCCCCCCACTGTGTAATGCCGCAATTACCGGCATTATACAGTGGGGGGCGTGGCTTGCATGACGCGATTCAACAAGAATCGCGTCATCGCCTGCCCGGTCCGCTCACTTCACTCGCTAAGTGGGCAGCCGGGCAGGGGGGGACCCCTGTAATCGGGAGACTTGCCTGCTCTTCCAGGGGGCCGGGAGGGTCACCCGATTTTCGAGAGCCTCCCGGCCATTCCGGGAGGGTAGGCAAGTATGGTTATATTGTTTCTGTGCAGGGTAAATACTGGCTGCTTTTTTTTTTACACTGAACACACCCCACTCAAATCTAGTGTGTGTGTGTGTGTGTGATTTACTGGGGGGGGGGGGGGGGGGGGGGGGGTTTACGTAGAGATAGATAGATAGATAGATAGATAGATAGGAAGCCAGGTCCTCTGAACAGTCTATGCCAGTGATTTTCAACCTTTTTAAACTTGTGGCACAGTAAACAAAATTTTAAAATTTCGAAAAGCACACTGTCTATTTAAAAAAAAATCATATATATAATAACAAATATCCACAGAAATAAAACACTTTGGCCTCCGCAGAAATAAAACAAACACATTCATCCCCATAGTAATAAAAACATAGTAGTAATTCCACACACTGTCCCCCATAGTAATGCCACACATTGTACACCCCACAGTAATTCATACTTGCCTACCCTCCCGGAATGGCCGGGAGGCTCCTGAAAATCGGGTGACCCTCCCGGCCCCCCGGAAAGGTGGGCAAGCCTCCCGCTTTCCCCCTCGGCCGCCCGCAGCAGAGAGCAAGTGGGCGGCCCGAGGGGGTCCGATGACGCGATTCGCGCTGAATCGCGTCATCGTAGCTCCACCCCCTGCTATGCAGCGCCTCGTTTCTCGGCACAGCACAGCGGGGGGTGGAGTCACGATGACGTGACCCTGATGCAACGCCCCCGGACCGCCCATCCTGCTGCCGGTCACGCCCCCGAACCGCCCATCCTGCTGCCGGACACGCCCCCATACACCTACAACGCTGCCTCCTCCCGGAGGAGGAGGCAGCAAAGTAGGTAAGTATGCAGTAATTCCACATGGGTGGCATTTGATATACCAGCTGTTGGGATCCCAGCGCTCAGTATACCGGCGGCGGAATCCCAACAGCAGGCATACTGACAACTTTTCTCCCTCTTGGGGGGTCCACGAACGCCGGTGTAACATACAGTACTACACCCATTCCACACACTGTGCCCACATAGCAATTCCACACATTGTAAACAAACACACACACACACACACACACACACACACACACACACACACACACACACACACACACACACACAACAATAATTCCAAAACTGTCCCACCACTGCAATCAAATAAAGAAAAGAAAAAACACTGGCTCCAACCTCAATTTACTGCTGAAATTTCCTCTCAGTATCAAAGCAGTGGGGACGGAGCAGCACACAGCATTCATTCCCTTCCAGCATCGGATCAGAGCCCAAAGAAGCAGGACTGGGAGGGCAAGCGATGTAGCGTTTGTGACCTGTGAGTCACACCTGCATCACCATACAGTAGGTCACGGGCCGGCCGCTGCGGTGCCAGAGCCTAATAGCAATGACTGCGGCAGCTGGCATTTTGGCCAGGCCGCATGCACCTCTGGTGGGCGGGCATGGGGTGGCTCGTCTGACATCGCTGCTCTATGCAGAGAGCTCTGCCAACAAGAGCTCCCTCCAGCAGCTGTGATCACGATTGCGTATGCGATCATGGTCGCAGTTTGCAGTGAGACGGAGACACAGCTGTCTCTGTCTCTGAAAAGAATTTGGCCGATAGGGGGGGTTTCTGGGTACTCGGATAACACCCCCCCCACCCCCCTCCCCACCCCCCGCGTGCGCCACTGGGTAGGGGGGGGATTTTTCAAAACTATTAGAATGTCTGGTTGGAGATATGTTGACTTGTAGAATATCGACCATCGTTACATCGACACCATAATGTCAAAAATGTCTGAATGTTGACATGTTTTGTTTTGTTGATGTTTAAAATGTCAGCAGATAACATTTCAGCACCCGCAATACTGACACTAACACAAAGCATACCTCCCAACTTCTGCCCGTCTGAAATAGGGACATGCTGCGCCGGAGGCAAGGCCGTGGCTAAAATGAGGATGGAGCTTCGAGGAAAGGGGTGGATTCTCGCTATAAGGGGGAGTGGCCGATTGCAGCGACCCCCATTTTTGGCATTTTGGGGGCGTGTCCAGCGCTCCATGAGCTGCTGGATAGTCCCCGGCTCCCCTCCAGAGAACGAATTGACAGAATAGGAGAGGAGTGGGTTAAACCTCAGCTAGTCTGGGGGCAGGACGGTAAGGCATTATGGGAGTTTTATTGTTAGCCAATAGAAATGAATGTTGGGGGTAGGTGGAATGGGTTCTTAAGCCTGAGAAAGGGGCTGGGTCAGCCTCTTCTGCTTTTGTCGTCCCACCCTCCCTCCCTACTGGTGGTGTTTGTTTTATGTTGTTGCGTTGGCTATTTTCGTGCTGTGGGTTGTCACGGTTTGGTTGTGGCGGGAAAGAACGGCAAGTTAACATTTGTTGTATTAAAGAGTGGATTGGAGGTCATTTGGTTGTTGATTTTTAGGTGCGCTCTCCTTCGCTGACTGGTTTTACATCTGCTGGACCGCCTTCACGGGTGGCAGCCTCATCACCTTCACGGGTGGGTAGTCAGGATGGAGGTTGAGCGGATACCTATTTGTTTGTTGGAAGGTTTACGTCAGTTCTGTTTTATAAGATAGTTATCTATGGGATAGGGTTGTTTAGCCGTTCTTTCTGGCCACCATACTTTAGTTTAATTATTCACAGTTAATGGTTCACTTAAATAAATAGCTAACAATTTCTGCCAAATTCAAGTCTCCGTGTCTTTATTTATTATAATTAAGTGTTAAGATGTTATAGTTTATGTTACGGACAATCCTCAGACTATATGAGGTTTATTGCGCTGATAGATGCCGGCATCTATTCAGTATGATCACCAGCTGCTTTGCAAAGCAGAGCAGCGGTGATCACAGGATCACCCAACTGCCCCCCCACCCCACCCCACCCGCGGGACACTGCGACACGCGGGAGAGACAGCGGGACAGTGTCCAATTAGCGGGACTGTCCCGCTGAAATCGGGACAGTTGGGAGGTATGACAAAGTTGTCACTGATATTTTATTCAAAAACTAACCCTAAGGGGTAAATTTACTAAAGCTGGTGATGTTGCACATAGCAACCCATCAGATGCTGTCTATCGTGTCTCTATTGCCTTTTAGAAAATGATAGACAGCACCTGATTGGTTGCTATGTGCAACATCACTAATTCTCTGTTTTAGAAGCTTTAGTAAATTTACCCCTAAGTCTAATTGCAGCCTGACCCTAATTTTAGTCCAACCCTCATTGCATATGTTGACATTGTGACTGTCGACATTCACAATATTGACATTTTATAAATGTAAGCATTCTGACAGTTCAACATTCTAATCATTTCTACATCCTGAATAATGATATTCAGAACATTATGGTGTCGACATTTGAATATCTGCATGCGCACAGCTTCTATTCACGGGGAGACAGAGGGAGAGGGGGAATTCAAGCAGCTCATAGAGCGCTGGGCATATCCCCTTAGTGATGAAAATGGGGTGTGGCTGACAGCCGTGGCACTCCCATGAAGCCACACACCCTTTCCTGAGGCCACACCCCTTTGCCCGGCAGGGCACAGCTGCGCTGCGCAAAAGTCCTTCTTCAATCAAACATAAAGTTGGGAGGTATGCTTTGAGTGATATGATAAAGGATAATTAAAAACTCGCCCCATCTTGATTAAATAGCTTGCATGATATGTAACCATACTGTATGTGCCATAACGTCCAGGCAGGGTCACAGCTAGAAATTTGTGGGCCCCTATAGCAACATTTTGAAGAGGCTCTCCCACTTTAACAGGGCATACTCAAGGGCATAGAGAGGCTTGCGGGGCCCTGGTAAGTGCGGCCTAAAAATAATAGATAATGTAAAAAATGAATAAATGCAGGGCCACTTCATGCTCCATAGGGGGTGCCATTCTAATGGGGGGAGGGGGGTGCTGGGGAGGGCATCTACTTACTACCTTCCTTGTGGGAAGCGGGTCCCTCCTCCTCAGCCGTCACCATCTTCCCAGTGATATTTGGGAAGATTGCCCATGTGCACTAGAGAGCAAAGACTCTGGAACAGTGCCAGAGTCTTTGCTTTCAATGTGCGGGCGCCATTTTCTCGAAGATATCACTGGGATGATGGCCCAAGCCCTAAGTATAGGTATACTCGGGAGGGGGGGTTGTTGCAGAGGCGGGACTATCCAGCAACCCGGGCCCAGGTAATTAGTACCTGCTCCACCCCCTCACGGCGCCACTGGGCACACATGGAACCCCCCATACTGGGCACACCTACTGTAGAAGGCCGGGCATGGGACGGCTGGGAGGTGTGCGGTGACCATATCTCCCAGCAGGCAGGGTCCTGAGAACACTTCTATGATGTGAGGTGAACGCTTGGTACAGGGTAGGTGGGTCTTCGGGAGCAGTTTGGGCGACTGCCATGCAATTTGCACCTACGGTAATTACGCCTTCCTGGTTAACCGGCTTCTCGGCTTGTTGACCTGGAAATGTAAAGTGTCAGTAATATGAAGTGCAAAACCCGCCACTTTGTAAATTTAGTAAATTCATTCAGTGAACTTCACGTTACCACTGAGTTACCATCCACCAGCACTGCGGCTACCACCCTGCATACAGACTTGCTTCCAGTCACCTCACCGTCAGCACAGCCTGTATACCTGTGGTTCATTCCATCTGCTGCTGTACTCCGCGCATACCATCTTCGTGGATCCCATTCTACATCTGGGCTGACTACTTCCTTGGACTGTACTTTTAAGCATTGCTTTTTGGTTCACTCAGGTCAAACAGCATATCTCTCTGATACTTATTGTTTTCCCAGTATGGTCTATTGTCGTGGGCTGGCAGAATAGGGTGCTGGTAACAAGGCTGGAGTTCAGGGTTAGGTTACAATGTGTGCACTCAGTTGCCCAGTACTGTTTCACCCGGTCTGCTTCTCTGTTCCGAGTTCCTCATTTGGGTTCTAGGGCCAGATCTTACGTCAGAGCAGTACCAGCTTACTTAAGCTCTTCTCTGGTTACATAAGAATCCGATTCCTGGCTTGGATCTGGTTCCGTTTTGTCAGAACCATGTTGTTTTGAGTTCTGGGGCCCTTGTTTCTGGAGTGTGTCTCTGCCCTGATTGGTTTTAATTGATCACCAGGTGAGAGGTGTCCCAGTGACCTGTGGTTCCCTGGTTCCATTTCAGTATCATTGCATATCACCAGTCTGTGGTTTCTGTGTGTCACTAGTGTGATTAATCGCCTGTAAAACCTGTGAGTGCAAGTAACATCAAGCCTCCCCGTTTTCTGTATGCCTCAGCTCAGTCATAACCAGGGTCCTGAGCTGGATCTAAAGAATACTAGAACCGTGACAGGTTCTACTGTTCAGATTCATCTCATATATATTTTAAATTAATGATTTGAGCAAGAGAAAGTTGGGACTTGCACTGGACGCTTCGTAGTTGTGAATGGGCATTCCCATGTATGTCACCGGAAGCACTTATAGACCCAGGGAATAATTCATAGCTGTTATGTTTTGAAAACACAAAAAGCTTATTATGAAATGTTCTGATAAAAGGTCAACCTGCTTCCATCGCATACATTTCACTTTTGTAAATAATCTGAGACATAATTGCTAATTGCTAAGAAAGTGTCCCAAGAGTTTCATGAAAGAGACATTATGCCGGAACATTACTTATTTTAATATGTAATACTTCCAGCATCTGAGAGAGGAGGGAAAAAAACAAAAAAAAAATGAAAGTGAAAATAAGCTCTGCTTACAAGGAAGGAATTGGTTGAGCATCTTCTTTCTCTTCCTCCCTGCTGTACGTTTCATTGCACTATCTCTCAACCTCCGCCACCCTCCCAATCTGCTCCACTAGAGAAACGTACGTCTGTGATATCTTATCCCCCAGGGGAGTCACTGAGGTCACCAGGGTGCTCTCATCAAGAGGGGACATAGAGTTCATATCCCATGCAGAAACATTTACTGTACAGTTATCATTTATGGTCTGCAGGCTCTATGGCACCTGACTCTAAAACATGGATTTCTGCACCAGTGTCCTGTTGAGTTTGCTTAGGACATCCTGTATCGTGACTTCCTGAATATATGAAAACTAAATTACTAATAGCCATAGTTAATAAATACTTCTACTGTGACTGTTACCAAAGTAGAACATAGCGAACAAGAAAAAAAATATAATAATAATAAGAAGAAGAATAAGAATAATAATCCTGTATTTTCCTAAGTTAAACTTTCATCGCCCTGAGCCTACAGTATATTCTCGTCTGTGATAAATCCAGCCTGTGCTTTCCTTATAGTGCACACGTTGCTACTATGGGGTGGTACAACCTTCACATTCACCTACACTTAGGTATTGTGCTCTCAGTAGTAGTAGTAGTAGGAACAATAATGCTTTTGTCGGTTGAGAGCCAATACAATTAGAAATAGGTGTTAGATCTATATTATTTATTATTATCCTATTCTTATTGCAGTTGTTTCATTATGACATAAATGTATTGTATATCTATGTACAGAGTTTCCACACTGTAATGAGCATCTGCTACTGTGCACCATCCACAGTGTATTGACCAAGGGCACAAACAGGGGGGTAAGTGGGTACAAAGTACCCATGCATGGGGCTGATTGCTGGTCCGGATGGCAAGAGCATTAATGCTCCAAGATGGCTCGCTGAGGAAAGATGGCTCCAGTGGCCATAATGGGACGTGGTTACTCCCCAAATATTTAGCCTTATACCTGTAGTACTGTGGCCTGCAAGATTTCTCTGCTTGTGCCAATTTAATTTACATTTCCAGGCTCACATTTTTACAGGAAAGCACATAAACACCATTGGTTGTGAACGCAGGACCATACTAGGAATGTGTGACTGGTGCTGCTTTTTAGTAGAGATGAGCGGGTTCGGTTTCTCTGAATCCGAACCCGCCCGAACTTCATGTTTTTTTTCACGGGTCCGAGCGACTCGGATCTTCCCGCCTTGCTCGGTTAACCCGAGCGCGCCCGAACGTCATCATGACGCTGTCGGATTCTCGCGAGGCTCGGATTCTATCGCGAGACTCGGATTCTATATAAGGAGCCGCGCGTCGCCACCATTTTCACACGTGCATTGAGATTGATAGGGAGAGGACGTGGCTGGCGTCCTCTCCATTTAGATTATAAGAGAGAGAGATTTACTGGAGCTTAGGACTAGGAGGAGTACTGTAGAAGTGTAGAGAGTGCAGAGAGTTTACTAGTGAGTGACCACCAGACAGTGCAGTTTATTTAATATATCCGTTCTCTGCCTGAAAAAAGCGATACACACAGTGACTCAGTCACATACCATATCTGTGTGCACTGCTCAGGCTCAGCCCAGTGTGCTGCATCATCTATATATATTATATATCTGTCTGACTGCTCAGCTCACACAGCTTATAATTGTGGGGGAGACTGGGGAGCACTGCAGTGCCAGTTATAGGTTATAGCAGGAGCCAGGAGTACATAATATTATATAGTGAGTGACCACCAGACAGTGCAGTTTATTTAATATATCCGTTCTCTGCCTGAAAAAAGCGATACACACAGTGACTCAGTCACATACCATATCTGTGTGCACTGCTCAGGCTCAGCCCAGTGTGCTGCATCATCTATATATATTATATATCTGTCTGACTGCTCAGCTCACACAGCTTATAATTGTGGGGGAGACTGGGGAGCACTGCAGTGCCAGTTATAGGTTATAGCAGGAGCCAGGAGTACATAATATTATATTAAAATTAAACAGTGCACACTTTTGCTGCAGGAGTGCCACTGCCAGTGTGACTGACCAGTGACCTGACCACACTGACCACCAGTATAGTTAGTAGTATACTTATATTGTGATTGCCTGAAAAAGTTAAACACTCGTCGTGTGACTTCACTTGTGTGTTGTTTTTTTTTTTATTCTATAAAAATAAAACTCATTCTGCTGACAGACAGTGTCCAGCAGGTCCGTCATTATATAATATATAATATATACCTGTCCGGCTGCAGTAGTGATATATATATATTTTTTATATCATTTATCATCCAGTCGCAGCAGACACAGTACGGTAGTTCACGGCTGTGGCTACCTCTGTGTCTGCACTCGGCAGGCAGTCCGTCCATAATTGTATACCACCTAACCGTGGTTTTTTTTTCTTCTTTATACATACATACTACTACGACATCTCTTTATCAACCAGTCTATATTAGCAGCAGACACAGTACAGTACGGTAGTTCACGGCTGTGGCTACCTCTGTGTCTGCACTCGGCAGGCAGTCCGTCCATAATTGTATACCACCTAACCGTGGTTTTTTTTTCTTTCTTCTTTATACATACATAGTTACATAGACATCTCTTTATCAACCAGTCTATATTAGCAGCAGACACAGTACAGTACGGTAGTTCACGGCTGTGGCTACCTCTGTGTCTGCACTCGGCAGGCAGTCCGTCCATAATTGTATACCACCTAACCGTGGTTTTTTTTTCTTTCTTCTTAATACTACATACTACTACGACATCTCTTTATCAACCAGTCTATATTATTAGCAGCAGACACAGTACAGTACGGTAGTTCACGGCTGTGGCTACCTCTGTGTCTGCACTCGGCAGGCAGTCCGTCCATAATTGTATACCACCTAACCGTGGTTTTTTTTTCTTTCTTCTTTATACATACATAGTTACATAGACATCTCTTTATCAACCAGTCTATATTAGCAGCAGACACAGTACAGTACGGTAGTTCACGGCTGTGGCTACCTCTGTGTCTGCACTCGGCAGGCAGTCCATAATTGTATACTAGTATCCATCTCCATTGTTAACCTGAGGTGCCTTTTAGTTGTGCCTATTAAAATATGGAGAACAAAAATGTTGAGGTTCCAAAATTAGGGAAAGATCAAGATCCACTTCCACCTCGTGCTGAAGCTGCTGCCACTAGTCATGGCCGAGACGATGAAATGCCAGCAACGTCGTCTGCCAAGGCCGATGCCCAATGTCATAGTACAGAGCATGTCAAATCCAAAACACCAAATATCAGTAAAAAAAGGATTCCAAAACCTAAAATAAAATTGTCGGAGGAGAAGCGTAAACTTGCCAATATGCCATTTACCACACGGAGTGGCAAGGAACGGCTGAGGCCCTGGCCTATGTTCATGGCTAGTGGTTCAGCTTCACATGAGGATGGAAGCACTCAGCCTCTCGCTAGAAAACTGAAAAGACTCAAGCTGGCAAAAGCACCGCAAAGAACTGTGCGTTCTTCGAAATCCCAAATCCACAAGGAGAGTCCAATTGTGTCGGTTGCGATGCCTGACCTTCCCAACACTGGACGTGAAGAGCATGCGCCTTCCACCATTTGCACGCCCCCTGCAAGTGCTGGAAGGAGCACCCGCAGTCCAGTTCCTGATAGTCAGATTGAAGATGAAGATGTTGAAGTACACCAGGATGAGGAGGATATGGGTGTTGCTGGCGCTGGGGAGGAAATTGACCAGGAGGATTCTGATGGTGAGGTGGTTTGTTTAAGTCAGGCACCCGGGGAGACACCTGTTGTCCGTGGGAGGAATATGGCCGTTGACATGCCTGGTTAAAATACCAAAAAAATCAGCTCTTCAGTGTGGAGGTATTTCAACAGAAAAGCGGACAACAGGTGTCAAGCCGTGTGTTGCCTTTGTCAAGCTGTAATAAGTAGGGGTAAGGACGTTAACCACCTCGGAACATCCTCCCTTATACGTCACCTGCAGCGCATTCATAATAAGTCAGTGACAAGTTCAAAAACTTTGGGCGACAGCGGAAGCAGTCCACTGACCAGTAAATCCCTTCCTCTTGTAACCAAGCTCACGCAAACCACCCCACCAACTCCCTCAATGTCAATTTCCTCCTTCCCCAGGAATGCCAGTAGTCCTGCAGGCCATGTCACTGGCAATTCTGACGAGTCCTCTCCTGCCTGGGATTCCTCCGATGCATCCTTGCGTGTAACGCCTACTGCTGCTGGCGCTGCTGTTGTTGCTGCTGGGAGTCGATGGTCATCCCAGAGGGGAAGTCGTAAGCCCACCTGTACTACTTCCAGTAAGCAATTGACTGTCCAACAGTCCTTTGCGAGGAAGATGAAATATCACAGCAGTCATCCTGCTGCAAAGCGGATAACTGAGGCCTTGACAACTATGTTGGTGTTAGACGTGCGTCCGGTATCCGCCGTTAGTTCACAGGGAACTAGACAATTTATTGAGGCAGTGTGCCCCCGTTACCAAATACCATCTAGGTTCCACTTCTCTAGGCAGGCGATACCGAGAATGTACACGGACGTCAGAAAAAGACTCACCAGTGTCCTAAAAAATGCAGTTGTACCCAATGTCCACTTAACCACGGACATGTGGACAAGTGGAGCAGGGCAGGGTCAGGACTATATGACTGTGACAGCCCACTGGGTAGATGTATGGACTCCCGCCGCAAGAACAGCAGCGGCGGCACCAGTAGCAGCATCTCGCAAACGCCAACTCTTTCCTAGGCAGGCTACGCTTTGTATCACCGCTTTCCAGAATACGCACACAGCTGAAAACCTCTTACGGCAACTGAGGAAGATCATCGCGGAATGGCTTACCCCAATTGGACTCTCCTGTGGATTTGTGGCATCGGACAACGCCAGCAATATTGTGTGTGCATTAAATATGGGCAAATTCCAGCACGTCCCATGTTTTGCACATACCTTGAATTTGGTGGTGCAGAATTTTTTAAAAAACGACAGGGGCGTGCAAGAGATGCTGTCGGTGGCCAGAAGAATTGCGGGACACTTTCGGCGTACAGGCACCACGTACAGAAGACTGGAGCACCACCAAAAACTACTGAACCTGCCCTGCCATCATCTGAAGCAAGAAGTGGTAACGAGGTGGAATTCAACCCTCTATATGCTTCAGAGGTTGGAGGAGCAGCAAAAGGCCATTCAAGCCTATACAATTGAGCACGATATAGTAGGTGGAATGCACCTGTCTCAAGCGCAGTGGAGAATGATTTCAACGTTGTGCAAGGTTCTGATGCCCTTTGAACTTGCCACACGTGAAGTCAGTTCAGACACTGCCAGCCTGAGTCAGGTCATTCCCCTCATCAGGCTTTTGCAGAAGAAGCTGGAGACATTGAAGGAGGAGCTAACACGGAGCGATTCCGCTAGGCATGTGGGACTTGTGGATGGAGCCCTTAATTCGCTTAACAAGGATTCACGGGTGGTCAATCTGTTGAAATCAGAGCACTACATTTTGGCCACCGTGCTCGATCCTAGATTTAAAGCCTACCTTGGATCTCTCTTTCCGGCAGACACAAGTCTGCTGGGGTTGAAAGACCTGCTGGTGACAAAATTGTCAAGTCAAGCGGAACGCGACCTGTCAACATCTCCTCCTTCACATTCTCCCGCAACTGGGGGTGCGAGGAAAAGGCTCAGAATTCCGAGCCCACCCGCTAGCGGTGATGCAGGGCAGTCTGGAGCGACTGCTGATGCTGACATCTGGTCCGGACTGAAGGACCTGACAACGATTACGGACATGTCGTCTACTGTCACTGCATATGATTCTCTCAACATTGATAGAATGGTGGAGGATTATATGAGTGACCGCATCCAAGTAGGCACGTCACACAGTCCGTACTTATACTGGCAGGAAAAAGAGGCAATTTGGAGGCCCTTGCACAAACTGGCTTTATTCTACCTAAGTTGCCCTCCCACAAGTGTGTACTCCGAAAGAGTGTTTAGTGCCGCCGCTCACCTTGTCAGCAATCGGCGTACGAGGTTACATCCAGAAAATGTGGAGAAGATGATGTTCATTAAAATGAATTATAATCAATTCCTCCGCGGAGACATTGACCAGCAGCAATTGCCTCCACAAAGTACACAGGGAGCTGAGATGGTGGATTCCAGTGGGGACGAATTGATAATCTGTGAGGAGGGGGATGTACACGGTGATATATCGGAGGGTGATGATGAGGTGGACATCTTGCCTCTGTAGAGCCAGTTTGTGCAAGGAGAGATTAATTGCTTCTTTTTTGGGGGGGGTCCAAACCAACCCGTCATATCAGTCACAGTCGTGTGGCAGACCCTGTCACTGAAATGATGGGTTGGTTAAAGTGTGCATGTCCTGTTTTGTTTATACAACATAAGGGTGGGTGGGAGGGCCCAAGGACAATTCCATCTTGCACCTCTTTTTTCTTTTCTTTTTCTTTGCATCATGTGCTGATTGGGGAGGGTTTTTTGGAAGGGACATCCTGCGTGACACTGCAGTGCCACTCCTAAATGGGCCCGGTGTTTGTGTCGGCCACTAGGGTCGCTAATCTTACTCACACAGTCAGCTACCTCATTGCGCCTCTTTTTTTCTTTGCGTCATGTGCTGTTTGGGGAGGGTTTTTTGGAATGGACATCCTGCGTGACACTGCAGTGCCACTCCTAGATGGGCCCGGTGTTTGTGTCGGCCACTAGGGTCGCTAATCTTACTCACACAGCTACCTCATTGCGCCTCTTTTTTTCTTTGCGTCATGTGCTGTTTGGGGAGGGTTTTTTGGAAGGGCCATCCTGCGTGACACTGCAGTGCCACTCCTAGATGGGCCCGGTGTTTGTGTCGGCCACTAGGGTCGCTAATCTTACTCACACAGCTACCTCATTGCGCCTCTTTTTTTCTTTGCGTCATGTGCTGTTTGGGGAGGGTTTTTTGGAAGGGACATCCTGCGTGACACTGCAGTGCCACTCCTAGATGGGCCCGGTGTTTGTGTCGGCCACTAGGGTCGCTTATCTTACTCACACAGCGACCTCGGTGCAAATTTTAGGACTAAAAATAATATTGTGAGGTGTGAGGTATTCAGAATAGACTGAAAATGAGTGTAAATTATGGTTTTTGAGGTTAATAATACTTTGGGATCAAAATGACCCCCAAATTCTATGATTTAAGCTGTTTTTTAGTGTTTTTTGAAAAAAACACCCGAATCCAAAACACACCCGAATCCGACAAAAAAAATTCGGTGAGGTTTTGCCAAAACGCGTTCGAACCCAAAACACGGCCGCGGAACCGAACCCAAAACCAAAACACAAAACCCAAAAAATTTCAGGCGCTCATCTCTACTTTTTAGGCCTCAGAGCCATGCTGGCGGCACATTTACTGCCCCCAGGATAACTGTTTCCAACTTGTGTGTGCCTGGATAAGTGCCCTACTGCTTGGAGAGGTGCAGAGCACGTAGCTAGGACGTACCTATTACCCAGCTGCCTGTTCCCAGCGCTTATTCTGTAACATTACCAGTGGCAGTTCTAGGTGCACCTACCCCCTGCAAATCCAGAGTGAGGGCTGAAATAATTTTCATCTTCTGATGGCCAGAACTGGGCAGATTAATGCCTAATTATACAGCCACATACAAAATTACATTTCATATATGAAGATCTTGTATATTCCATGTTATGTGACCACCATCAGTACAAACGTGTAGCCTCGCTTGCCACGCTTTGGGCAAGGTTTCTATTCCCAATAGATGTCCACGTGGATAGTATATCAAGCAAATGTTGGAAAAACAATAAATATGTGTCAACCATTTGTGTGTCAGCCAATGTCATATCGTCCTTTTGTATCTGTCGGCCTTTTGTAAATTCCGATCTAATGCATGTCGACCTATTGAATGTCTACCTAGACACTGTAGCTCTATCATCCATATATACCCATTCAGGCGCGTCGCACCGATACAAAGCAGATCGTTGCTGTGCGATGGGTTTTACGAAGAATTCATTCACACAGCCGATCGCAAGGAGATTGCCAGGAAGAAGGCGTTTGTGGGTGTCAACTGACTGTTTTCAGGGAGTGGTTGGAAAAACGCAGGCGTGTCCAAGGAGGTGTCTGACGTCAATTTCCGGGCCCGGACAGGCTGAAGTGATCGCAGCAGCTGAGTAAGTTCTGGGTTACTCAGAAACTGCACAAGATCTTTTTGTACCGCCCGGCTGCACATGCGATCACACACTTGAACAGGTAATATACACTCCCCGGTAGGCGGCGACTATGCGAACGCAGGACTGCAAAGAACAGCTACCGAGTGATCAGGTCTGAATTACCCCCTATGGGCCTAATTCAGACCTGATCGCTCGCTAGCAATTTTTTGCAGCGGTGCGATCAGATAGTCGCTGCCTACAAGGGAGTGTATTTTAGCTGTGCAAGTGTGCGATCACATGTGCAGCCGGGCGGTAAAAAAATATATTTGTCTTACGTCCTAGGGGATGCTGGGGTCCATTTAGTACCATGGTGTATAGACGGGTCCTTTGGGAGCCACTGGCACTTTAAGAATTTTATAGTGTGGGCTGGCTCCTCCCGCTATGCCCCTCCTACCAAACTCAGTTTAGAAAATGTGCCCGGAGAAGCCGGTCACAGCTAGGGGAGCTCTTAGGAGTTTTTCTAGTTTTATTTTTTTTCTAAGAGTGTTAGGTACAGGGAGGCTGCTGGCAACAGCCTCCGTGCTTCGTGGGACTTAGGGGGGAGTAGGAACCAACTCTAGAAGGACACTGAGCTCCTGAGGGTGCTGATCACAAGCTCACGAGGCGACCGCTCACTCCCGCAGCACGGCCGCCACCCCCTAACAGAGTCAGAAGAAAGAAGAGTGGTGAGCACAGCGCCGGTGGCCCAGTTAGCGGGTCGCCGGCGAGAATGGCGGCACAAGGGTTGGAGCGCAGCTCTGGCAGGCTGTGCTCCATACAGGCTCAGCAACATGTGTATGTAGACGCTGCTGTGGGGCGTCCTGGGCCAGCAAGATCACCCTTGCACTGGTGTATATATAACAGGGGCTAATCCCGCTGTTAGCACCATGAGACCTCAGACCAGTATAATCATTGTGCGGGAAGCCGCGCGCCATTACAGGGGTTGGGGCTTCTCTTCAGAGCGGATCCAGCACTCACCAGCGCCATTTGCTCCCTGCAGAACGCTGAACAGGACGCTGATAGGGAGCGCTGAACCCCACACAACTCCAGTTACTGCGGTACCAGGGTGTTATAGACAGGGGGGGGAGTGTAGTTAGTACTATTCAACCTATTAAGGTTGATAAGTCAGTGCCGGGCTTTTATAATAATAACTATCCACAGGGGCGCTGTGTGGCTGGCTCCTCATACTCTGTGACTCTCTGAAGGTACTCTGGGGGAAACCGTGTCTGACATTTTCCTGTATGTGTGTGTGAGTGTATATATCCATATTACCATGTGTAAGGGCTCTGTATCAGGTGCTTCAGAGTGTGTATCTTCTCCAGAGGAGTCTATTCCATGTACTCAGGACTGCAATGTGCTTTCCCAGCCTTCTGAATCTGAACCCCCATGGGTGGATTCTTTAAGGGGAATGATATCCCAGATTTCATCAAGGATGTCCCATAATGAGAAAGAGACGCAGTTTTTGAGAAATTCTGTAGAGGGTTTGCAGCATTCAGCTCCCACTACTTCCTCACATACCCCACCTACATACCCAAAGAAGCGCACACTTGCCCAGATAATGCAAGTTGATACTGATACTGACTCTGATAGAGGGGACGGTGATGGGGATATGCAGGGAGGTGAGGCATCCCTTGCTAAGCGGGTGCAGCTAATGATTGAAGCCATTAGGGACGTTTTACATATTTCTGAGAAGGTTCCTGAACAAGTAGAGGAATCTTATTTTACAGAAAATAGGAAATCCTCGCTCACCTTTCAGGCTTCTAAGGAGTTAAATTCTTTATTTGAAAAATCCTGGGAAAACCCAGAGAAAAAATTCCAGATCCCTAAAAGAATTCTCATTGCTTTCCCATTCCCTGAAGAGGATAGAAAGAAGTGGGAAAACCGACCTATAGTAGATGCTTCTGTTTCTAGGTTGTCTAAAAAGGTGGTTTTACCTGTCCCTGGTTCAACCGCCCTAAAAGAGCCGGCTGACTACAAGATTGAGACTACGCTCAAATCACTATTCACTGCTACAGGCGTAGCTTTAAGGCCCACTATTGCTTATGCGTGGATTTCTAAAGCCATAGTAAAGTGGTCAGGCACATTACTAGAGGACTTAGATACTATGAATAGGTATGACATTGAATTGTTTTTGCATCACATACAGGATTCTGCTGGGTTCATGGTGGAGGCCATGAAGGACCTTGGCATGCTGAATGCAAGGGCTACTTCCATGGCGATTTCAGCGCACAGAAGACTCTGGGTACGCCAATGGACTGCAGATGCAGAATCCAAGAAAAGTGTGGAGAACCTACCCTTCGCAGGTCAGGCTCTGTTTGGGGACGCATTGGATGCATGGATCTCCACGGCAACTGCGGGTAAGTCAACCTTTCTCCCCTCAGCAGCACCACCAACTAGGAAATCTTATCCTACGTCTACACTGCAGTCCTTTCGGACCGCAAAATTTTTAAAATCCAAATCCCCTTCCATCTTCTTTAGGGGTGGTCGGGGAAAATCCAGAAAACCTGCACCAACAGGTTCTCAGGAACAGAAACCAGTTCTGCTTCCTCAGAATCTTCAGCATGACGGTGGACCTCCCAGCCTGGAGATTGGGCAGGTGGGAGCGAGACTAAAAAATTTCAGTCACATCTGGGTGTCATCATGACTAGACCCCTGGGTGACAGACATTGTTACCCAGGGCTACAGACTGGAGTTTCAGGAACTCCCACCTCACAGAAGCCATTCAAAAATTGTTGCGAACAAATGTTATTGTTCCAGTTCCACCTCACCTAAAACACAAGGGTTATTACTGAAACCTGTTTGTGGTACCGAAACCAGACGGTTCGGTAAGGCCGATTAAACCTAAAGTCATTGAACCCCTACTTGACTCAAATTCAAGATGGAGTCTCTGAAAGCGGTGATCTCAGGTCTGGAAGAGGGGGAATTCCTAGTATCCCTGAATATTAAGGATGCGTACCTTCACATTCCGATCTGGCCGCCTCACCAGGCTTATCTCTGATTTGCACTGTTGGATTGTCAGTTCGAGGCACTGCCTTTTGGCCTCTCCACAGCACCGAGGGTGTTCACCAAGGTCATGGCAGAGATGATGCTACTCCTTCGCAGGCAAGGAGTGAACATAATTCCATATCTGGATGATCTGCTGATAAAAGCATCTTCCAGGGAGAGGTTGTTGCAGAGTATTGCTCTCTCAACTCGACTACTCCAGGATCACGGGTGGATCCTGAACCTTCCAAAGTCACATTTGGAGCCGACAAGGAGACTGCCCTTCCTGTGGATGATACTCGACATGGAAGCGCAGCGGGTGTTTCTGCCAGTGGAGAAAGCGTTGGTGATCCAATCAATGGTTCGGGATGTCTTGAAGCCAGCCCGGGTCTCGGTTCATCAGTGCATTCGCCTTCTGGGGAAGATGGTTGCCTCCTACGAGGCTCTATAATACAGAAGATTCCATGCAAGGTTCTTCCAGCTGGATCTCCTGGACAAGTGGTCAGGATCACACCTTCACATGCATCGGCGGATATGCCTGTCGCCGAAAGCCAGAATTTCACTCCTCTGGTTGCTGCAAACTTCTCACCTACTCGAGGCACGCAGGTTCGGTATTCAGAATTGGATTCATCTAACCACGGATGCAAGTCTCAGAGGTTGGGGAGCGGTCACCCAAGGGGAAAACTTCCAAGGAAGGTGGTCAAGTCTGGAATCCATCCTTCCGATAAACATTCTGGAGCTAAGGGCCATATACAACAGCCTTCTTCAAGTAGCGCATCTTCTGCAAGATCGGGCCATTCAGGTTCAGTCGGACAATGTAACGGCAGTGTCCTACATAAACCGACAGGGCAGAACGAAGAGCAGAGCGGTAATGTCAGAGGTAACAAGAATCCTCCTCTGGGCGGAAAAGCACACGGTAGCGCTATCATCAATCTTCATTCCGGGAGTGGACAACTGGGAAGCGGACTTCCTCAGCAGACACGATGTCCATCCAGGAGAATGGGGCCTCCACCCGAAGGTGTTCGCAGAGGTGACAAGTCGATGGGGTGTGCCTCAGGTAGATATGATGGCCTCTCACCTCAGCAAGATGCTTCTGAGGTACTGTTCCAGGTTGAGAGACCCACAGGCAGTGATGGTGGACGCACTGGTAACTCCGTGGGTGTTCCATTCAGTGTATGTGTTCCCTCCACTTCCACTCATCCCAAGGATTCTCAAACTAATAAAAAGAACAAGAGTTCAGGCGATCCTCATTGCTCCGGACTGGCCAAGAAGGGCTTGGTACGCGGATCTTCTGGAATTACTGCTGGAGGATCCGAGGCCTCTTCCTCTTTGCGAGGACCTTCTGCAACAGGGGCCGTTCGCCTATCAAGACTTACAGCGGCTACGTTTGATGGCATGGAGGTTGAACGCCAGATCTTAGCTCGGAAGAGCATCCTGAAGAAGATCATTCCTACCCTGATTCAAGCTAGGAAGGGAATTACGTCTAAACTTTACCATCGGATTTGGAAAAAGTATATGTCTTGGTGTGAATCCAAGAAGTTTCCAACGGTGGAGTTTCAACTGGGACGGTTTCTCCTCTTTCTTCAAACAGGTGTGGACGTGGGCCTCCGCTTGAGCTCCATAAAGGTTCAGATTTCGGCCTTGTCCATTTTCTTCCAGAAAAAATTGGCTGCCCTCCCGGAGGTTCAGACATTGTTGAAAGGGGTTCTGCACATCCATCCACCTTTTGTGCCTCCTACGGCACCTTGGGATCTTAATGTGGTGCTGCAGTTCCTGCAATCGGATTGGTTCGAACATTTGCAGGAGGTGGACGTCAAGTTTCTTACGTGGAAGGCGGTCACACTGTTGGCATTGGCATCTGCTAGACGTGTGTCAGAATTGGGGGCATTGTCATGCAAGAGCCCCTACTTGATTTTCCATGAAGATAGGGCTGAGCTCAGAACGCGTCAGCAATTTCTTCCGAAGGTTGTGTCAGCTTTTCATGTGGTGCCAGTGACTACTGACTCCTCAACTACCTCAAAGTCCTTGGATGTGGTGAGTGCTTTGAATATTTATGTGAAGAGAACTTCTCATCACAGGAAGTCGGATGCTTTATTTGTCCTTTATGATCCCAACAAGGTTGGGTGTCCTGCTTCTAAGCAGACAATTTCTTGCTGGATCAGATTTACTATCCAGCATGCTTATTTGACGGCAGGCTTGCCGTGTCCAAAATCTGTTAAGGCCCACTCTACTTGTAAAGTGGGTTCATCCTGGGCTGCTGCCCGGGGTGTCTCGGCTTTACAGCTTTGCCGAGCAGCTACCTGGTCTGGGTCAAACACATTTGCTAAGTTCTACAAGTTCGGTATTTTGGCCTCTGAGGACCTAAAGTTTGGTCAATCTATTCTGCAGGAACCTCAGCACAGGGGCGGATCTAGACTTCTCCTATAGGGGGGGTGGTTTTAAAATTAATCTGGACTCCTCCCCCTTCCAGTCCGCTAGGCCGTAGTGATACACAATACATACACTACTAACACACACACACGCACAGACACTAGTGACACACCATACATACACTACTAACACACACACACACACACTAGTGATACACCACACACACACACACACACACACACACACACACACACACACTAGTGATACACTACATACACTACTATACACACACACACACACACACACACACACACTATTGATACACCATACATACACTACTAACACACAGACACTAGTGATACACCATACATACACTACTAACACACACACACACACACACACACACACACACACACACACTAGTGATACACGGCATACACAACCCCTAGTAACACTCCATGCACATAGACACTAGTGATGTACCATACAGTACATACACAGACACAATAGGATACAGTAGAGTCCCGTCCACCCGGCGCTCCTCCATCTGCCGGGACAGGCCGCCTGTCTCTGCTGCCCTGTCTCTCCGCAGGACAGAACTCCGGCCGCTCTCTCCACACCAGCCAATCGCCTCCCCCTCCTCTCCCCGCCCCTCACCTGTTGTGCGTCCTTGCGGTTCCTGATCTGCCAGACATGGCGGCGGCAGCTCCTCCGCAGCTGAAGGAGCGAACTAGGCTGCGGTGCGGGGAGTTGTACTGCTGCTGCCACTGGTAGCTGGGGCACACTGGGTGGTCCAGCCCAGCGCCGTGTCAGTTGCCCTGTCAATGCGGCCAGATCCCAGCCGTCACACTCAACTTCCCCCATCTCTGCTGCCCGCAGGAACAAGTGGGCGGGTCTAGGTCGCTGAGTTACAGGGGGCGATCGCCCTCATCGCCCCCTGCTGGATCCGCCACTGCCTCAGCACTCTCCCTCCCGTACTGGGAGCTTTGGTACATCCCCATGGTACTAAATGGACTCCAGCATCCTCTAGGACGTAAGAGAAAATAGGATTTTAATTACCTACCGGTAAAACCTTTTCTCGTAGTCCGTAGAGGATGCTGGGTGCCCGCCCAGTGCTTCAGATTCCTGCATTGTTACTTGGTTCAGTATTGTTGTTTCAGCCGTTGCTGAATTGTTCCAAGTTGGTTAGCTTGGCTTTACTTTTTGTTATGTGTGAGCTGGTATGAATCTCACCACTATCTGTATTTCCTTCTCTCGAAGTATGTCCGTCTCCTCGGGCACAGTTTCTAGACTGAGTCTGGTAGGAGGGGCATAGAGGGAGGAGCCAGCCCACACTATTAAACTCTTAAAGTGCCAGTGGCTCCCAAATGACCCGTCTATACCCCATGGTACTAAATGGACCCCAGCATCCTCTACTGACTACGAGAAAAGGATTTACCGGTAGGTAATTAAAATCCTATTTTGTGCAGTTTCTGAGTTGCCCAGAACTTACTCTGCCGCTGCGATCACTTCAGCCTGTCCGGGCCCGGAATTGACGTCAGACTCCCGCCCTGCAAACGCTTGGACTTGCCTGCGTTTTTCCAACCACTCCCTGAAAACGGTCAGTTGCCACCCACAAACGCCTTCTTCCTGTCAATCTCCTTGCATTCGACTGTGTGCATGGATTTTTCGTAAAACCCATCGCACAGCAACGATCCGCTTTGTACGTGTACAATGCGCGTGCGCATTGCGGCGCATACGCATGTGCAGTTTTTACCTGATCACAGCGCTGCACAAAAAGCTAGCGTGTGATCAGGTCTGAATTAGGCCCTATGTACAGTAGTATGTGTTTGCCTCCTGCATTGTTATTCTATTCCCTATCTGAGCTGGCCTCGTCCTGCATGTGTATGTGTATATGAGTTGGAAAGTGATATCACTATCTCTCTTGTCATATCAGAGTTCTGTATGGTTGATGTGGAAAGACGCATTTCCAACTCGACACCGTTCAGAGTCCATCACTGCAAGACGTCATCTAATCAATCTGCAACAAAACATACCTTTAAAACTGAAATCCAAGAACCCTACAGCATGGCAGTTAGGAGCTGATTGGCTGGTACTTTATCTCTCTCCACTTAGTAAATCTGCTCCTATGGGCGGGATGTACTAAAGCAAAAATGCGGTAAAACCCCCGAAAACGGGGGGTTTACTGCATTTTCATATTTACTAACACCCTACCGCCGCGTTTTCGGCCTATGGGCTTCTTTTCGCCGACCGCCGCAGACGCCGATCCTCCTCCCCCCCGGCTTACCTTTCTCCAGGCTGCCCTGGACCCGGAAGGTAGTCTCCTCCTCCCCCCAGCAACGCAGCCGGAGGTCCTTCCGGCTGCAGGGGGGAGGAGGAGGCGCCGGGGGCAGCCTGCTGCTGCTTCCCGGCGTCTAGCCAGTGTGGGGACCCCTGGGAGGTAACGGAGACCCCCCTCAGACCACCTAACAGGTATCGCGGGGGGCCTCCGTCACCGCATCGCGATGTTGATTGCATATGTTAGTACATATGTGATCAACATCGCTGCGGTTACCGGCGAGGGGCGGCGATGTATGTTAATACATCCCGCCCTATGTGAGAGTTAAATATACCTATTTTTGAAAACCAGATGCAATAAAACGGTTAAAGCATCTAGTTTCTTTACACCTATATTAATTAATCATCAGGGGTCTGAATTTGGTGAAAAGAAATATTCCAAAACTTCATTGGTACAAAGTAGACACGGTGCAGTATAGGTGTTATCTTGCCAAAATAGACCCTTAGAGCCAGATAGAGAGTTAACCAATCAGCACGAGGCTGTCTTCTTTATAGAGGGTACTTAATAAATGATAGCCAGAACCTGATTGGTTGCTATGAGCAACTTCTCCCCTTGTCTTCTATAGATGGGTTGATATTATTATTTATTATTATCCTTTATTTATGTGGCACCACAAGGGTTCCGCAGCGCCCAATTACAGAGTACATAAGCACATAATCAAAACAGGAAAGCAGTGACTTACAGTTGAAGACAATATAGGACAAGTACAGGGTAACTAAACATCGCTACATCGGCAGATGACACTGAGATAAGTATCAAGGTAGCAGAAAACCGCAGGATTTGGGCAGTTGAGGATTATTAAAGTGAGAAAAGGATAAGCACATGAGGGAAGAGGGCCCTGCTCGTGAGAGCTTACATTCTAAAGGGGAGGGGGAGACAGACAGGAGTGACACAGACGGGGTACATAGAGAGCGTGGAACAGAGGGTTAGGATGAGATTTGGATGGGTTTGGTAAAGAAGTGGGTCTTAAGAGCTCGTTTGAAGTTCTGTAGAGAGGTGGAGAGTCTGAGGGGCATATTCAATTGTAGTCGAAAGCTGCCGTCTGTCGAAAAGACGGCAGTTTTCGACTTTTTTAGGTTGGAAGGGGTTCCGACCTATTCAATCTAACCCCAAATTATTCGACAAGTCGAGGAATTCGACTTGTCGAAAAGCACGTGGATCGGCGGAATAGCCGAAGTCAGATGCAGGAGCAGAGACGAGTAGAGCCGCGGGCAGACGGGGGAGAGCAGCGCCAGAGGATGTGTCACAGCCGCCGCTCACAGCAGCGTCCACCCGGCTGCAGCAAGCAAGACCTCGCTTGCTGGAGCCGGGTAGACGCTACCGTGAGCGGCGGCTGTGATGCGGGAGCAGAGACAGGGGAGAGGAGGACATGGGGGGTGGGAGACGGGGGTGAGCCACGGCCAGACGGGGGAGAGCAGCGCTACAGAAGCGGCCAGCGTAGCCGGAGGATGTCACAGCCGCCACACACAGCAGCGAGCTGCTGCGAGCGGCGGCTGTGACATCCTCCGGCTATGCTGCTATAGCCACTGCTGTAGCGCTGCTCTCCCCCATCTGCCCGCGCCTCTCCTCCGTCTCAGCTCCGTCTCAGCTCCTGCTTCTCAATTTGACTTTTATTAAAGTTGAATTGAGATTGCATTGAATAGCCCAGGTCGGATCCATTCCGACAAATTAATAGCGGAATGGATCCGACTTCAATTGAATATACCCCTGAGGGGGAGAAGTAGAAAATTCCAGAGTAAGGGAGCAGCACGTGAAAAATCATGGAGATAGGAGTGGGAGGAAGTAATCAGAAGACAGGAGAGGCGTGCATTAGCAGAGTGAAGAGGACGGGTGGGAGAGTAAAGGGAGATAAGGTCAGAGATGTAGATGGGAGAGGAGTGGGTGAGGGCTTTGTGAGTGTGAGAAGTTTGAATTGGATTCTGAAAGGGAAGGGAAGCCAGTGGAGGGCCTGTAGGAGAGGGGAGGTGGATGTAGTGCGTTTGGTGAGGAAGATGGTCCGGGCTGCAGCATTGAGGATAGATTCAAGTGGACAGAGGTAATTGTCAGGAATGCCAGTTAGGAGGAGATTGCCGTAATCCAGTCTGGAAATGATCAGTGAGTTGATAATGGTCTTGATGGCATCCTGGGTGAGAAAGGGTGTGATCCTGGATATATATTTGAGATGAAACACGAGTTTTATGGTAAGAACTTACCTTTGTTAAAACTCTTTCTGCGAGGTACACTGGGCTCCACAAGTAATGGACAATGGGGTGTAGAGTAGGATCTTGATCCGAGGCACCAACAGGCTCAAAGCTTTGACTGTTCCCAGAATGCATAGCGCCGCCTCCTATATCACCCCGCCTCCCTGCACAGGATCTCAGTTTTTAGTTAACCAGCCCAATGCAGTAGCAGGAAAAGAGACGACAACAGTTAGTAGCCACAACACCGCATTCTCACGACAGGAGACGTGTCAGCGGCTAATGCCATACCAACCCAAAGAAGCTAAGTGCGCCAGGGTGGGCGCCTTGTGGAGCCCAGTGTACCTCGCAGAAAGAGTTTTAACAACGGTAAGTTCTTACCATAAAACTCGTTTTCTGCTGCGGGGTACACTGGGCTCCACAAGGAATGGACAATGGGGATGTCCTAAAGCAGTTCCTTATGGGAGGGGATGCACTGTAGCGGGCACAAGAACCCGGCGTCCAAAGGAAGCATCCTGGGAAGCGGCAGTATCGAAGGCATAGAACCTTATGAACATGTTCACAGAGAACCACGTAGCCGCCTTGCACAATTGTTAAAGGGTCGCACCACGTTGGGCCGCCCAAGAAGGTCCAACAGACCGAGTAGAATGGGCCTTAATGTGATCAGGAGCAGAGAGACCAGCCTTCACATAAGCATGTGCAATCACCATTCTAATCCACCTGGCCAGAGTTTGCTTGTGAGCAGGCCAGCCACGTTTGTGAAACCCAAACACAACAAAAAGAGAATCAGATTTCCTAATAGGAGCAGTTCTCTTCACATAGATACGTAGAGCCCGTACCACATCCAAAGACCGCTCTTTGGGAGACAGACCAGGAGAAACAAGTGCCGGAACTACAATCTCCTGATTAAGGTGGAACGAAGAAACCACCTTAGGTAGATAGCCGGGACGAGTCCTTAGAACCGCCCGGTCACGGTGAAATATCAGATATGGGGAACTACATGACAAGGCACCCAAATCCGACACTCTTCTAGCTGAAGCAATAGCCAGCAGAAACACCACCTTAAGGGAAAGCCACTTAAGGTCAGCTGAACCAAAAGGTTCAAACGGAGACTCTTGTAACGCCTCCAAAACCACCGACAAGTCCCAAGGAGCCACAGGCGGGACATAGGGAGGTTGGATACGCAACACGCCCTGAGTAAAGGTATGTACATCAGGTAAGGTCGCAATTTTTCTCTGAAACCACACCGACAAGGCAGATATTTGAACCTTGAGGGAGGCCAGACGCAGGCCTAAGTCCAGGCCCTGCTGAAGAAAAGCCAACAACTTGGCTAGACTAAACTTGGAAGCGTCATAATCGTTAGATGCGCACCAAACAAAGTAAGAATGCCAGACCCTATAGTAAATCCGAGCCGAAGCCGGTTTCCGGGCCCGCAACATAGTTTGAATGACCGCCTCAGAAAACCCTTTAGCCCTTAAGACGGAAGCTTCCACGCCGTCAAAGACAGCCGGGCTAGGTCCTGGTAGACACAGGGGCCCTGAACGAGGAGGTCTGGGCGTTGTGGAAGTAGAATTGGACGCTCTGACGATAGGCCTTGCAGGTCTGAGAACCAGTGCCGTCTGGGCCACGCTGGAGCTATGAGAAGCAGAATTCCTTTTTCTTGCTTGAACTTCCGTATTACCCTGGTCAGGAGTGACACCGGAGGGAACACGTACGGCAGCCGAAACCTCCACGGTACCGCCAGCGCATCCACGAATGCTGCTTGAGGATCCCTTGTCCTTGCATCCGAAGACCGGAACCTTGTTATTGTGTCGAGACGCCATCAGATCTACGTCTGGAAGGCCCCACCTTTCCACTAGGAGTTGACACACTTCTGGATGGAGGCCCCACTCGCCGGCATGCACGTCATGACGGCTGAGAAAGTCCGCTTCCCAATTGAGGATTCCCGGAATGAATATTGCCGATATGGCCGGTAGATGGCGTTCTGCCCACTGTAGAATCCGTGAGACTTCCTTCATTGCCAGACGACTTCGAGTGCCGCATTGATAATTTATGTAAGCCACTGTGGTGGCGTTGTCCGACTGTACTTGAACAGGACGGTTCTGAATTAAATGCTGGGCTAGGTTCAAGGCATTGAAGACCGCCCGCAACTCCAGAATATTGATCGAGAGGAGGGACTCCTCCTTGGTCCACCGCCCCTGAAGGGAGTGTTGCTCCAGCACCGCGCCTCAACCTCTTAGACTGGCATCTGTCGTCAACAGGACCCAGTCAGATATCCAGAACGGACGGCCCCTGCAAAGTTGTTGGTCCCGGAGCCACCAGAGCAGCGACAGACAGACCTCCGGAGTCAATGAGATCATTTGAGACCTGATCCAGTGAGGCAGGCCATCCCATTTGGCTAGAATCGGCCTCTGGAGAGGGCGAGAGTGAAATTGAGCGTACTCCACCATGTCGAATGCTGACACCATGAGGCCCAGCACCTGCATTGCCGAATGTATCGACACTTGCGGACGAGATAGGAAGCAACGAATCCTGTCCTGAAGTTTCAGGACTTTCTCCTGAGACAGGAACAACCGCTGGTTGTGAGTGTCCAATAGTGCTCCCAGATGCATCATGCTCTGAGCAGGGATCAGGGATGACTTCTTCCAGTTGATGAGCCACCCGTGGGCTTGCAGAAACCGGACCGTCACATCTAGATGACGCAGGAGAAGTTCTGGGGAATTTGCCAGGATTAACAAGTCGTCCAAATACGGCAGTATCCTGACCCCTTGACGGCGGAGTACCACCGTCATCACCGCCATGACTTTTGTAAAGACTCACGGAGCCGTTGTTAAACCAAAAGGTAACGCCCGAAACTGGTAATGGCAGTTGCCAATCGCAAATCTCAGGTATTGCTGATGAGACACTGCTATAGGAATATGCAGGTAAGCACCCTGTATATCCAGGGAGACCATGAAGTCCCCAGGTTCCAAAGCCAGAACTATAGAGCGAAGGGTTTCCATCCGGAACTTGGAAACCTTCACAAACGTGTTCAATGCCTTGAGGTTGAGAATGAGCCGGGAGGACCCATTCGGTTTCGGGACTAGAAACAGTGGAGAATAGTACCCCCGGCCCCTCTGCGCAAGAGGCACCTGTACTACGACTCCTGTATCCAGGAGGGTCTGTACCACCGAATGTAGAGTGTTTGCCTTTGTCTTGTCCAACGGGACATCTGTCTGGAAAAATCGATGATGGGGTCGGTTTTTGAAGGCTATGGCGTAACCTCGAGTGACGACTTCCCGTACCCAGGCAACCATTCCTGGGTATACCCTAGAAGCCGGCCCCCCACCCTGGGATCCCCCAGAGGGAGGCCCGCCCCGTCATGCGGCAGGCTTATCTGTCTTGAAGCTGGCTGACGGGCCGCCCAGGCTCTTTTGGGCTTAGGCTTACCAGGTTTGGAAGTGCGGGCCTGCTTGTTGTACGCCTGACCTTTACTTTACCTGAAGGACGAAAGGGGCGAAAGGAAGTACTTTTAGCCTTCGATACAGAAGGAGCAGTACTTGGCAGACAGGCAGTTTTGGCAGTAGCCAAGTCAGCCTCAATCTTATTTAAATCCTCCCCAAACAGAATATCTCCCTTTAAAAGGGAGTACCTCCAGGGTTTTTCTAGAGTCCAGATCCACAGACCAGGATCTCAGCCACAATATCCGGCGAGCCAGGACTGACGTAGTAGAGGCCTTGGCTGCCAGGATACCGGCATCAGAAGCCGCCTCTTTAATATAACGAGAAGCTGTGACAATATAAGACAAGCATTGTCTAGCATGGTCAGAGGAGATTTCAGCATCTAACTCCAAGGCCCATGCTTCAATGGCCTCTGCAGCCCAAGTAGCTGCAATATTGGGCCTTTGTGCAGCACCCGTGAGGGTGTAAATCGCTTTCAGAAAACCCTCCACACGTTTATCCGTAGGCTCTTTTAGAGACGTGACGGTGGTGACCGGTAGAGCTGAGGAAACCACCATCCTAGCCACATGTGAGTCCACCGGAGGAGGCGTTTCCCAATTCTTAGACAGCTCCAGCGCGAGGGGATAGCGAGCCAGCATCTTCTTTTGAGGCACAAACTTCGTACCCGGGTTTTCCCAGGGTTCCTGACGTATATCAATTAGGTGGTCAGAGTGAGGTAAAACTTGTTTAATCACCTTCTGACGCTTGAACCTATCTGGTTTCTTAGGAGGAACGGATGGCTCGGGATCATCCGTAATGCGTAAAATTAACTTAATAGCCGTCAAAAGATCAGGAACATCCACATGTTAACCACCCTCCCCATCAGCCGTGTCTGAGTCAGAACCTGTGGGGTCAGTGTAAGTGCCGTCTTCATCCGACGCGGTGTCAGTGACAGCAGTGGATTGTGAGGAGACAAGCGCTCGCTTAGAGGACCCCTTGGACTTAGGCGAGCGACAGTCAGACTTTTTAGTAGTCAGGGACTGGTTCAACTTCTTTATTTGAGCAGATAAATCGTCCACCCACGGCGGGTTAGCTGCAGGGACCACAAATGGTTGCACCGGCATTGGGGGTCCCATAGGGGGTGTTAGTTTATGAACTAGCGTATGCAGAAGCGTGGAAAAAGCGGCCCACGGCGGGTCATTATTTTCCCCCGTTGCCACCGTCCCACTGGGGGGCAAGGAGCCCCCAGAACCAGAGCCCAAAGCTGCTATATTCTCCTCACCAGCAGTGTGTTCAGCCCCAGAACCGTTACCCTCAGAAGCAGACATGATATAACTTGCAGTATCAGGTAACACAGTACAATTTGGCAGCAGCACAATACCTCTAGCCCAAACCCTTGCGTAGTGTAGTCAGCACCAGCAGAGATAAAGGAGAGATATGGTGACTAAATCACAGAGAAAAATACGTAATACAGTATATCTTTGTGAAAATCCTATATTAGATAAAACCTGACGCACCAAGCCCCCTCAGGTTATAGAATATAGGGATAGCAGGTTGAGTGAAAGACACGAAATGGACACCACTCAGCTATCAAATGCACACACAAATAGTCACAGTCTGTACAATGCAGAGGTTATTACTAACAATAATACTGCACTGGACTAGCTTACACAGCTATATAACAATAGATATAACAGTACACAGTAAGAACTGGATGTATATCACAGGGTAATTGTACTAGGAAACCCTGAATAAGTGCACTCTTTCTTAACTAACACTGACTAAAAAAGGCAGGTACAATACTTAAGTGTCTTGTAAAGTCACAGCACTGACAAACAGGCGGCTTTACATAGGAGGATTTGCCCAAGCATTACCAGGAACAGTGAGCTGAGGGATAATGGCGCCGCAGACACTGCCGGGGAATGAGGAAGAGACAGATATGCAGCTCCAGGGCGGGAACATTTGCAGAAAATGGCGCCCTGGGGCTGGGGGAGGGGCTTCAAGTCCAAGCTCTATACCCCTGCTGGCAAAACCACCGGGTACTGCGGGCGCTAATAAAATGGTTTATAGAGAAAACCTGACCTGTCCCATGCCCTGGTGATCTAGTGGGATCGCCTGTACTGCCACAGTGTCCACCGCCAGCGCGCGCGGCCCGCCTCCCACTGACCGTGCCGGATCGCGATAAAGACCGGGTCCCGCAAGCGGGACCCACTTACCACCTCCCGAAGCAGGGCCACGCGATCCCGGAGAGCCCCCGTCGTGTGTGCCTGACCATAGAAGAAAACCGGAGCCTCCTGCTGTAGTTACCCGGCAACAAGGGGTCGGGACTGTACAGCGCCGCTGGGGAGAGCTGGAGCTGCAGCAGTGAATGTCTTCTGACATTTACCACCGTTGCTGCCCTTGAAGTCTTCACTTTTTTCCTCAGAAAAAAAGCTCTTCTTAGGGCTGCCTGGGGCAACCCTTCTGTTAAGTGCCTGCTTACTGCAGCACCAACTACAAAACTGAGATCCTGTGCAGGGAGGCGGGGTGATATAGGAGGCGGCACTATGCATTCTGGGAACAGTCAAAGCTTTGAGCCTGTTGGTGCCTCGGATCAAGATCCTACTCTACACCCCATTGTCTATTCCTTGTGGAGCATAGTGTACCCCGCAGCAGAAATGACAGGTTTGTGAGAGGTGCTGAATGTGTGGTTTGAAGGAGAGGGAGGAGTCAAGGATTACGCCAGGACAGCGCACTTGATACATCTCCCTCTAGTGTCTATTCTGATCATATAGGGCTTTATTCAAAGATGGACGCAGATCACTGCTTGCGCAGCCAGATCTGCGTTCACCTCTGCACTTGCTGAGGACTGCCCAGTACAAGGCAAGGCCGCCCAGCATGTGTCGGGCCGCTTTCCAATGCTTACACAATTAGATTACAGACGCATAGGAACTAAGGTTGACCCCTGGCAGTGCATCCTGCCTGCGCTGTCAGGTGGGCCGCTGCCAATTTTTAAATTGGAGCGGCTGTGTGTGACATCATGCAGCCGCCCTTAAAACGGTCCAGGCACACCCCTGTTTGGCCCTCCCCCACAATGCTGCAATGAGCCCCCCCCCCCTCCCCAATGGACTGTCAATCACATTGCAGTCGTATCCATCAGGGATGTGACTGCAATGTGTGGACCCGCGCATTTGTGGGCAGGTCTGAATGACCCACCATAATCCCTAAAGAAAAAGCCATGAAAGTTATCCTAACATGGGGAAACTATCACAAACAACACCCACAGCCAGCAATCAGATATAAACACTGACAATCTGGTACCAGTTAGGCTAAGAAAAGGTAATGTGCAATTGGTGGCTATGGGTATGGTTTGCGCCTGACCCATTTTTCACAAGACATATCTTTTTATATTTATTATGAAATGCTGTCTGTCCCCGAAAAGATTGCATATCTCCACATATTGTGTCAATTAGGAATCTTTACTTCAACTGAATGTACTTAGCGGCAGTCGTCGGGATGCGCTCTGTTGATCAAAGCTGTAACTAGACATTTTGGTGCCCTGTGCCAGACAGAGAATTGGTGCCCCTCTCCCTCTTACAGTATATTTAAAATAGGGATAGTGTGTGCCGAAGGGGGTGTGGCATTCCAGGGAAGGGGCGTGACCACATAATAGTACCAATTTACATTACACCGCACAGTAGTGTCCATTATTCACATTACACCACACAGCAGAGGTCCTTATACACATTACACCACACAGCAGAGCTCCTTATACACATTACACCACACAGCAGCGCTCCTTATACACATTACACCACACAGCAGAGCACCTTATACACATTACACCACACAGCAGAGCCCCTTAGACACATTATACCACATAGCAGAGCCCCTTATACACATTATACCACAGCAGAGCCCCTTTTACACATTATACCACACAGCAGAGCCCCTTAGACACTTTTTAAGACACCTATACAGTACATGTTACACCACACAGTAGTGCCCCTTATACATGTTATACCACACAACAGAGCTCATTATACATATTATGCCACACAGCAGAGCCCATTATACACTTAAAACCACAGAGCAGAGCCCCATATACATGTTATGCCACACAGTAGTACCGCTTATACCAGGCTTTGACAAATGTTTTACAAATCTAGGAGCCAGGATGAACATGTAGGAGCCAGGCCACCACCCCCTCTCAAAACAAATTAAAAAAAATAAGTAAAACCCCTTGCCTCCGACCACAGCCACATTTCTAAGCTGTTACGCTGTGGGCAAACAACAAACCCCCACTCCCCCCACACCCCATGGCAACATTAATGAGCAACTAACCACCCTTCCCAATGGGCAACCATACTCCGTGGTCACACAACTAAGGGGGAACCCCCCCGGGAAAAAATCCCCCCCATCCTGTGATTTATATTGTACCTGCTGTCTGTCTAATCCCTATCCCAAAACATTCTGTGAAACGTAGCTCATATGCTACAGTGGCAGACGCCATATAAAGAGCTTAGTACATTTCATATTTTACAAGCCACCATAGAAATCCTATGCTGCTTTTTGTGAACGAAAAAGACGGGAACTGCAGCAGATATCTCTGATCTTTCTTACAGTCTCGGATAGTTTATTTTGCAGTTGTCCCCCAATAATGAATGGTTTGGGTGGAATTTGCTTTGAAATGTTGTTGATAAATGTACCCCTGTTTTCTATATACACTAATGTATAGAGCATTTACATGTCCTGGACGTTTTTTTGGTGGGGATAGTCCGTCCCATGTATGGTTTGCTCTCAAAGATGTCAGGAACTGTAGAAAAGACAAGTGTTGCTTAGACTGAGTACGCACTTGCCAATATATCTTTCGTACAGCCGACCAGTCGGCCATTGGTCGGTGTGTGCCGACAATATATTCACAAACCACGTCGTCTAAAGATATATCATGTCGGCCGTGAAGAATGGCAGCTGCAGATAAATCTTGCAAGAACATATGGTCAACCCACCCATATGCCGACCGCAGGAACAACCAACAATGGCATCACACCGTAATGTCTGGCCAGACATACCATGTGGCGGATCGGCAAGTGTATATGCTTACCAGAATCGGCCACTTGGTCGGTGGGTCCGTCAGTTTGCGAGTCCATTATTAAAATGTGTACCCAGCATTACACTCTACCAAGCAGCGTATATAGAAAGTGATTATAATAGCATAGGCCTGATATTTGCAATTGAAGTTAGCCTTTAAGTAAGCCTTTCCTTCTCTCACTTCTTCGGCTTAAATCGTGCATTAAAAAAACAATATCATCTGGATTTAACGACTGCAATCTTCCCATTGTGTGGTTTTAAAGAGGAAACAGAAAGCATTTAGAGTGACTAAAATCAACCGACCAATTCCAAGCTTTCTCAGTAAAAGCTGTATAATTAGGTCTGTGTTGTTTTGTTCATTTGCTCTTGTAATAATATGTTTCTAATATTGCATTTGGCCCGTTAATAAATTATTAATCCGGGAGTTAATAATTGATGTTAATTGGTGCTATAAGCTACTTTCACCAAGAAATGTGACCAAAGGTCAGGACTAGTTAACAGCTGAGGTGAAACCTTTTTTTCTCAAGGTTTTTTTTTTCTCTTCGGCCAAAGCGCTTCATGTTTTCCAAACCGCTACTCAGAATCCTATAGGTGGAGGGAAGGAACGCTGTGGGTGAAAGTAGGAGTCAGGTGATGCTGTAGGACTTTGTGACTTAAAGGATCGCAAGAGACGCTGAGGTACTGGACCCAGAATTTGCTGTCGGAGAAAAGCCATCTAACAGTGGGACTGCACCTCATTCCGCTTGTGTAACAAGGTACGACTGTGGTGTACGTGAATAACACAAAGCGGTATTAAATATAGATACTGGATAGATCGTTTTTAACTATTATTCCTTTACAAATCTACAGAAATAGATTATTTGTTACTCATTATTACACTCTTGAAGGGGTTCTTCTTACTGTATATTTATAGAATACAGAAATGAGTTGTGAAATGATCGTTTGACTACATTTTTGAAAAATGTTTTCCCCTCCTGTAATAAATCTATAAAATTGATACATGATCATGAATAGTTTGTAAAAAATGATTTAATAACACAAGTATTATATTTATCTTGTGGAGTTGCTGATGCACAAGTAAAGGTATTAGCAACTTCATGTTATCTGCCAAAGCTGAATAAAAAAAACACACAGCAAATCTAATTGCTAAACATGCAGTAATACCAAGTTATGTTATATGATGTCCCATGTTTTTGCGTGAATGCACCCATTTTGGTGGCTACTGTATGTGCATTGTGCTGTGGTGGTTCAGCATGCCAGTGTCTGCCGTGGTGCAACAGGTAGCACAGATAAAATTAGCTAGAAACATGGGGCGGGGGGGAATACGTACCATTAATATTAGCAGCTGCGTTCTGTGTCACTATATCGCGCAGAGATACAGAATGCATTTTGGGGCCTATTTATTATTTATTGGGTTTTAGACCTGATCATTATAATTTCTTATCACTGCAAGTGCGATCACTTTGCTTTCAGTTTCGGTGTCCAGCCGTGCTGCTACGCATGCTGGGTCTGATTACTGCACTCTAATGGGTGCAATGTATGCGATGCACATGGGCCCCTGGGTCTAGTGGGGCCCATACCACACCCATTTTTTTTTTAATACCACACCATTTTCCCGGCATGTAATGCATGCGCAGCAGAGAAAATGGCCGCCATACCATTTTATCGGAGACCTGCACACCACCTAGAGCTTACAGTCATTGGCGCTGCCTGCTAGGTAGGAAGGGGGCCCTGACGGAGATGGCACATAGGCCGCCTCCTCTCTTAATACCTCCCTGTGACTGCACACGTGTAGTGAGGGATCCTACCGGTCACTCTCCCAATAACGTTTGTAGCTTATGTTTCCCATAAGTTAAAATGACTAATAGGGGCCAGTCTCAAGAGGCACTTGGTTAATTTGGCATTTAAACAGCCCCCACATAAACCTATGGGAGCTGTTTTTGAGACCGTAAATGACTCTACAAGCAGGGAATTTGTGGGTACCCCGGTAAAACTGGTATTTTCCGAGGTTATCAATTATTTATCAATCCAGAGCACCTAAGAAGTAGTTTTTAATGGAATATATATATATATATATATATATATTTATTTATTTTTATTTTTTTATTTTTTTTATTTTTTTAAATACAATGTTTGACCAATTTTTATTAACATGTTATTTTATGTATTTTTATTAGAAGCAATCTGATTAGCCAGCTCATGTGTACACAGATCCCCCGAGACTGGACTGGCAAACAGTAAGTTATCCCTGATGGAAATAAGTAGTGTACACACCAGCGGAAACCAAAGAGCAGTCCAGAGGCTTTACCATCAGTGTGCTTTATTGAGAGTTGTAGGTACAGCCGTGCTCACTGTGGTCACACTGGCTAAGGCGTAAAGTGGAGCGGGGTTGTAGCAGCTCACCGGCCGGTGCCTGTACACAAGATGCGGGTAGAGGTGCAGGATACTGGAACTGCGCTAATGAAGGAAAAATCAGGCAGGTCACCCGGAGTCTCCCACTACTGTATGTTATTCTGCATAGTAACAAGATGGTGCCACGCATGTGCAGCGCTAACTCTGGCAGCCATTTTGGTTAAGGAATGAAGCATCCCTGGAGGAGCCATATTGGAGTATGCTTAGTTGCGCTCTTTCTAGCAAATCCATACCACTTCAGGCCTCTTGTTCAATAACAGGCCTCTTAACGTCTGCACCGACCACAGTGCCATGAGCTATTTACTTACCTACCACCAGGGGCGGATTTAGGGGTCAGACTGCCCCTAGACACATTATTGGCCGCCTTTTTCACTAAGACCCCCTTTGCTACTAAGACCCTCATCCACTAATTGGTCATCTTCAGATTGGACTACTGTAACCTCCTCCTAACTGGCCTCCCTGACTACTACCTCTCTCCACTCCAATCCTTCCTCCGTGCTTCTGCTCAGCTCATCTTCCTCTCCAAACGTAACACGTCTCTCTTACTAGTCCTTTACTGGCTCCCCTTCCGAGTACAATTCAAACTACTTACACTCACTTTCAAAGCCCTCACCCACTCCTCTCCCATTTACATTTCTGACCCTTTTCTCTTTACATTTCTTTCTTTACATTTTATATTTACATTTCTCCCTTCAGACTCCCACCCAGTCTCTTCGCTCCACAAATACACGCCACCTCTCCCACCAACTGATTACTTCCTCCCACTCCCGCCTCCAAGCTTTTGCCCGTGTTGCTCCCTCCATTCTTCTTTAGCTCATTTGTTTATGTGCTTTGTTAGGCGCTGCGGATCCCTTGTGACGCCACTTACATAAAGGATAATAACAATAAACCTTGTAAACAGTGCAGAAATTTCCCATAGCAGCTTTTAAAGAAATCATTACTACAATGGTTTCTCTTCCTTATTCTCCAGATAATCTTCACATGCGTTTCTCACACTGGGATACTCCCTGAAGGTTTGTGAAAGATGACATGTTTTCTTTATGGAGACAGTATTTTACTTTCTAAAGGAAAACTTGAGCTATTTTCTATTTTCCGCCCTTCGCACAATGGTCTGAGTGTGAGGTAGAAACGGATGCAGCCGTTTGTATTGGCGATCCCCCGTCGGCGACTGCACTTTAATGTCCTTCCTGGTATATACTGTAGTACATCCGTATTTCTGAATGTGGAAGGGCTGCAATGTCCATTTTGAGTCTGGAGACAGTAACAACACACGGTACTGTACTTCTTTATCAGTCGTGCCAGTCCTATGGTAGGTGCAGATTTAACACCAGAGTACGGCCTCCAATGTGGGCAATGAAACCTCTGTGCATGCGAACACATTAGTGACACTCCCATAACATGCCCAAAACACAAAACATATTGGCCCTCATTCCGAGTTGTTCGCTCGTTAGTGGTTTTCGCAACAGAGCGATTTGTCGCAAACTGCGCATGCGCAATGTTCGCAGTGCGTCTGCGCCAAGTAAATTTGCCAAAAAGTTAGGTATTTTACTCACGGCTTAACGAAGAAATTTCTTCGTTCTGGTGATCGGAGTGTGATTGGCAGGAAGTGGGTGTTTCTGGGCGAAAACTGGCCGTTTTATGGGTGTGTGCGGAAAAACGCTGCCGTTTCAGGGAAAAACGCGGGAGTGGCTGGAGAAACGGGGGAGTGTCTGGGCGAACGCTGGGTGTGTTTGTGACGTCAAACCAGGAACGAAACTGACTGAACTGATCGCACTGGCAGAGTAAGTCCCAAGCTACTCAGAAACTGCAAAGAAATTTCTATTCGCAATTATGCGAATCTTTCGTACGCAATTCTGCAAAGCTAAGATTCACTCCCAGTAGGCGGCGGCTCAGCGTGTGCAAAGCTGCTAAAAGCAGCTAGCGAGCGAACAACTCGGAATGAGGGCCATTGTGCGTTTGTTTAGCCACCACCCAGGCACTGTCCTGGAATGGACAGCACTCTTCCCAAATATCTCTGATACCAAGCGCCTCAATCCCAGAAGCGTCATTGTGTCTGCACACTGTAGGCCTGATTCATGTTTGTAAGTAAAGCAAAAAAGCAAGTAACTTTGTGCCTGGAACATACTATGCTGCCATGCAAGGGGAGCAAATACATTTAAATTTTTCTGTGCAGGGTAAATACTGGCTGCTTTTGCATGTAGCCACAAGTGTTAGAAGGCTTTATTTTTACACTGCAATTTAGATTTCAGTCTGGACACTCCACATCTATCTAATCGTGTGAAATGCAAAAGGTGGCCAATTCTAATACAGATTACATTTAGGTATCACAAACTTCTTGTAACATACTGTACTAGCAATACTTTAAAATTTGAATTTGAAACATGGCGCCAGTGTCGCTACTGCCGCGGCCAGTCTGCGTAGCCATAGGTTAACCCTAGGAGTAGATGTTCCTCGTTGTTGCGTTGGTGCCACGTATGGGTACGCAGTCACTGAGGAAATTTTGATGGCATCGGTGGCCGCCTATCTTCTTTTTTGGGCGGCTGCTTCACTTGCGATGTTCAGCAGTTCCGTAGCCTGACAATTCGCAGCTGCATAGTCATTAAGGGGCACATTTATCAACGAGTGATAAAACTCGTTGTGAATGATAAATGGTGCTCCAACCACTCAGCTCCCAACTGTCATGTGTTCAGCTCCCAACTGTCATGTGTTCAGATCCTAACTGTCATGTGTTCAGCTCCCAACTGTCATGTGTTCAGATCCTAACTGTCATGTGTTCAGCTCCCAACTATCATGTGTTCAGATCCTAACTGTCATGTGTTCAGCTCCCAACTGTCATGTCTTCAGATCCTGTCATGTGTTCAGCTCCCAACTATCATGTGTTCAGATCCTAACTGTCATGTGTTCAGCTCCCAACTGTCATGTCTTCAGATCCTGTCATGTGTTCAGCTCCCAACTGTCATGTGTTTAGATCCCAACTGTCATGTGTTCAGCTCCCAACTGTCATGTGTTCAGATCTTAACTGTCATGCGTTCAGCTCCCAACGGTCATGTGTTCAGCTCCCAACTGTCATGTGTTCAGATCCTAACTGTCATGTGTTCAGCTCCCAACGGTCATGTGTTCAGCTCCCAACTGTCATGTGTTCAGATCCTAACTGTCATGTGTTCAGCTCCCAACGGTCATGTGTTCAGATCCTAACTGTCATGTGTTTGACAGTTAGGCAGCTGATTGGCTGGAGCATCATTTATCATACTCAATGAGTTTTATCATTCACAGCGAGTTTTATCACCTGTTGATAAATGGGCCCCTTAGTGTCATGAATATTGATTCACTCTTCAAAATACTTATCTGGCTTAAATTATGTTTTGCTATTATTTGTTGATATCTGTTTATTACTTTTACTTCTAGTTTTGCACATTTTACAATGCATTTGTAATATTATTATTATTATTATTATTATTATTAGTTATTGTTATCATTCGGATATATTACTGTGTTTATATTGCTATACTGTGGGCTCTTCCTCTTGTCCTGAGTTGTGAATTATCCTCCACCTTTCTGTTTGTTTCCCACAGTAACAAGGATTCGACCTTGTGATTATTATGCAACCAAGGGAATCCTTGTCACTAAGGGTAATTAATAGCCAAGCACATATGGAAACTATGTAACAAAACATGTATTTTTAGATAAGTCATATACAGACTGGAATTAACAGGGCCGGCTCTACCATTAGGCAGCTTTAGGCGGCTGCCTAGGGGTGCCATCCACTGGAGGGTATTATTGAATTCATCGTGCAAAAAAATGAAGGTTGTCTCTGTATGCAGGTCAGTAATGAACTTAAAGCTGGGGGGATGGAACACAATAAGGAGCATGCAAATATAGTGTGTCTGTGAGTATACACATGGTACACATACAATTTTACGAGATGTAGATGGCATCCCGTTGAACCAGATACTGGTGTTTAGAATACTGGCTCCAGAAGCCTGACACCTGTCAGAATGATGACGCCAGAAACCCAAGCTGCGGGGAGGGAGGAATAGGGTAAGGATAATTCATTTAATTTAAAATGATGTTATTATGATGCTCGGGATGCCACTGTCAGTATTCTGACCGTGTGTGTATGTATGTATGTATAATGATGCAATTCACCTCAGCCCACTTAGTGGCCACCTGCATCTCCCCTCCTGAAGGTGTGTGTGAGGGGGGAGGGGGTTGCAGGTTATGGGGCACTAGGCTGAAGGTTTGCCTAGGGTGTAGAGAGATCTTGCACTGACCCCGGGAATTAACTTCACCTATTCTCATAAAATATCCTGCTAATACTCATTTGCCTCTGAATTACCACCAAAAACCAGGTACATCTTTCAGTCAGGTTTCACGATAAATACTGGATACTCTGAGACAGTTTTGGAACTACCATGGGTAGCTGTGGCCAATATGGGGCCCAGAGGTCAAGCCCCTTCATCCCCTTGAAGCACCTGGGCACTGCCAGAGGCCCCACATCCTCAGAGCAGAGCAAGGGACCTACTGGAGGAGACTTCAAAGGGCCCCAGGCTAACATTTCGCTACGGTGCATGACGGTGCACTGTAGCGCTATTGTTCTGACACTACTTATCCAAGCTGGAGAAGCAGCTACTGTATGGTGGTCTGTCGAACCAGGTAACGCGCTAGTAACTTAGGGGCCCATTTATCACTGAGTGATAAGACCCGTTGTGAATGATAAAACTTGTTGCATATGATGCTCCAGACAATCAGCTCCCAACTGTCATTTTTAAAACACATGACAGAAGCTGAACACGTGACAGGAGCTGATTGGCTGGAGCCACAATATCCCTTAGAGGTCATTCTGTGTGCCCAGGATATCTGATACAATTCCTGCTTTTTTACAATACATTTTTACGTCAAGAGATATAGGGGGTCATTCTGACCCGATCGCACGCTGCAGTTTTTTGCAGCATAGCGATCAGGTCAGAACTGCGCATGTGCCGGTGCTGCAGTGCGCCGGCGCATGGCCGCCCGTCACTGCGCTACGATTGCCTCTGCCTGATTGACAGGCAGAGGCAGTCGATGGGCAAGAGGGGGCGAAACGGACGCGTTTGCCCGCCGTTTCGTGGGCGAGGTCCAGCCAACGCAGGCGTGGCCAGGCCATGCAGGGAGTGGCCCGCAGCGGCTGTGTGATGTCACATGCAGCACTGCGGGCCGGGGAGCGAAGAGTAGCTCCCGGCCAGCACGCTATAGCTGCGCTGGCCGGGAGCTACTCGTGAAGTGCGAAGTCATCACCGCTGTGCGATGCCTTTGCACTTCTGCGGGGGAAGGGGGGCACTGACATGCGGGGCAGACTAGCTCTGTGCTGGGCGTCCCCCCGCATGTCTGAGTTCATGATCGTAGCTGTGCTAAATTTAGCACAGCTACGATCAACTCGGAATGACCCCCATAGATAACAATAGATTTTACACTCCGAGGCTTTGCTATATAGACAGTATCTTGGGTTTTATGTTTTGTCCTTTTTAACTGTTCCTCAGCAACTTGCTCTTTTTGTGTTCTTCCGACTGTTTCTCTCCTGCCGGTAGTCAGGAGCATTGCTATATGCAATCCACGAGGGCGACTCCAACCTAGTACTGGAGTTCCGCCAATGAAATATTCCAGTGATAGAAGCACCTTCAAATCTAATTTAAGGTCATCCTCCCTATTATCACGCATGTAACCATCAGCCCCCTCCTTATCGTTCATTTAAAGAGTGGATTTGAGAACTTCATTATCGCTGCTAGTGATGTCATGACTTGGACGGAGGTTACAGGCATCTATCTCTGTAATGGGACGATGTCCACCTCACTTACAGCAGGACATCATTTTCTTGTAGGACTTAAAAAAAAAATGTTTTAACCTTTTCAATTATATTTTGCAATAACTGCAAGTAGGGAAAGATGCAGATAATATATTCAGGCCTGGATGAGTTTCCTCAGTGCCTAATACGTATCAGTGCCTAATACGTATTCATATCAGTCCCCTTATCGGGGACTGATATGAATTACACATGCCATCATGTCTACACTTGAGCCGCCAAAACTGATTTCTGTCTGGTAGTGCAGCCACCATTGCTAGTATTGGCACTTACACCTACGCTAGGCTGGGTGTAAGAGATCAGTCAGAAATAAGACTCCCCTCGACAAACGAGTGAGTCGGAATAAGATGCACCTCTGGCCACACATATCTGAGACACTGTCATGAAACTCCCACGATGCAGTTCTGATCCCTGCATATGCCAAAAGTTGACACCCAGCAAACACCCATTTCACAGTCTGGAGGGCACTGTAATGTGGCACAATATGAACTGGAGGGATCTGTATCGTGCCATAGGCCCTCATTCCGAGTCGATCGCTAGCTGCCGTTGTTTGCTGCGTAGCGATCATTTTAAAAAACGGCAAACCTGCACATGCGTATGCACCGCAATGCGCACACGCGGTGTACGGGTGCAAAGTGCATCGTGGTTTTGCACAGGTTCTAGCGACGCTTTCAGTCGCACTGGCGTACGCAAGGAGATTGACATGAAGTGGGAGTTTCTGGGTGGCAACTGACCGTTTTCTGGGAATGTTTGGAAAAACGCAGCCGTGGCCGGGCGTTTGCTGGGCGGGTGTCTGACATCATTACCGTGTCACTCGTCGCAGCAATCATCGCAAAGAATAAGTAACTACAGGGCTAGTCTTGTTCTGCACAAAATGTGTTTGCAGCCGCTCAGCTGCACAGGCGTTCGCACTCCTGAAAAGCGAAAATACACTCCCCCGTGAGCGGCGACTATGCGTTTGCACGGCTGCTAAAAGTAGCTAGCGAGCGATCAACTCGGAATGAGGGCCATAATCTGATCCTCTCATTGTAATGTGGAGGGCACTATAATGCTACATAATGAGAACTGGGGCACTATAATGTGGCACAATGTGAGCAGGGGGCACTGTAATGTGGCACAATGTGAAATGGAGGCACTATAGTGTGGCATAAAATGAACTGGGGCACTGTAACATTGCATAGTTTCAGAGGGCACTATAATGTGGCACAGTATGAAACAGGGGGCACTGTAACATTGCATAGTTTCAGAGGGCACTATTATGTGGCACAGTATGAAACAGGGGGCACTGTAATGTGGCATAAAGTGAACTGGGGACACTGTCATAATGTGAATGGGGGATACTGTGCCTGATTCAGATGTGGTTGGAGTTGCTATCAGTTCCCTGGAAGCAGCAGTGACAGCACTGTATGTAAATGCAGCAGGAGGTGTCTGTTACAAGTACACACCTCCTGCTGCAGTAGTGATCCGATGCTGCATCCTAGGACTCACTCACTCACCATCGGGCAGCATGTGGCACCAATGGTGACGCGCAAGCCGCCCATCGCAGAGCCCAGAAAATCTTCATGCAACGACAGAGTTCCCTGACGTCTTCTCGCCCCCTAAATGGCACTGACACGCCTACAATTTCCCAAACAGAGGCAGTCTGTGCCCTTTCCCCACCCACAAATGGAGCAGACTGTCAATCACTGACTGCTGCTGCTCTGCGTCCTGTGCCACAGAGTCAGGACCAATTCATGTACGCGCAAAACAGGTCCTGCACATGCACAAGTACCGATAATTGGTCATTTGAGATGCACAGTGCACATCCTACCACATCCGAATAACCCCCACTGCGTGGAATAATGTCTACTGGCAGCCCTACAGTGTGACATAATGTGAACGAGGAACTATGATGGTTCATCAAATAAACTAGGGCACTACTATGGGGGCATATAATTAACTAGGGCACTACTATGGGGCATAACATTAACTAGGGCACTACTATGGAGCATAACATTAACTAGGGCACTACTATGGGGCATAACATTAACTAGGGCACTACTATGGAGCATAACATTAACTAGGGCACTACTATGGGGCATAACATTAACTAGGGCACTACTATGGGGCATAACATTAACTAGGGCACTACTATGGAGCATAACATTAACTAGGGCACTACTATGGGGCATAACATTAACTAGGGCACTACTATGGAGCATAACATTAACTAGGGCACTACTATGGGGCATAACATTAACTAGGGCACTACTATGGGGCATAACATTAACTAGGGCACTACTATGGGGCATAACATTAACTAGGGCACTACTATGGGGCATAACATTAACTAGGGCACTACTATGGAGCATAACATTAACTAGGGCACTACTGTGGGGCATAACATTAACTAGGGCACTACTATGGGGCATAACATTAACTAGGGCACTACTATGGGGCATAACATTAACTAGGAACTACTATGGGGCATAACATTAACTAGGGCACTACTGTGGGGCATAACATTAACTAGGGCACTACTATGGGGCATAACATTAACTAGGGCACTACTGTGGGGCATAACATTAACTAGGGCACTACTATGGGGCATAACATTAACTAAGGCACTACTGTGGGGCATAACATTAACTAAGGCACTACTATGGGGCATAACATTAACTAGGGCACTACTATGGGGCATAACATTAACTATGGCACTACTATGGGTGTTAACTAGGGCACTACTATGGGGCATAACATTAACTAGGGCACTACTATGGGGCATAACATTAACTAGGGCACTACTATGGGGCATAACATTAACTAGGGCACTACTGTGGGGCATAACATTAACTAGGGCACTACTATGAGTGTTAACTAGGGCACTACTATGGGGCATAACATTAACTAGGGCACTACTATGGGGCATAACGTTAACTAGGGCACTACTATGGGGCATAATATTAACTAGGAACTACTGTGGGGCATAACATTAACTAGGGCACTACTATGGGGCATAACATTAACTAGGGCACTACTATGGGGCATAACATTAACTAAGGCACTACTGTGGGGCATAACATTAATTAAGGCACTACTATGGGGCATAACATTAACTAGGGCACTACTATGGGGCATAACATTAACTAGGGCACTACTATGGGGCATAACGTTAACTAGGGCACTACTATGGGGCATAATATTAACTAGGAACTACTGTGGGGCATAACATTAACTAGGGCACTACTATGGGGCATAATATTAACTAGGGCACTACTATGGGACATAACATTAACTAGGGCACTACTATGGAGCATAACATTAACTAGGGCACTACTATGGGGCATAACATTAACTAGGGCACTACTATGGGGCATAACATTAACTAGGGCACTACTATGGAGCATAACATTAACTAGGGCACTACTATGGGGCATAACATTAACTAGGGCACTACTGTGGGGCATAACATTAACTAGGGCACTACTGTGGGGCATAACATTAACTAGGGCACTACTATGGGGCATAACATTAACTAGGGCACTACTATGGGTGTTAACTAGGGCACTACTATGGGGCATAACATTAACTAGGGCACTACTATGGGGCATAACGTTAACTAGGGCACTACTATGGGGCATAATATTAACTAGGAACTACTGTGGGGCATAACATTAACTAGGGCACTACTATGGGGCATAACATTAACTAGGGCACTACTATGGGGCATAACATTAACTAGGGCACTACTATGGGGCATAACATTAACTAGGGCACTACTATGGGGCATAACATTAACTAGGGCACTACTATGGGGCATAACATTAACTAGGGCACTACTATGGGGCATAACATTAACTAAAGCACTACTATGTGTCAGAAAATTAACTAGGGCACTACTATGGGGCATAAAGGGGAGAGGTGTCTCTCAAGAAGCTTTGGCACAGGGGCCCCTTCAGTATGTTGGTGTGGGGCCCACAATGTTCTGGTTATGCCCCTGGATGCAATAATGCAAATGGCTTTCCTTTATCCTATTACTGCCTGTCTCTTTCAGTTTCCACTTCAAGTCCATCCCTTGTGTGCTGTGTGTGTCCTTACAATAGTAGCAGGAAGAAGAACTTTGCTGGACATCCGCAATCTACAGAGTGATCTAACAGAGGCCCTCATTCTGAGTTGATCGTTCGTTTGCTACTTTTTGCAGCCGTGCGAACGCATAGTCGCCGCCCACGGGGGAGTGTATTTTCACTTTGCAAGTGTGCGATCGCATGTGCAGCCGAGCGGGACGAAAAAGTTTTGTGCAGTTTCTGAGTAGCTCAGAACTTACTCAGCCCTTGTCATCACTTCAGTCTGTCCAGTCCTGGAATTGACGTCAGATACCCGCCCTGCAAACGCTTGGACACGCCTGCGTTTTCCCTACCACTCCCAGAAAACGGTCAGTTGACACCCATAAACGCCCTCTTCCTGTCAATCTCCTTGCGATCACCCGTGCGAATGGATTCAACGCTAGAAGCATTGCACAGCAATGATGCTGTTTGTAACCGTACGACGTGCGTGCGCATTGCGGTGCATACACATGCGCGGTAGTTACCTGATCGCTGCGCTGCGAAAATCGGCAGCGTGCGATCACCTCAGAATGCCCCCCAGAACGGGGGGAAGTGCAGCACCAAAGTTAATTGGGGTTCTGTATCTCTTCAAATCTTGATAAACTACCCCCAGATCTGAATTCTAAGACCCCTTCGGGGATATTATAAGATTTTCCAGCCTGGCTGGGAAAACATGGAGATTTAACCTAAAATATTCCATCCTGGAAAACAAAATGCATCAGAATGGATAGGCAAACGCAGGGGGGGTTTCCGGTTGCCCAGAAACCCCCCTCCTCTTGGCAAGTGGCAAATTATGACAACAATACCAATGGTATATAATACAAATATTAAAGTTACTGACGCATTATGCCCAGTAGTAGCAGTATTTTCTATTAAGTTTGCTGTGTGTGCGGTTCTGAGCCCTCATTCAGTGCACTGGACCAAAGAGTAGCTACCAGTAAGAAGAGACAGATGCCTTACCGTGATGTGGGAGAATGTGTGTTTAGTAAAGTGCAGTACTGGTTCTATAATGTTTGTGCATTTATTTGTTATAGTATGTTTAACCTTTTTCTGACCACTTATCTTGTTTATTTTATTGAAATATATTTGATTCAGCCTATACTATAGATCATCTATACTGTATTCCATATTCCGCAGAGTGGGATATTTGCAGATTGCATTTGGAAACCCCCCTCTAGAATTCCTGCGTTTGCCACTGAAATGACTATGACCAACTTAATCTGTCGTGGCAGAGAAGCATTTTACTGGTACAGAGACAAATGGAGCAGAATAAAGATAGCCGCATTAAGGGGCTGCTAAACATACTTCATCAGTGGCTATTAAAAGGGCAATGTACTAGTAATATTGTCAAATAAAATCAAGTTTATGGAAATAAATGTGCCTAAAAAAAAAAATTGTGATTGCTGCGTCAACAACAGATTTCCTGCGTACACTGCTATCCTGTGTGGCTGGCGCTCCTGCCGGCAGGGGTCGGATTTAAGGGTCATGGCGCCCCCTAGGTTCAACAGTAATGGCTGCCCCCCTCTGCCTAATTTTATTATTTTCATTGCCCTCATTTGACGATTGACAATTTAATTTAATAATAAAAAAAGCCATGACCTATGACATTTTGTTTTATCTCCTATATAATAGCCCAGATCTGTGATCTTGTGATTCATTTGCTAACGCTGGGCGGAGTCACAACAGTGGGCGGAGTTAGTCAAATGAGTCACAGATCTGGCCAAATCTATAGGACACTAGGAGCAGCTGCAGAAGCAGATAGTATGGACATGGCACAGGCAGGGGTGCATAGCATACCTCCCAGCTTTCACATACACACACACACACACACACACACAGACACACACACACGGCGAAAAGGGGGCGTGGCTTCACGGGAGGGCCCCGTTTTCTTCAGTGAGGGGGCATGCCCAGTGCTCTGTGAGCTGCTGGCATGCCCCCAGGGGCTGATTATGAGTCCGGGGGGCACAGGGTACTTGAGACAGGGGAGCCCTATCTCATTGCTGTGCCTGCTGTGGGTTGGGGGCGTGACCTAATCGCGGGACGCGAGGCCACGCCCCATTATGCAAATTCCAGGATTTTTTTTTTTTAAATGGAATTTTGGCCCCTCAGCTAGAGGTAAATCCAGAGGAGGTGGTCGCTCCCCCCTACACACCCGCACAGGCAGAAGAAAGCAGGGAGACTGCTGCCTCCCTGCAACACCACAGACCTGCCAATACGCAGCAGCGTGTGCTGACTGTAGCACAATGCTGCCGCTGTTGCTGGCAGGACGGGGGGAGCTTCTGAGCTGGGACAGAGCTACTCGAGCCGGGGGGGCCCCTAAAACTGTGGGGCCAACGGTACGTACCGCCTGCCCCCCCCCCCTTAATCCGGCTCTGCTGCTGGAACCCCCCCTTAATCCGTACCCCCTGATGCCCCCTCTCCCTCTGTCTCCACTATTCTCCGCTGCTCTGCTAAGCAGACCAGCGAGTACAGGAGCTTTCCAACTGCTCCCCCCCACCCCCTACGGATGGGACAGCGGGACAGACCCCCAAAAATGGGACTGTCCCGCAAAAATTGGGACATTTGGGAGGTATGGGGGTGTGTGAGGGGGTATGCCATACTTGAACCCCACATCAGCATACTCAGCAGGGTCTCTCTGGCAGGGAGGAGCGTCACATTCTGGCACACTCCACGCTTCTTAGCTGTAGTTTTGTGGGTCACCAGCCGCTGTGCACTTTCCGTACTGCCTCTGTTATCTCCAGCCCCTGCGACCCCACCGCTAGCTGCAGCGCTGCCACCCGCAGTGAGTTGCGCCCAGCTCCTTCACACACTTTAGCCGGCGGGTAGCGCTGCAGAAGTCCGCGCTGCTTGCAGGCTCTGACCCCCTCCTCCCTCCAGCATCAGCGTCTCCTGGGAGCTAACCAGTCACTCCCAGTCTCCCCTTACCATAGTGCCCAGCAGCCGTGAGGTCCACGCCACGTGCATGCTATGACCCCCTCCTCCCTCCAGCTGCAGCATCTCCTGGGGGCTAACCAGTCACTCCCAGTCTCCCCTTACCACAGTGCCCGGCAGCTGCGCGAGGTCTGCGGTGTGTGACTGAGGAGGGGGGGAGTGATGCGGACGGGCAGAGGAAGCAGGAATACAGCCTAAGAGAGTCAGCCATGCCAAGTCTCCACCAGCAGCAGATGCCAACAGGTTGGAGTGGAACAGCAGCAGCCAGCAGCAGTGACTCCGGTAAGACACATCTGTCTGTCACCACTGTTCTGTCCCTAATACCAATCTCTCCCGTGCCCTGTGTTCTGTCATGTCCCTGTCACCCCTGGCCTTGACCTGCCACCCTTATCCTGGCCCTTTCACCCTTATCCTGGCCCTTTCACCCTTATCCTGGCCCTGTCACCCTTATGCTGGCCCTGCTACCCCTATCCTGGCCCTGTCACCCCTGTGCTTGCCCTGTCAACCCTATACTGGCCCTGTCACCCCTGTCCTGGTCCTGCCGCCCCTACACTGACCCTGTCACCCCTATCCTGTCCCTGTCATTTCTGTTCTGGCCCCGTCGCCCATGTCCTGGCCCCGTCACCCCTGTCCTGGCCCCGACACCCCTGTTCTGACCCTGTCACCCCTGTTCTGACCCTGTCACCCCTGTCCTGGCCCAGTCAACCCTGTTCTGACCCTGTCACCCCTGTCCTGGCCCTGTTACTGCATACCCTCCAACTACCTTTTTGGCAGGTACAGTACCCGCAGCACCTCCAGACCTCTCCCCAATGCACCACACCTCCGCACCTTCCCCTCCACCACATGCGGCACTCCACCCCTCCCCCACATGCTGTACCTCCAGACCCCCTACACCACCCGCGGCTCCCACTCCTCCGCCCCTTCACCACCCCCAGCAATCTCCAGGCCCCCTCCACCATTCACCCCCCTTATATGTCTCCCCCACACCTGCCCCCCTCCACCCGCAGCATCTGCAGACACCCTCCTCCATCCGCGGTCCCCCCCTCACCCACCCCTCCCCCACCAATGGCACCCCCGCACCTGCCCCACCACCACCTGCAGCACCTCCGGACCTCCTTCCCCATCTGCCGCAACACCCGTACCTGCCCCTCCCCTACCCATGGCGCCTACGGACCCCTACCCCACCAGTGGCACTCCCGCCCCTTCCCATCCCACAGCACCTCTGGAACCCTTCACCCATCTGCAACATCCCCACACCTGCCCCTCCCCCACCCATGGCACCCCTGCCCCTCCCCCACCTGCAGTGCCTCCGGACACCTCCCCCATCTGCATCCCCCACTCCTCTACCCCTCCCCCACCCGCAGCACCTCCCAACCCTTCCCCATCCGGGCCCCACCCCCACTTCCGCCCCCCCTCCATCCGCAGCATCTACAGACACCATCCGCAGTACCCCCCGCACCCGCTACATTCTGTACATTGTGGCCTGCAGGTGCTGTTCACGCCGTCACAAGGGGCTGCGCCTCCTTCACCATCGCACACCCTTTCATTGTGCAATATTTAACCACTAACAAAGGAATGCAGGTGATACTCCATATAACACAAATATTGAACCCCAGAAAGGCATGCAAGGGTTAAGGGGGCGTAGCCCCTTGCGACGGTGCGAAGAGCGCCCGTAGGGCGCGATGAAGCACCTAGTTTTTAATTATGTATGCATATTTACTAATTACGACAACTTACAGGGGCAGTCTGTGCAAGTCCTACCCATGTACACTCCACTGAACATATAGTATGGTACAGAACAGCAGCGTGAAAATATTTTACAGTTACTGTCAAATTTCAGTCTGAGGGGGGGATGTATTAAGATACATCGCCGCCCCTCGCCGCGCATCGCAGTGAGCGATCAATATCGCAATGCGGTGACGGAGGCCCCCCGCGCTACCTGTGAGGTGGTGTGCGGGGGCTCTCCGTCACCTCCCCGGGATCTTTACCTGCTCCCCTGCTGGGAAGCAGGCAGCAGGCTGTCCCCGGCGCCTCCTCCTCCCTCCCTGCAGCCGGAAGGACCTCCAGCTGCGTTGCTAGGGGAGAAGGCAATTACCTTCCGGCTCCAGGTTTCCTGGAGGAAGGTATGCTGGGGAAGAGGGACGTCGGCGTCTGCGGCGTCCGGCGAAAACAAGCCCATAGGATTCTATAGGGTATCGTCATCCAGAGATGGCAATACCCTCATCGGCGAAAACGCGGCGGTCGGGTGATAGTACATTTGAAAATGCGGTAAAACCCCTGAAAACGGGGGTTTTATCACATTTTTTTCTTAAGTACATCCTGCCCTGACTGTACTAAAACAAGCAGCCAGGTGCTTCCCCTCAACAAGTGCTGCCCCTAGGCACGTGCCTCATGTGCCTAATGCGAAATTCGCCTACCAGTAACCTGATGAAGGACGCTGCAGTAAGCCTGAAACCATTTCTAATAGAGAATGATAAATTAACTTTCGCTCATTGGTACAATGTCACACATCTCATGTCCTGGTATGATACTTAAACATACGTGTTTGTAAATGTTACAAGATTTCGTTTCACGTTGACTCAACCTGTATTTCAAGGTTCGGTAGAAGTGTTACATTTTAGGAATCACTGGCCCTGTTCTATTGGATCTACCTGGGGATATTAGGTGGAACAGAATATTTACATTTGTGGAGATAGTCTTTGAGTGAACGTCAATGTATTTGGATAATTGCATACTGGTGTCTCCTATGCTCAGGCTACATAACTTATAGTTTTATTATGTCAGTAACGTAAAGGCCGTGTAGACGTCAGGTACCTGTCAAACTACTGAAGACTCTTTGAAGGCCACCAGCTGCCATGTTGAATTTATCATTCTATTAGTTAATGCCTGGGAAGAACAACAGATGCTGCAGATACAGCAGATGGAGTAAAGAGCTCGGACGCTTAATCTGAACAGAAAGGAATTTGGTCTTTTCTTCTTATTCATTAAATTTTTTCATTTGACATATCGATGCGGACACTCAACGCAAACCATCGGCTTCGTGTAATCTGGCGTAAAATAAAATAAAGCACTTGTACAATGATGACTGGTAACGTTACTGGTCCTTAATGAAAGGTAAAGCATAGAGAACTTTCGTTTTAAAATAGGACTAAAAACAAGACCTCTGCAGAATGTTACACAAAGTTCGCACAATCTGTCACTGTCACCTGTTGTCTTTAAGAGGTGCAAAATAAAGTAATATAATATCTTGCCAGGGTTAATTTAGGGACATCATGATACTGGGAAACAATCTTCATTATGATTGTGCAGGGATGGCAAGGGCACATAGAAACCCTAGTGAGCGTAATATGAGGATGGGAGAGTTGTACAGTGGTTTGTAACTGTCCAATGAGAAGTTGCACAATGATTGTGTGTCCTACAGTATATACAGAATGCCCTATTCATCTGAATCCTCTCCCAAGTTAATTACAACAAAGTTTATTTAATAGAATCTGGGTATGGATCATTGGGTCGACCCAACTTAGGTCGACAGTTATTAGGTTGGCATGAGCAATAGGTCGACATGTTCTAGGTCGACAGGTGAAAAGGTCGACATGAGGTTTTGGACCGTTTTTGGTGTTGATTTCTTTGTAAAGTCACGGGGAACCCCAATTAGTGCTTCGCTCAGCACAGATTACCATTCCAAACGTAGTCCACGTGGATCATTAAGTATGAAAAAAATCCAAAAAATAAAGAAAAAAAATGTGAAAAACTCATGTCGACCTTTTGGCCTGTCGACCTAATGACCATGTTGACCTATTGTCCATGTTGACCTTCAGCGGTCGACCTAATGACTGTCGACCTAAGCTGTGTCGACCTAACAACCGTATCCCGAGAATCTCATTAAAAGCAATGGCTATGATTCCAATGGAGATACTGCTAATTGGGAGTTGTACTTTTTGTCGTGAGTGTGTTTTTCTGAAAGTGAAGAACCTTATAAAATATCCAGTAAATGTTTCTCACTGAGGTGGTCATTCCGAGTTAATCGCTAGCTGTTTTCGGTCGCAGCGCAGCGATTAGGTAAAAAAGCGGCCCTTCTGCACATGCGTATGCGGCGCAGTGCGCACCTGCAACGTACTTTCACAACAGCCGATGCAATTTCACACAAGGTCTAGCGACGCTTTTCAGTCGCACTGCTGGCCGCAGAGTGATTGACAGGAAGTGGGTGTTTCTGGGGGATAAGTGACCATTTTCAGGGAGTGTGCCCAAAAACGCAGGCGTGACAGATACAAATGCAGGCGTGGCTGGCTGAGCGTAGGGCATGTTTGTGACGTCAAAACAGGAACTAAACAGTCTGAAGTGATCGCAGGCTAGGAGTAGGTCTGGAGCTGCTCAGAAACTGCACAATCTTTTTTTGTAGCAGCGCTGTGATCCTTCCATTCACACTTCTGCTAAGCTAAGATACACTCCCAGAGGGTGGCGGCTGAGCGTTTGCACGGCTGCTAAAAGCAGCTAGCGAGTGAACAACTCGGAATGAGGGCCTGAATCGGTGACAGATCAGTGGTTCTCAACTCCAGACCTTCAATATCCCCAGCACCAGCAGGTCAGGTTTTCAGGATTTCTGTCTGTGGAAACAGGTGGGATAATTACTGAGTTACTGAAGCATGAGGAAGATAGTACTCTCTTAGCGGGGCACTCACCTACCCTGTTTTTGAATTGGTGACTTTTTTAAAACTTAACATTTAATGGTAAGTGTTTCAAATAATTGGAGATCACAGACAAGACAAAGACAAAACAGACAAACAGCATTACAGGCAATGGAAGATTTATGCCCTTAATGTTGTTTGTTTGTTTTGTCGTCTTGTCTTTGATCTCCAATTATTTTAAACACTTACCAGTAAACACAAGAGAAAAACCTTTCTTGCGCGATGGTTGTTTTGAGAGTAGCACCTCGCGGTAGAACCCCTGTTAGCGGTAACTAAACAAATAGACAAAAAAAACAAAAAAACAGAGGGACCTTTAGAAAATATTGTCCACTGCAAAGTCCGAGATTTGGGTGATTAAAATCCAGTGTCCATTAATGTAAACAGTTAATTTCCAACTTGATTTTAGATCCAAATGGGAAAGGACTTCAACGGAATTTAGGCCACCAATGATGATCGAGTACTGGTGAACTGGGTAATCTGAAACAAACCCTCACACCAGAGAACACACCCAGACAGAACACAATAGCCACTTGTTAATAAATTGTCTGATATTTTAATTAATCAGAATAAAACATATAAACATGATAGTTACATAGTATAGTTACATAGTATCTGAGGATGAAAAAAGACATTTTGTCCATCGAGTTCAACCTATTTGTGGTGTCCTGAGCAGTTTTATTTGGTCTAAAGTTTTGACTGATGCTGATGTCAGCCGTTGCATTGTACCCTCTTTTTGTAGTATCTATAGTGCGTGACTATGCACCATAACCCTGGATATCCTTTCCCATTAGGAATTTATCTAACCCATTCTTAAAGGTGTTGACTGAGTCCGCCATTACAACTACCTCAGGCAGTGAGTTCCAAACACGTAATGTCCTTACCGTGAAAAAGCCTTTGCGCCATGATGTGCGGAATCTCCTCTAACCTAAGCAAGTGTTCCCGAGTCTTCTGTGTTGATCTAACCAAAAACAGGTCCCGCGCCAGCTCTGTGTATTGTCCCCTTATATATTTGTAGATGTTGATCATGTCCCCTCTCAGTCTCCTCTTTTCCAGTGTAAACATGCCTAGCCTTGCAAGCCTTTCCTCGTAAGGCTAGACATGATAACTCCTTACATCATAAGGTGTTACCATGAACCCCCGCTAAACAGAAACAGATGGTATAGGTCCACACAAAACACCCTAGCAGGTCTGAGCTCTATGTTGGGTAGTTCCAGTGCTAGTCGAAGGGCCAAATTACCAAAATCCCACGCGTTTTCTTCCTTACACAGAAATTCTTCAGGGGTAAAATCTTTAAAAAAGAAAAAAAAAGGGGGTAGTGATGAATATGATGGATGATGTGATACTAAAAAACAAACATTCCACCTTCAATAGGTGAAATAGGTTCATACGTACCACAATTTTAAGGCAGAGAACAGAGGGATAACTCGCTGATAAAATTCCACAGGTTGCTAATAACTTTTTGAAGGACCAGAGAACAGCCCTGCTGATCCCTTCGGTGCTGGTGTGTGAGATATCTCAGCAAATAAAATAAAAAAATAAGATTTTAAACCTACTGGTAAATCTTTTTCTCCTAGTCCGTAGAGGATGCTGGGGACTCCGTAAGGACCATGGGGTATAGACGGGCTCCGCAGGAGACATGGGCACTCTAAAGACTTTAGAATGGGTGTGCACTGGCTCCTCCCTCTATGCCCCTCCTCCAGACCTCAGTTAGAGAACTGTGCCCAGAGGAGACGGACAGTACGAGGAAAGGATTTTTGTTAATCCAGGGGCAAGATACATACCAGCCCACACCATCCACACCATACAACTTGGAACCTACGAACCAGTTAACAGTATGAAACGAAAACAGCATCAGCCAGAGACTGATCAAAACTGTAACATAACCCTTATGTAAGCAATAACTATATACAAGTCTTGCAGAACTTCGTCCGCACTGGGACGGGCGCCCAGCATCCTCTACGGACTAGGAGAAAAAGATTTACCGGTAGGTTTAAAATCTTATTTTCTCTTACGTCCTAGAGGATGCTGGGGACTCCGTAAGGACCATGGGGATTATACCAAAGCTCCAGACCGGGCAGGAGAGTGCGGATGACTCTGCAGCACCGATTGAGCAAACAAGAGGTCCTCATAAGCCAGGGTATCAAACTTGTAGAATTTTGCAAAAGTGTTTGAACCCGACAAAGTCGCCGCTCGGGAAAGCTGGAATGCCGAGACGCCTCGGGCAGCCGCCCAAGAAGAGCCCACCTTCCTAGTGGAATGGGCCTTTACGGAATATGATAACGGCAATCCAGCCTTAGAATGTACCTGCTGACTCGTGTTACAGATCCAGCGAGCAATAGTCTGCTTAGAAGCAGGAGCGCCAACCTTGTTGGCTGCATACAGGACAAACAGTGCCTGTTTTCCTAACCCGAGCCGTCCTGGCTACATAAATTTTTAAGGCCCTGACTACATCAAGGGACTTGGAATCCTCCAAGTCACCCGTAGCCACAGGCACCACAATAGGTTGGTTTATATGAAACAATGAAACCACCTTAGGCAAAAATTGAGGACGAGTCCTCAATTCTGCTCTATCCACATGGAAAATCAGATAGGGGCTTTTGTGAGACAAAGCCGCCAATTCGGACACTCGCCTTGCAGATGCCAAGGCCAACAACATGACCACCTTCCAAGTGAGAAATTTTAATTCAACCGTTTGAAGAGGTTCAAACCGGTGAGATTTTAGGAACTGTAACACCACGTTAAGGTCCCACGGTGCCACTGGGGGCACAAAAGGAGGCTGTATGTGCAGCACTCCCTTTACAAAAGTCTGGACTTCTGGGAGAGAAGCCAAATCCTTCTGAAAGAAAATTGATAAGGCCGAAATCTGTACCTTAATGGAGCCTAATTGTAGGCCCATATCCACTCCTGTCTGTAGAAAGCGGAGAAAACGGCCCAGATGGAAATCTTCCGTAGGAGCATTCTTGGCTTCACACCAAGATACATACTTTCTCCAGGTCCGGTGATAATGTTTCGCCGTCACCTCCTTCCTAGCCTTTATCAGAGTAGGGATGACTTCCTCCGGAATGCCTTTCCCAGCTAGGTTTCGGTGTTCAACCGCCATGCCGTCAAACGTAACCGCGGTAAGTCTTGGAACACGCAGGGCCCCTGCTGCAACAGGTCCTCCCTGAGAGGAAGAGGCCACGGATCTTCTGTGAGCATTTCCTGAAGAGCTGAATACCAGGCCCTTCGAGGCCAATCTGGAACAATGAGTATTGTCTGCACTCTTTTTCGTCTTATGATTCTCAATATCTTTGAGATGAGCGGAAGAGGAGGGAACACATAGACCGACTGAAACACCCACGGTGTCACCAGGGCATCCACCGCCACTGCCTGAGGGTCCCTTGACCTGGCACAATACCTCCGAAGCTTCTTGTTGAGGTGTAACGCCATCATGTCTATTTGAGGAAGCCCCCAATGACTTGTTATCTTTTCAAAAACTTCTTGATGAAGTCCCCACTCTCCTGGATGGAGATCGTGTCTGCTGAGTAGGGAAGCCAATCCCGGGCCATTTTTTCAATCCTGGGTATCGGGATTGAAAAATGGCCAATCCCGGGATTCCCGGGATACCCGGGATTGGCTTTTACCTAGGTGGCTGCCCCCTCGCCCCACCCCGCCCCGCACATATAAATCACCATATACCGGGGGCGGGCGGGTGGGAAACATCGTGTGAATGCTGCTGGTGTCTCCCAGCAGCAGCTAACAGCGCAGCGTGACCTCTCATGCTGCGCTGGGGACCCGGAAGCAGGAAGCCGGGCAACGTTTGAGCGTCCTGTGGACGCCCAACGCTGATCCCTCAATCCCCGGGATTGGAGCTTCCAATCCCGGGATTGAATCCCGGCAATTTTTGGGCCTAAATCCCGGGATCCCGCCGATTCCGATCCCAGGATTGGCCACCATACTGCTGAGGAAGTATGCTTCCCAGTTGTCCACTCCCGGAATGAAGACTGCTGACAAAGCGCTTATATGATTTTCCGCCCAGCGAAGAATCCTGGTGGCTTCCGCCATTGCCACTCTGCTCCTTGTCCCGCCTTGGCGGTTTACATGAGCCACGGCCGTGACGTTGTCTGATTGAATCAGAACCGGTAGGTCGCGAAGAAGATTCTCCGCTTGTCGTAGGCCGTTGTATATGGCCCTCAATTCCAGTACGTTGATGTGTAGACAAGCCTCCTGGCTTGACCATAGTCCCTGAAAATTTCTTCCTTGTGTGACTGCTCCCCATCCTCGGAGGCTCTCGTCCGTAGTCACCAGAACCCAGTCTTGAATGCCGAACCTGCGACCCTCGAGAAGGTGAGCACTCTGCAGCCACCACAGGAGAGACACCCTGGCCCTGGGGGACAGGCTTATTTTCTGATGAATGTGTAGATGGGACCCCGACCACTTTCAGGTCCCACTGAAAAGTCCTCGCATGGAACCTGCCGAAGGGGATGGCCTCGTAGGTCACCACCATCTTACCCAGTACTCGAGTGCATTGATGGACTGACACTTTTTTCGGTTTTAACAGGTCTCTGACAATGTTCTGGAGTTCCTGGGCTTTTTCTATGGGGAGAAAAACCCTCTTTTGTTCCGTGTCCAGAATCATGCCTAAGAAAGATAGCCGAGTCATTGGAATCAACTGTGACTGTGGTAGATTTAGAATCCAGCCATGCTGCTGCAGCACTCTCAGGGAGAGCGACACGCTTTTCTGCAATTGGTCTCTCGATCTCGAGATCGTCCAAGTACGGGATAATTGTGACTCCCTGTCTGCGCAGGAGCACCATCATTTCCGCCATTACTTTGGTGAAAATCCTCGGGGCCGTGGAAAGCCCAAACGGCAACGTCTGAAACTGGTAATGACAGTCCTTACAGCGAATCTCAGGTACGCCTGATGAGGGGGATAAACGGGGACATGAAGGTATGCATCCTTTATGTCTAGTGACACCATAAAATCCCCCCCCCCCCTTCCAGGCTGGAGATAACTGCCCTGAGCGATTCCATCTTGAGTTTGAACTTTTTCAAGTACAGGTTTAGGGATTTTAAATTTAGAATGGGTCTGACCGAACCATCCGGTTTCGGGACCACAAATAGGGTTGAATAGTACCCCTTCCCCTGTTGAACTAGGGGAACCTCGACAACCACTTGTTGTTGACACAGTTTTTGAATTGCAGCTAAAACTATCTCCCTCTCTGGGGAAGAAGCTGGTAAAGCCGATTTGAAAAACCGGCGTTGAGGCACGTCTTCGAATTCCAGCTTGTAGCCTTGGGATACAATTTCCATTGCCCAAGGATCCACGTCTGACTGAACCCAGACGTGGCTGAAGAGTCGAAGCCGTGCCCCCACCGGCGCGCAGAGCCGGCCTTAGGCATAGGCAAACTAGGCAATTGCCTAGGGCATTTGGTATGCTTAGGGGCACCAGCAGCTTCTACTGATTAAAATGATATGAGGCATGCCTATATTCTGTGTGTGACTGCGGCTGTATCTGCATACAAAATGCTATGTTGCAGTGTAGTCCTGGAAATCACTGTAATGTAGCATTTCATATGCAGATACAGACGCAGTCACACACAGAATATAGGCATGCTGCATATCATTTTAATCAGCAGAAGCTGCTTGTGCATCCTAGCCACATAGTAATGCAAATAAGATGCATTTTTATAAACAAAAGGCGCCTGACATTAGCAGAGCTGCCACTGACTCATGCCAGGCATCTCCTGCAGAACTAGCGGCGGTGCTAGGGGGCACCATCCAAAATCTTGCCTAGGGCATCATATTGGTTAGGGCCGGCTCTGCCGGCGCGGACTCCCTCGGTGGAGCCCCAGCGTCATGCGGTGGATTTAGTAGAAGCCGGTGAGGACTTCTGCTCCTGGGAACTAGCCGTAGCAGGCATTCTTTTCCCTCTACCCTTACCTCTGGCGAGAAAGGAAGAGCCCCGACCTCTTCAGGACTTATGCGACCGAAAGGACTGCATCTGATATTGTGGTGTTTTCTTTTGCTGTGGGGGAACATAAGGTAAAAAAGTAGATTTACCCGCGGTAGCTGTGGAAACCAGGTCCGCGAGACCTTCCCCAAATAAAACCTCACCCTTGTAAGGCAAAACTTCCATATGCCTCTTTGAGTCGGCATCACCCGTCCATTGGCGGGTCCACAGGGCTCGCCTAGCAGAAATCGCCTTGGCGTTGGCTCTCGTACCTAGCAGCCCAACGCTTCTCTGAGCGTCTCTCATATATAAGACTGCGTCTTTAATGTGACCTAAGGTCAATAAAATGGTATCCCTATCTAGGGTATCAATGTTAGCTGACAAGGTATCTGTCCAAGCCGCAACAGCGCTACAAACCCAAGCTGACGCTATTGCCGGTCTGAGCAAGGCTCCTGTATGTGCATAAATTGATTTTAAGGTAGTCTCCTCTCTGCGATCAGCAGGATCCTTGAGGGCGGCCGTGTCTGGAGACAGTAGCGCCACCTTTTTGGACAAGCGCGTCAAAGCCTTGTCCACCCTGGGTGAGGATTCCCACCATAACCTGTCCCGTGCAGGAAAAGGATACGCCATAAGAATCCTCTTGGGAATCTGCAGTTTTTTATCTGGAGTTTCCCAAGCTTTTTCAAATAACGGGTTCAGCTCATGAGATGGGGGAAAGGTTTCCTCAGGTTTCTATTCCTTAAACATGCATACCCTCGTGTCAGGGACAGAGGGGTCCTCTGTGATATGCAAAACATCTTTTATTGCAATAATCATATAATGAATACTTTTAGCCACCCTTGGGTGTAACCTCGCATCATCGTAGTCGACACTGGAATCAGAATCCGTGTCGTATCAGTGTCTGCTACTTGGGACAGGGGACGTTTCTGAGACCCTGAAGGGCCCTGTGAGACAGTCAAAGCCATAGATTGACTCCCTGTTTGATCCCTGGACTCTGCTGTGTCCAATCTCTTATGTAATAAAGACACATTTGCATTTAAAACATTCCACATATCCAGCCAATCAGGTGTCGGCGTTGCCGACGGAGACACCACAATCGTCTGCTCCACCTCCTCCTTAGATGAGCCTTCCGCTTCAGACATGCCGACACACACGTACCGACACCCCCACACACTGTATGGAGACAGTCCCCCAATAAGGCCCTTTGGAGAGACAGAGAGAGAGTATGCCAGCACACACCCAGCGCCACCGGACACTGGAATAAAATCCCAGTTAGTACAGCGCTTTTATATAAATATATAGAAATACACTCACTGCGCCAATTAATGTGCCCCCCCCCCTTGTTTTGCCCTCTGTAACCGTGTTCAGCAGGGGAGAGTCCGGAGAGCCAGCTTCTCTGCAGTGTGCTGTGGAGAAAATGGTGCTGGTTAGTGCTGGAGGATCAAGCTCCGCCCCCTCAGCGGCGGGCTTCGGTCCCGCTCAAATTATTTATACTGGCAGTTTTTTTTTTAATACACCGCCTCCGCAGTATCTAATCGATATGCCAGTGTCCCTTGAGGTTAATATTGATGCCCAGGGCACCCCCCCTGCACCCTTACAGTGCCCGCTGTGTGTGTATGTGTGGGAGCAATGGCGCGCAGTTACCATGGTCTTTATGGAGTCCCCAGCATCCTCTAGGACGTAAGAGAAACAAAGGGGTTGATATATGTAATATGGCCACACCCTAGTGAAGGGTGCAGGATGTGGAGAATAATACTGGGAGGGCGCAGCACCAATATGAAGTGATTCTATAATCATTGTATCATTTGGCCACACCCCCTTTTCAGAGTCGCTATTACAGGCTTTTTACCATAAGGGGGCGGGGTCTAATGAAGCCAATAGACCATCTTCATCCGTATGGGCTCCCACCAGCATCGCCTGAGTGAGCTTCTCCTGGAAAAGAGATTATTATATTCGCCAACCATGTCTACGAGGTCACAGCGCTCCTATACAGATATATCTTCATTTCACTATCCCTCAGGCCAGACAATACTTACACAGAGCGGCATTGAAACATATGTAAGAAGTTGTGATGAGGTTCTCTGCTTCTCTAGCATATCACCCAAAGCAACGCAAATGTCTGTCTGGAGGGATAGTTAAATAAGGGGACATCTATACATCTGCTGGTGAAGACAGGCGTCATTACTATCAGCCAGTGTCGGACTGGAGCATGAAGGGCCCACCAGGGGGTATGCTGATGTAGGGGCCCATGATTAGAGGTGTGGTCAGCCTCCAATGGGGGTGTGGCCAGCCACCACAGAGGTTTGGCTAACCATTATAGAGTACCTGGTGTGGACTCCTTGATAATTTATATAGTTATTAATGCTAGTGCGTGCATGATAATGTGCCAGATTAATGACAGCAATGTACTGTAGAGAATACATCATAATCCTGTGCAGTATAAGGTAACATATGTGTAATATATAATTCAAGTGCACAGTCTAGAACCTGATCCCTAAAGGAGGAGGGCCCCCCAGGCAGTGGGGCCTACCGGTGGTTTCCCCTGTACTGCTGTGGGCCAGTCCAAGCCTGCTATCAACACAAAGATGTACCAGCCATATCAGATGAAATTGCATCTACAACACGCAAAACACACTTATAATATGTGCAGATGCCCCATTGCCGCACAGTTACAGCCATTTAACCACAAATGGGGCTGTGGCTCAGTAGCCAGCTACTGCCTATAGCCCGTAGATCCATGTCGTATGTTCATCTCAGTGAACAAATCTGTACAATGCAGAAAAAAAAAAATACTGTTGTGGTCACTTTGTGTGCGACACTTAGGTGTCTATTTACTAAGCTTTGTAATGAGATAAAGTGGACGGAAATAATGTACTAGCCCAGTGGTTCTTAAACTATGTGCCATGGCACCCTGGGGTGCAGCGGGACACTTGCAGGGGTGCAGCGGGACACTTGCAGGGGTGCAGCGGGACACTTGCAGGGGTTCAGCGGGACACTTGCAGGGGTGCTGCGGGACACTTGCAGGGGTGCAGCAGGATACTTGCAGGGGTTCAGCGGGACACTTGCATGGGTGCAGCGTGACACTTGCAGGGGTGCAGCGGGACACTTGCAGGGGTACCTTGGATTGGAGGTCCAGGACCAATTCAAACTATTTCTTGTTAATGTAATAAACAAATTCATACCTCATAACTTCTATTAATCACAATGAGGGACCCTCTTTCACGTAGCGCATGGTTTCATGGGAATGTCGCTGATGCCAGCCACGCCCTCGATTTCCATCACTATGGGGGCATGGCCAGCGATCTGTGAGTAGGGCAGCGAGTGACAGGAGCCTCCCAACTAGCCCACCCCCACACACACACTGCGGGACACTGTGACCCATGGGTGGGACTGTGTGACAGTCCCCAAAAAACGAGACTGTCCAGTGAAAATCGGGACAGTTGGGAGGTATGGCAAAACCAGTGTTTGTGGCTGCCAACCACATGTGGACAAACAGAAGCAAATCTTGTCCCTCACCACATGCTTGAACCTATATTTTCTTCTAAATTTCTGAATGAGAAACTTTTTCCCTAGGGGTGTCTTGAAAAAAATTCTGATATTCTAGGGTGCCGTGATTCAAAAAAGTTTGGGAACCCCAGTACTAGCCAATCAGCTCCTAACTGCCATGTCACAGGCTGTGTTTGAAAAATGACAGTTTGGCTGGAACTTTGGGGGACATGTACTAAGCAGTGATAAAAGTGGAGAAGTGAGCCAGTGTAGAAGTTGCCCATGGCAACCAATCAGCAGTGATGTAACATTTATAATTTGCATACTATAAAAGCATATAGAGCAGCTGATTGGTTGCCGTGGGCAGCTTCTTCACTGGCTCACTTCTCCACTTTTATCACTGCTTCATACATTTACCCCTTTATCTCTTAGCACATAGACCCAATATCAATCTCTTCAGCTCACCTAATGCAGTGCACTGTCTATGCCCAGCCCGGTTCCGGTATGAATGGTCGACCATGTTATGGTCGACAGTCATTAGGTCGACCACTATTGGTCGACATTGACATGGTCGACATGGACACATGGTCGACACATGAAAATGGTCGCCACATGAAAGGTCGACACATGAAAAGGTCGACATGAGTTTTTTTACTTTTTTGGTGTCGTTTTTTGCGTAAAGTGACTGGGAACCCCAATTAGTGCACCGCGTCCCCTCGCATGGCTCGCTTCGCTCGCCATGCTTCGGGCATGGTGCCTTCGCTTCGCTCGGCACAGATTACCGTTCCAATCGTAGTCCACTTGGATCGTAAAGTATGGAAAAGTTCCCCAAAAGAAAAAAAAGTTAAAAAAACACATGTCGACCTTTTCATGTGTCGACCTTTCATGCGTCGACCATTTTCATGTGTCGACCATGTGTCCATGTCAATGTCGACCAATAGTGGTCGACCTAATGACTGTCGACCATAACATGGTCGACCATGTGAACGGATACCGCCCAGCCCATACTGCCGTGTTATATGGCTCTTTGAAATGACCAGTGCAAAAAGATATCAGCACCCATAGGCTACAGTTCAATTACCTGTTGTTAAAGCAGCAGATTGGAAAGCTGCCATGTCCAATCCGCAACGCAGGCTGTTCACTTCCAGACTTTTCCCAGATCTCCGCCAAGATGTGTTTTATTGCGGTTTAGCATAGTTTTCATGTGTAGTGTAACACAATAGCAGAGGAAACATTGTATCAAGCAGGTGAGAATCCCGTCTGTACATTCCGTGCCTGTTACTCGGAAGCCTCTAACTTACTTACTTTCTACATGAGCTGGCAATTGTGCCCACTTCACATTTCACTTACATTGTTTATGTCTGTGCAGCCTGGATCAAGGAATGGAACAAATGAGATTTCCTCCGTCTCTGTCCACACATACAATACACACAAGAATGCATTTGTACTGGCAGGCTCAGCGCATTCTTACTTCTAACAGTCCTGAAAGTGTGCAGGTTTACTCTGCTCAAAAAATGGCTGACAGGAAACTGGATCTGCGTTACCATGGAGTGGTTTATCATTCTGAAAAAATGGGAATGTATAGTAATCTGTGTGAGCCCATAATGTGTCTGTGACCTGTAAATGTTTCCTATAAGAATGATTGTTTTACTGTAGTGTATACTGTAGATCAGGTATTCCCAACACTGCTCCTCAAGGCACACTAGCTACAGGCAAATGCAGGGGGGTTTCCGGTTGCCCGGTAAGTGGCTCAAATTATGACAACAATGGCAATGGTATATAATATGATTACTAGAGCTGCAGCCACACCATGCAGTTTAAGGGACAGAGCAGAAATGCTGCACATGCCCAGTGGTAGCAACTTCTTCTTCCAAGTTTGCTGTTTGTCTTGATCTGAGTCTTCAATCAGTGCAATGGACCAGAGAGTAGCTACCAGGAAGAAGAGACAGGTTCCTTAACATGAGGTGGGAGAATGTATGCTTAGAAGGTGCAGTACAGGTTCGATTATGTTTGTGTATTTATTTATTATGATATGTTTCACCTTTTCCTGACTACTTATCTTATTTATATTATTTGTATATGTTTGATGCAGGCTATACTATAGATCGTCTATAGTGCTAAATATTAAAAAGACCAATGTTTATATTAATGTCCAGGCTCATTACTGTTGGTAAATGGTGCACTCTGTGCCTGTCTCCTCATACATAGGATCTCATGGGCGCATCCTCTAGTGTTCATCCCCTAGTGCCAGTGTCTTTGGGAGGCGGAGCCTAGCACATGTTCTGTTCCTCCATCTTAGTGACAGTGCATGTTAAGTCTGAGAGCTGAGACCAGAGAGCGGAGCTCAGTGTGAACGGAGAGTGAGAGACTTCCAGCGTCCCTGCATGTACCGCGCTGCCGGAGCTATCATAGAGCTGGGCAGTGCATTGCCTACACAGCGGGAGTCAGACTGCACGGACACGCAGTCCTCCATCCCTTACCACTGAAGGCATCCCCTGCTGACATACCGCAGCCACATGAGCGTACCGATAAGTACCGCTACCATCACTACGTTACTCTGTCTGATATAAGGGGCCAATTGCCTATTATAACAATACTTCCAAGTCACCTGTATGTTTACTGAATAAACCTGCATTGCTGTTTAAACTCATTAAGTGTGTGGACTGACGTCCCTGCACCAGGCACCGCAATACTCTACCAACAATTACTAGGTACTTCCACCGCTCCCCCAGACTCCCGCACTTGCTCCAATGTTCCGCAGAATGGGAGATTGTGGATCGCATTTGGAACCCCCCCTTTAGAAATCCTGCATTCTCCACTACTAGCAGTGCAGGATTTAGTGATATCCAGGCCGCAGCATAGAGATTAAGTGGTGGAGTGGTCCATATTAAACAATCAGCTTATAGCTATGATTTATCTAAAACATCTGTAAAATGGCAGAAAGTGATGGGGTCGCTATGGGAAACCTCCACTTTATCTTTCTGGAAGATTTGTTGAGCCCCACCCCACCCCCCTATTGTTTCTGAGAATAACATTGAATATGCAAAAATCTGTAACGCACCTGTCTGTGGCACACTAGGACTACAGTTTTGTTCGCTCTACTGAGAGGGGATTACATTTTGCAAGTACAGTACATCAGTTCACTTGTACTATACAGTGTGTCTCTATTACTGACTGAGTTATAGAAGCAGCAGCCATCTTTATGTAGTCCAACATGTACTGAGACTGTATGTAAAAAGAATAATATATCTGCGCTCCACAGATGGATATATAATGCAGGGTACAAACAATTAATTCACAATCTGTAAATCATAATACTCCCCTATTCAGACGAGTTCGGATACTCTTGTTATATGCGAAAATGATACTGTTCTTCAAGCAATCATCTCACAAACATGGGATATTTTCTCAACGAAATACATGCAAAGAGATAAAAATCACATATAATGTAAAAACGTTCTACTGATTTGCAGCTAAACACATTTGCCACTCCCTAAACATGCATCAATATTCTTTATGGGGGGATGATTTCTGAGGAATGGTTTAGAGGGTCACCACGCGTGATTCTATCCAAATGAGGCTTCTCACTTTTCTTACATGAACAAAGAAGAGGTGGTACATATAAAGGTATCTTTTTTAAAAAATCGGGTGCTCACATGAAAGCTTACTTCTTTTATCTTTAATTCCCACACATCAAGGTATCTTTATCGCCTGATATGATCCTCGTCCAATAATATTCAATATTCAAGGTAGATAAAATATATACACTTTTATTCCAATATAAAACTTTCCAATAAAAAGGCAGACATCCAGTTCATTTAAGGGAGTCACTGTTGTTATGTCCTCATCTCTACATGCACCGCTGGTGCTGATGTTATACAGTAAGTCCCGGGAAAAAATAGTCTTACCCAGAGGTGTAGGAGATGAAAGTTCCCAAATGAAATTCCTGGATGATACTGCAAGGCACCAAACCAACGCGTTTCGACCAAGATGTCTTTTTCAAGGTGGTGCTTCCATGAAATCCAAATACCATCTGGAGTCCCGCCACTACTGTGATTGGATGGTGTGTTGACAAGCAGCTTCGGCTCACATGACTTCTCAGTAGACAGGGTGCTAAATATGGTTGTCTTCCTCTTGGTGCTCTGATTGAGGGTGATACGGGACTGACTCCTTATATAAATCAGGGACATAAACGATTGACTGATTGCAGGGACAAACAAAGGATTTTTCTGAACTATAACGAAGAAGCAGTGTTCCAACAGGACTGGGACTTGATACTGAGGACCAAAGGCTCCCGCAGCAACCCAATTCTATGACCAGCCTCTGAGAGTAGTTTAACTGAGACTAGTGTAATTAACTCAGCCACAATGGCTTTGGTAAAGCCTGTAACATGACAGTTAGGATCTCATTGGCTGGTACTTTATCTCCGTCCACTTTATGTCTCTCTGAAGTTTAGTACATAGACCCCATGATCTCTTAGTACATCTACCACCAAGTGTTGATTTATAGAGAAGATGAAGGAGAATACAGACTCACTTCCACCAACAGTTTAGGGGAGTCATTTTACTCCACATTAAGCAGAGATATTACAAGAGTAGTACAAACTGCGAATAACCTGACAAATCTGTGCATTATAGAGACTGACCATTATAGACAGCAATATACAGTATAGCTATCTTAGGTCCAGATTTATCAAGCCTTGGAGAGTGATAAATTGCACAGTGATAAAGTACCAACCAATCAGCTCCTAATTGTCATGTTTTCAAACGCAGCCTGTAACATGACAGTTGGGAGCTGACTGGCTGGTATTTTATCACTTTGCAGTTTATCACTCTCCAAGGCTTAATAAATCTGAGCCTGTACACAGAAAACATTTTGGTCAGCTGTGTACTCAGGTTACGGTTGGTAATTGTGCCTTTATTAAAGGACATATACTGTATGATTTATACAAGATCTGTGGCTAGCCTAATGGAGCAGGTGAGATGTTGAGCCATCCAACTTCTGTAAGTCTTACGTGTCCCTTATCAAAGCGTTGGGTTGACAACCATACTGTAGCTTTGGTGGACTTTGACTTTACATCACATGACAAAACACCCCCAATATGTTTTTATATAACCGAAATGCATTTAGCCTTTGTCTTCATTCATTCCCTAAAAATTAGTGTAGAATGTTGTTTGCCATATGCAGAACAAGACTGTTTGCACGTTGTACTGTATTTGACATCAAGCGGAGGCAGCCATTTTGTGAGGAACCATTACTGAAGATAATACATCTTATCGATTCGCTAAGAAGTAGTTGCGTCACTAAGACACAAGTCTAAATATCAGTTCAGTCCACATATTGATGTCACTTAGCACGAGGATAAATATCAAGTGAGACCTGCCCACATGGTGATACCAATAATTCCTAGTGATTGGTGGCCTGTACTTTTACCTCAGCTCACAAAATGGCTGACACCACTGTACAAAGGATGTGATGTAATGTCTACAAGCCATCCACTGAGCTTCTTCACCTGAATTACAATAACCTTTAATTCTTCCTTGTCATATACTGGCTTAGAAAGCGGCCTACTGGATCCACAGCGAGGCCGGACCAGACTACTAGTCCCGCCAAGGAATCTCTCACAGGACATCCTACAGGAGGGACACGAAGAGCAAAAGCAGGAAACAGACTTTACGAGCACTATAAAGATACATAAGCAGTCTCATATGACTTGCTTTAATAGGTGATGAGGGTATTGAGCTAAAAAAAATCCCACATAACAGCTTGTTCTTGGCGAAGGCTATGGCTAATTTTCTTTGGCTCGCTCCAACGGCCTTAAAAAAAAAAAAGGGCCGCTATGATTCAGGAAGGAAATTTTTTTGAGAAATTAAACTATTATTGTTTCCTATGAAGCTGTCTTCACTAGTGTATGAAAAAATGCTTTACGAAAATGGCCCTTGAAAAGAGATTTGTCTTAGGAGAAATGAAGTGATTCATCCTGGTACTTCAAACAGCTAAAATCTGACCAATTTCCTCACAAAAGTGGCTGATTACACTGCTAGATTTATATGAGGCTGGAGTATAAGCTGCTGTGGAGGTGATTAATGGTGGACCTGCCATGGGAGGAAGTTAGCACTTTACTATTACAGCTATTTTAAGATCTCATGAGGAAAAACAACTCGGTGCCAACCTTTCCTTTTTCACATTTGTTAAGTTTTCTTTACTCCAGACTGGTAACTTCAAGGAAAGTGAGAATCCAAACATCTATCACGTGTTATAAAAAATAACAGCATCTTCTAAATCATCACATTTAAAATAAATATACTATTTATATGAAGTTGATTTTATTTGGTGTAGTTACCACCTTGATAATATTTCCCATTGCACACATTTGCAGTTGTGCATCTTATACCTAACAAGGAACATGTCCCTTTACAGTTTGAGAAGTAAAGCCCATATTTATCAAGCATTGTGGAGTGAAATATTTCATGGTGATAAAGTACCTACCAATCAGCTCCTACCTGTCAGTTTTCAAACACAGCCTATAACATGACAGTTGGAAGCTGATTGGTTGATACTTTATCGCCGTGCTATTCAGCACTCTCCAAGGCTTGATAAATAGGGGCCCAAATGCATTGTCCTGTAGTTTTGTCAGTTTGTATGGAAATATTGGTGCTGGGCAGAGAAAACATCACTTAGGGGTCTCTTTATAACATACAAAAATGCAGTTGTCACATTTTAGAGTATAGGAGCCATGTAAGAAGGGGGTAACGCAGCGGATATTTGATATACTCCATGGGATATTTGCAGATGCCAGTTATCTCCATCTCAGAATATCATAGAAAAAATGCTTTATTGTTTGATTGTATGGTTTCTGATCGATTCTTTTCTAACTCCTTTATAACAGTGTCGAAGTAAAAAATATTACATACCGCATACACACGTACAAACCCCTCACAGAGTGGTCTCTGTGCGTGCACGTTCTCTGCCGTGCGTGCGCATACCGCACGCTGCGTACATTAGCTTGTGAAGCCCTGCGTATTAGCGCATGGTATGAATAAATACGGTAGCATACGCATTTGCATAGAAGAGCCACAAAGACATATTCAATATTTTATCCACATAGTGCATAATTTACACATAGTCTACATGCACCACACCAGCGAGTTACATTTACTTAGGAAATAGAACAACAGAGATATCCAGCTTTACAGGATGTGAGGGGACAGAACTAGGTTAGGACATAGTGTTTGGTATCCAGATGTACAGTATTTCTAGGGCTACATTCCGATCGCAGTTTGCAGATTATAGCATGCTCCTGCGCATAGATATGCGCAGGAATACAATATTCATATCTTACTGTAATTACTGTACTCGTGATATTCAACAGGAACCCAGTGGCGGTCCTCTGCAAGTACACCTGGACCAAGCATCGCCCACCTATTCAAACCAACCTATGACCCCTCATGTACTGAAATGATCTGCCCCTTCACCTACGGAAGAAGAGCTTACAGTTTCTTTTGTATTATGTTTTGGACCCATTGTATAAAAGAAAGACCTCCTGGCAGCCTCAGTCTAATTCTCTGAAGGTCATCTTGCTAAGACTGACTGAGGACCGGATCCGGGAGGCGCTGGCGAACAAACGTATGTACTACAGGTATTGGTTGTAGCTCTTCTCTGTGATATTGTTGTATTTTCTGTGTATATCTTTTTGAGTAAATATATTGTTGCTGCGATGGACCACAACATAACAAATAACTACTGGTGTCGCATTACATTCTTGTTTGAGTAAAGAGGTGTATTCAACCACACGTGTTGCTATATCGTGCGCATAGCGTGTCAGCGTGTATACGCAATGTGCATACACATCGCAGGGTCACTTTTTCGCATTCAGCGGCCGCAGCGGCCCGAACCATAGTGTAATAAGGTATTGCATTTCCCTGAAAGTTAATCGAACTTAACAACAGATAGATATAAGATATAAGATAGTCAGAAACATACCTCCCAACCCACAGGCATCATAAGGAGGGGTGTGGGCAGCACCCAGGTGTCATCACGCCCTATCCCTGATGGCAGTGGGGGACTCCCGCAAGACCACACCCATTTGTACAAGGCCACACCCCCTTTTGGCAATGTGTCATGACCACTGTGCCGCCACCAGGGTCGAGGGTCATTGTGAAGAGGGTCACTGTGCGTGTGCTAGAGGCATGGCCGGGCCTCGTGGTAAGGGGGCATGGCCTCATGTCCATCCCCATTTTTATCACTCTGTGGTGGATCTCAGTGCTTCCCAAGGTGCTGCCCCCAGGCTCTGCTCTACACTGTTTAGATGCCGTGTGCATGTGTGAAGGCATTTATTCACCCACTTCTATTCACCATCCACTGCTGCCGCCCCCCCAGGGGTCACTGATGTCCATGGTTGGGCCAGCAGGACAATGCCCGAAAAGACATATTGGGATAGGACATGAGGCCATGACTCCTTGCCACGAGGCCTGGCCATGCCTCTGCGCACGCACAATGAACCTCTTCCCATCTGCCATATGTTGGGAGGCATGTAGGTATAAGATAGATAGCTCCCAACAATGATGAACGAGAAGTAGGAACTCTTCATGTGCCACAAATAGGGAGTGATTTAGGAAGAAGGTGGCGTGGCCTCATGGCACAACTCCATTTCATCACTCTGAGGGCATGCTCAGCACTTCCGGAGATACTGGGCAGCCCCCAGGCTCTCCCTATGCTGTGAATAAATGCCATCTGCTTTCACATGGTATCTACTAAGTTCACCCGCTGCTGTGCTATGCCGTGCTATGCAGAGCAGCGCTGGTGGCTGAGTATCCCGCCAACCTTCCTCCCCCCTACGGGACGCCGCAGCCAGCGAGTGGGCCAGCAGGACAGTGTCCAGAAAGTGGGACTGTCCTATTAAAATCTGGACAGTTTGGTGATATGTAGATAGATAGATAGATAGATAGATAGATAGATAGATAGATAGATAGATAGATAGATAGATACAGTAGACAGACAGACAGACAGGCAGGCAGACAGACAGACAGACAGATAGATAGATAGATAGACAGACAGACAGACAGACAGACAGATAGATAGATAGATAGATAGATACAGACAGACAGACAGACAGACAGACAGATAGATAGATAGATAGATAGATAGATAGATAGATAGATAAATACAGTAGACAGACAGACAGACAGACAGACAGACAGACAGACAGACAGATAGATAGATAGATAGATAGATAGATAGATAGATAGATAGATAGATAGATAGAGTAGACAGACAGACAGACAGACAGACAGACAGACAGACAGACAGACAGACAGACAGACAGATAGATAGATAGATAGATAGATAGATAGATAGATAGATAGATAGATAGATAGATAGATAGATAGACAGACACAGTAGATAGATAGACGGACAGACAGACAGACAGACAGACAGACAGACAGACAGACAGACAGACAGATAGATAGATAGATAGATAGATAGATAGATAGATAGATAGATAGATAGATAGATACAGTAGACAGACAGACAGACAGACAGACAGACAGACAGACAGACAGACAGATAGATAGATAGATAGATAGATAGATAGATAGATAGATAGATAGATAGATAGATAGATAGATAGATAGATAGATACAGTAGACAGACAGACAGACAGACAGACAGACAGACAGACAGACAGACAGATAGATAGATAGATAGATAGATAGATAGATAGATAGATAGATAGATAGATAGACAGACACAGTAGATAGACGGACAGACAGACAGACAGACAGACAGACAGACAGACAGACAGACAGACAGACAGACAGACAGACAGATAGATAGATAGATAGATAGATAGATAGATAGATAGATAGATAGATAGATAGATAGATAGATAGATACAGTAGACAGACAGATAGATAGATAGATAGATAGATAGATAGATAGATAGATAGATAGAAAGATAGATAGATAGATAGATAGATAGATAGATAGATAGATAGATAGATAGATAGATAGATACAGTAGACAGACAGACAGACAGACAGACAGACAGACAGACAGACAGACAGACAGACAGACAGATAGATAGATAGATAGATAGATAGATAGATAGATAAATACAGTAGATAGATAGATAGACAGACAGATAGATAGATAGACAGACAGACAGATAGATAGAATGATTTTATATTAGTGACACAATTTATCTGTAACAGTAAATATCCTTATATCTGCATTATTACACAATACAAACGTATAAATAATACACCCCCAAACATTATCCCATATAAAAATAAAATATAGATATATATTTTTAAATAATTGAGTTGTCTTCGTAAGGTACCAAGCAGCGATTAGCAGACGATACACATGCAGGCCATCCCTCTGATGTAAACACCACAAGGACAGTGTAACGACAAGACATATTGGCTACTGTAAGTTACACTGTGGTCAGGGACTTACATCTATATAGACTTTCCCGCTTCTGATGAACAGCGCTAGCTATGGGTTGTTTGCAGACATATTTCCTGATAAAGGATAACATCATTCCAAAGAATATAAAAGTTATTGATGGCTTATTCAAAGAGAATGTCAGCCCCCAAATATGTCCAATTAAAATGTATTATTTTGGACAGTTACGAATTAACAAGTAATCTCTTTCCCGATGTATGTCATTGGCCTGGAGATACGAAGGGGCTGATTCCGCAGAAAAGGCCACAACTTGCGACCAAGTACTGACTGTCTGTGCATACTGTATGTTGAAAACTGTGAATGCGGTTTGTGCATGTGCTGCACCTTGCACCCACAGTAGAAAGTAGCTCTATCCACATCTTGAGTGGATAAAGCCTAATATGAAAAACATATTCAAATGAAATAGGAGTCTCCGGGCTCCGACATTACAGATGCATGGACCAGCGATTCAGGGACTGTCACGGGCATGCAGGCCTACTTCTGTGCTTGTTAAACGTTTGTTAGATGCTGGGACAGCTGTTGCAGATAGATATGAGTACAAGTGCTGCCCATAGTAATAACGACAGCTGTGGCTGCGGCAGTAGATCAGTGAGCAGCACGACACAAACATACGCACATATACATGCATAGACCAGCAGATACTAGCATTGAGATCCGGTCTCTAGGTCGACAGTAACTAGGTCGACACCATCTAGGTTGACCACTATTGGTCGACAGGGTTTCTAGGTCGACAGGGTCTCTAGGTCGACAGGTCAAAATGTCGACATGAGTTTTTCACGATTTTTTTCTTTTTTATTAACCTTTTCATACTTAACAATCCATATGGACTACAATTGGGAACGGTAGCCCGCCCGAAGCCTCGAGCCATGCGAGGGGACACGGTGCACTAACTGGAGTTACCGGTCAGTCTATGAAGAAAACGACACAACCCCCCCCCCATAAAAAACTCATGTCGACCTTTTGACCTGTCGACCTAGACCATGTCGACCAATAGTGGTCAACCTAGACACCGTCGACCTAGTTACTATCTACCTTCCATGCCACACCCACTAGCATTAGCATAACCTAGTAAGAAGGCAGCCATGGCCAAAGCAAAAGTGTCCGTAGATGTGTCAGACTTGGAATCAGCCGCAAAATGCCTTCCAGCCAATCTGACTCCTGCTCTGTCTTCATTTCACTGAGGGCATCTCACTTCCTGTTAATTAGGGTCCACTGAACGATTTTACAGGTCCAGGACGGGATGTATTATGTATCGCATTGTATATTCCAACTATCGCATGCATACGGGGGTTTAATGATGTCAGTGTGGCAAACCACCACTGTACAGAGTATTCAGTTACTTTCAGGTTGGTTAAACCTGGAGGTGATAAGTAACAGATCTGACCTTCCCAGTTAACCTCTTCCTCGAACCTCTATGTACAGTATGGCAGAGCAGTGTCGGACTGGAGCATGAAGGGCCCACCGGGGGTATGCAGTGGTAGGGGCCCATGATTAGAGGTGTGGCCATCCTCCAAAGCCACCACAGAGGTTTGGCTAACCATTATAGAGTACCTGGTCTGGACTCCATGATAATTTATATAGTAATTAACGCTAGTGCATGCATGATAATGTGCCAGATTAATGACAGCAATGTACTGTAGAGAATACATCATAATCCTGTGCAGTATAAGGTAACATATGTATAATATATCATTCAAGTGCACAGTCTAGAACCTGATCCCTAGAGGAGGAGGGCCCCCCAGGCAGTGGGGCCTACCGGTGGTTTCCCCTGTACCCCTGTGGGCCAATCCGAGCCTGTGGCAGAGGAGCAAGTTCCCTTAACTTCCTACATGTGTGTTGTTGCTGTGTACTTGGGCACTCCCTGGTAATCCCAACAAGACTTTATACTATAGGATGAAACATAAATCACAACGATATATCTCTCATGGAATTTACCATGGTCATGACCTCGTTGGTGCACATCTCAGTTTCCTTTATATGTAGAGTCTCCAGAGCCATTCATTGGCTGATGGCTATAGTATAGCTAGTCTTGGATCTGTTTGAGATGGTAAGAGCTACTGTTTCCTAATTAATTCATAACAGCGCTGGAGTATTTTCCCCCATAGAAGTAGTGAAAGCTTAGCTGAATGAATGCAGCTGTTTCCAAGTTTTAAGCAAAATCTAGCAACTAATGGCGACTAACTTACTGATTTCGAGTATTGAGTCAATAAGTAGCAACGGAGCTCTATGCAATTATGTCTCTCAAATGATGGAACCGTTTTGTTTAGCAATAGCCCTCACTTTACAGAGTTCAACTAGCACCTCCCTTTTGCTGCTTGCTTTTTAAGTTTCCTCCAACATAACAGTCTTGGTATTTTTGCTCGTTAAGGCTATTTACCTCTTAGCAATTCTAATGGAGGCTTTATCTCTTTCAATCAGTCGGTTACTTTAGGGTAAGAATCTGTTCCTGTGTATTGCTCTATCTGTCCTAAATCTGTGGAGTAGCGGCAAGTATTTTAAGAGGACTGTTTCTCCTTGAACTAGCTGTAGTGTTCAAGAAGGATAAGCAGGCTATTTTATCCAAGTTAGTGTATGTGAGTGCTGTTTCCTTGGATATTCTTCTTATCACAATGCTGTATTCGCTGCTATCTATCTGGCGCCACCAGACAAAACGAAGGACCTAATTCAGACCCGATCGCTGCAACGGCAGCAATCGCAGTCTGAAGCCCTTTGCCTAGTGCGCTCACGCACCAAGTAAGATGTAAAAGCATCTCACTGGTGCGATCGCCCTGCCTGATTTACAGGCAGAGGCGGTTGCAGGGTGGGAGGGGGCCTGCCAACGGCATTAGAACGCCTTTGGTGGGGCGCGGTCCGGACAATGCAGGCGTGTCTGGATTGTATATGGGGACGGGCCGCGGTGGCTGCATGACATCACAAGCAGCAACTGTAACCCAGAACGCGGTGGGTAGCCACCTGCCAGCGCAGCTAGGTTGTGCAGGTAGGGACCTACTTGGCGGTTGCAAAAGCATCGCCGCAGTGCGATCCTTTCGCACCCGTGCGGGGGGGGGGGGGCAGGGCCTGATATGCGGGTCGGACTAGCCCTGTGCTGTTCTTTTCCTCCTCCTTATGTGCTGTAGCTCACGCTGCTACTTAACTGTCACTTTTCTCCTCAATTAGCTATATAACTGACACCTTGCTTGGCTAGGGGCTCACACACCAATGCATGAATGTCTACCTTCTTGGCCAGTTCTCCTGATAAGAGCTGTCCCTTGTGATGAGAGAACTTCCGCATTTGTGTCCTGGGAGTCCTATTGCGCACATACTGTATGCGCAGCAATCGTCCTGCACATGCCCAATTGTTAGGGGTATAGGGATGGATACTTTGAATGCCTCTCCGGGGGGCTTCTTATGAAAATCAGCCCATTGGCCTCTAAATTGATGGGGTTGACTATCGTGCGGAAGTTAGTTTCACTTTGAAGAGCTTACTGCTTACGGGCACATTGCAGCTCCATAGAATTCTATGAGGACTACTGTCCTGTGGTTCCCCATTATATATGAGCTGCCGCTGGGACCTTGTGCCTCGCACAAAAGCACAGTAACCGTAACTGATTTCTGCTCAAGTCCCCATGGGCTGCAAGCAGAACATCAGGGAGATACACATCCCGCGAAGCTGCCGAAAGCAGTTACAGTGTCCGCTTGTAAATAACTGAATTGGCCCCAATATATGCTGTATGGCCGGGGCCCTTTATTTCTAGTTCATATATGACCTTCAGTGACTGTCAGCAGGGCCGAAATTAGGATTTGTATCACCCGGGGCAAAGCAGAAATTTAGCGCCCCCCTCAAGAAAAAAAAAAAAGACATATAAAAAAGGAAAAGAAAAGAAAAAATAAGTTTCAACACAAATACAAGATCTACAAGTTAGTTTATGAGTGCATTTCTAGTATATCATACCTCCCAACTGTCCCGATTTTTGCAGGACAGTCCCGTTTTTGGGACTGTCCCGCAGTGTCCCACGGTGGGGGAGGGGGGCAGGGGGAGTTGGGAGGCTCCCGTCACTTGCTGAATAGACTCTGTTGTCGTGTGACCTGCTCAATGGCGGCGGCAGGGTACTGGCGGTGACGGCAGCAGCAGAAGCTGACTGGCGGCCGGGGACTGGTGCAGAAGTAGGTTGGCGGCGGGGGACTGGCGATGACAGCAGTGGCAGAAGCACACTGGCTGCCACAGACTGACTGAGACGGCAGTGGCTGCGGCAGCGCAGTCCCACATTCCAAGCACAATTGTCAGGCCATCCCTGCTCTCTTGCGTCCCCCTCATTCCAGTGCCCAGGGCGCTTGCCCCCTTAGGCCCCCCCTAGTTGCAGCCATGCTGTCAGAAGAAAGCCTGGTTTAAATAATTATTCTCAGAAAATGTTCATTAACTATCTTCTGTAGCCATTATTTGCAGCAACGACAGATAATACATCGTGGCTACAATAAATTGGTAGCTACAGCTATATCACTTTGTTCCATGTTCTGGCTCGGTCTATGAACTGTACCGATATGTGACAAGCTCCAAAAACCTACACTTAAACACTTACTGTAATCAGCCTAATTTCACCATCCTCATAGAGAACTATGGGGACAGCGGTAGTGAGTGAAAATTTAGTAAAATAAATACAGGAATTATCTGTGGAATCTCCGGCATGTTATATAAGAAGTTGTTTCATTTTACCAGACTCTTGTGACAATGACAACTTACAAGTCAATCCTAAATAGGCCCTTTAGTCAACATGTCTCTGTTGAGAACACTGGGCCGGCCTGCAAATACAAATGTCTGCCTTTGCCCTGTGCACCAGCGTGCTATGGGGAGCACAAGTGCTGAGACACCATGGATAGTGCAACTGCGTCAGTGGTTCTGAACACTCCACCAGCGGTGCACCATTGATTGTACCATCGACACCATTTTTTGTGGATACTCCAGGCCACCTCCCAGGAACGACCATAGTTGTGAGCTGCCAGCTCTACTAAAACTGAATCCTTACTCTACCGTGACCTCCACACATTCTGTGTAATGCATGCTCCATAGGGGTTCCCTGAAGTAGCAAAAAATGTCTCAATTGCGCAAACGTCGGCACTGCGTCCACCGCGTAATCAGGCCAACTATTACTGAGCAGCATTTTATACAAGTTATTTTATTTTTTTTAAATAGAATTTGTTCTTATTGCAAGTCTGCCGTAATGAAAACTAATATATCTGTTAATCAGACAATGCATCTTGATAATGCTATGCACTCCCAGAGATATGTAATAATAACTGAATATAATACCGACACATAATGGAATGACACTAAATATTTCCAAAGCAATCATTTTTGCTGATTAAAATCGTTGTCTCTAGGAAAAAGGAAAAAAACATTGAAAAAATTCTGCAACTTGTATGTTTTCATTCATCATAGTTTTTTCCCTACAAGACGCCCTCGTAATTTCATTTTTCCAAGCTTCTATTAAGAAGATCAATACCTGTGATTCCAGGGAGTCTCGGTATATGAAGAGATGGAGTTGGTTGGTAATCATACATGAAGGTATTGGTTGTCATTAGCGGGAGGATTGATATGAACCGACAGCACAAGTAATGGTGTTTAAACATTTTTAGTAGGCTACTGTCTTGTAGCACTGCCCGGCAACCTTTCACCCCCCCCACCCCCACCCCCCCAATAATTACATTTGAAGAACAGATCACTATATTAGAAAAAAAAATTGGATTGCTAATATCCAAAGCATGCATCTTTACTAAACTACGGCCAAAGCCCTGGATAATGGCTTTATTTGGAGGCCAAGTGTAACAAGTTTTGACAGTGGAGAATTATTTTTCCAACTGTATTTGAGTCAGCGCAAGTCACAAGTACTGTATGTCGTCATATTTTTAGCGGTGTAATTGCATTTGGGAGAGATGAAGAAAAATGTCAATGTTTTCAAAACTGAAACAAAGAATATAATTTTACTGAATGGATCAGAAATAGGAGTCGGAGTACCAGCGATCGTAACTATGTATCAAAAATGTGATAAGTTTGGACATTTTTTTTCGTCACTTATCATGTGTTTTTCGTGACTTCTTCGAAGTATGTATAATTTTTTTTTAATCAAAAATGTGATTGCGATAAAAGGCTAAAAATGAGATCATTATCGCTCTACTTTTCGGTCGTTTTATTGCATTAAAAAAAATGAAATGACATGCACATGCTCTGTTTCAGAGCCGGACAAGCACAGTGAGATCCTTGGTGGCGCTCAGTACATACCTGACCTACAGCAGGAAAGAATACAGTAGCTAGTTTACTATTAGAAAACTGAAAGGGGAGGGAACGTTTACAAAGACAATTTGATTGGTTATTCTAATGACTGTTATAAACATGTTACTAATGCTGCATTCAGACTGCAAATGCCGGATCCTACCCGGTAAGACAAACGTGTACTTACCGGGTGGGATCCGGCATTTGCACTCCGCTGCTGGCTTTCCGACCCGGCAATATACCGGGTCGGTTGCCATAACAACGGAGCGCGCAGCAGCAGCAGGGGCGGGGGTGGAGGCGGCGTCGGGAGATGAGCTCATCTCCAGCGCCGCCTCTCCCTATCTTGTGAATGGGAACCGTGTCGCATCGACACGGCTCCCATTCACACCGCACCTGACCCGGTAATCAAACCGGGTAAAACCCTTCTTTTTTACCGGGTTGATTTACCGGGTCAGGCGACCCGCTAAATCGGCCAGTGTGCTTTCACATCGCACACTGACCCGGTTCGACACGGCAATATGCCGTGTCGGTACCGGGTTATTTGTGCGATGTGAAAGGGGTAAGATGAAATTCCACTGGCCTTTAGTAGTGTGTGATGTTTACTTCCAACAGAACTATTAAGAGTCTCACAAACAAAACAGCTATATATACAGAGAGAGAGAGATAGATAGATAGATAGATAGATAGATAGATAGATAGATAGATAGATACACATATATATATCTATAGATATATCTATATCTATATACACAGGTTGAGTATCCCATATCCAAATATTCCAAAATACGGATTTTTTTGAGTGAGACTGAGATAGTGACAGAGGCATAGCGTGGAGCTATGGCTCCCAGAGCAAGCTCACGTCACGGCACCCCCCCCCCCCCCACCCTGGGCAAAAAGAGGTGGAGCAGATGCTGAGAAGAGGGGAGGCAGATGCTGGGCAGAGAGAGGAGGGGGGTGATGCTAAGCAGAGAGGAAGGGGGCAGATGCTGTGGAGAGAGAATAGGCAGGCAGATTCTTGGCAGAGAGGGGGGCAGATGCTGGGAAGAGAGGGGCAGATGATGTGCAGAGAGATGCTAGGTGGGGGGGGGGGGGGGCAGATGCTGGCCAGAGCGAGGGGGACAGATGCTGGCCAGAGAGAGGAAGGATTCTGGGGAAAGAGAGCAAGGGGGAGCAGATGTTGGGGAGAGAGGGGGCAGATGATGGGCAGTGAGGGGGGGGGGGGGCAGATACTGTGCACTATGAAGCATATACAGTAGCAGTGAGAGAGACAGAGGCTGCATAAAGAGGTGGCAGAGTTAGGCAGGAGCTATGGAGACAGGAGCAGTTACTGTGGAGACAGAGGAGGCAGGCTAAATACTCACAGACAGGGGCCTTGCTGTGAGGGTTGGTTCTATTTCGGAGTGGGAGAAGGGACCTTCTGACGTTTCAAGGGGAGGAGCTACGTCATCAGGGGGAGGAGCTACGGCCGAACAGGGTGCCCGAAAAGTACCCTCGCGGGCTCGCTTCGCTCGCCACGCTTCGGGCTCGGTGGCTCGCTTCGCTCACCACCTGATTACTAAAGGTAATAGTTGGTGGCGTGGATAGTAGAGCAACTATCCCGCTGGCCTAGCTCCTCCCCCTGACGGAAAAGGTCCCTTAGGCCCCTTGGATCTAGCATCTACCTTGCTGTGAGGTCCTCCGTGTTCCAGCAGGGGTCAGAGGAGCATGTGACAGCTCCTCCAATCGGGGGCTCTTCTAATCAGCATGTGCCGAGCTCCTCCAATCACAGCTTGGCACATGATCTTCTGACCCCATTGTTGAGATCAGGGAGGAGGAGACTGAGGCTCGGCACCGCAGTGAGTAGGAGGGACCTCCCCCGCTGCTGCTCTCTCACAGTGAGTCATATAAGCTCTAATTCCCCCTCTCATCCCTCTGCTGATGGCGCCGCTGCTTGTCATGCAGTATGACAGGCGTAGCGGCAGCAGAGCAGGGAGAGCGCCCGTCACTGCGTCTCCCTACTTTGCAGACTGTGCTTGGTGGGTAGCGCTGGGCCTGCCCGTAGCGCTGCCAGGCACCCTCTGAAGTTTCCGGCGCCTGGAGCTTGCGCACCACCAGAACCGCCCTCCCTACGCCCCTGGATAGTGAATCCTTTGTTTTCTGATGGCTCAATGTACACAAACTTTGTTTAATACACAAAGTAATTCAAAATATTGTATTAAATTACCTTCAGGCTGTGTGTATAAGGTGTATATGAAACATAAATACATTCTGTGCTTAGACTTAGGTCCCATCACCATGATATCTCATTATGGTATGCAATTATTCCAAAATACGGAAAAATCCGATATCCAAAATACTTCTGGTCCCAAGAATTTTGGATAAGGGATACTCAACCTGTATATATATACACAGTATATATATGTATATGAGAGAATTTTTATATGTATATAATCTAAATCTCAATCAAACAACATATAGAAGATATTAGTACATTTTTTGACTAGTTCAATATATATAAGTATAATTTAGATAAATGGAGATATTTTTTAGCATATTCTTTTTGTAAAAAAAGTAAATTAAGAGATGGAAATACAAAAAAAATCATGGCCTATTGCTAAACTCGCCAGTAAAAGTTTCAGACAATTTTCACGATAATGCAATGATACATAAGGTTCCCACTCATTTTCAATAGAGGTTGGAAAAGTTTGAAAAAAATATGTGAAAAGTAGATTTTGCGAGAAAAACACGATAAGTAAAATCAAAAAACTTACATACACACAGACGATGGGGGTCATTCCGAGTTGTTCGCTCGGTAAATTTCTTCGCATCGCAGCGATTTTCCGCTTAGTGCGCATGCGCAATGTCCGCACTGCGACTGCGCCAAGTAAATTTGCTATGCAGTTAGGAATTTTACTCACGGTTTTTTCCTCGTTCTGGTCATCGTAATGTGATTGACAGGAAGTGGGTGTTTCTGGGCGGAAACTGGACGTTTTATGGGTGTGTGTGAAAAAACGCTTCCGTTTCTGGGAAAAATGCGGGAGTGGCTGGAGAAACGGAGGAGTGTCTGGCCAAACGCTGGGTGTGTTTGTGACGTCAAACCAGGAACGACAAGCACTGAACTGATCGCAGATGCCGAGTAAGTTTCGAGTTACTCAGAAACTGCACAGAGATGTCTTATCGCAATATTGTGAATCTTTCGTTCTCAATTTTAAGAAGCTAAGATTCACTCCCAGTAGGCGGCGGCTTAGCGTGTGCAAAGCTGCTAAAAGCAGCTTGCGAGCGAACAACTCGGAATGACCCCCGATATTTTAAAAAATACGAAAAGTATCAAATTTTTTAACGCAAAAAACTGTTGATACATAGGCCCATATGTTCCAAAACCTTGTTGGGGATTTAAATAGTTCCTCATTGTGGGTTCCAGATGTACACATCAATAGATCTTAATTACGAAACGCGTTGGCGGTGCATCACATATGGGTTTGTCCATTTGCACTAGCGACCTCTGTCCGAGCATACAATACACCAGACCTGGCGCACATGCGCAGTCGCCAATGTCTTTCTGTGGTGCCTGCGCAGTATGCTGAAAAATAAATGTACTTACCATCGATTAATCAGTCTTTTGCCACATTTTGATAAACATGCCCCATAATTGCATATTAATAAATACTTTCCACCAGCTGCCCCCTGAGATTACACTTGTTCCGTGGCCTCAGCTCCGACAGGCCAAGGTGACTATTTAATTAGAGATACGTCTGTAACAAAAGAGTCCTCCAGAAGGTATAGTGTTAATGTTGTGACAATCACCGATTGTGAATGGTGACAAAAGTAATGACATTAATGCACTTGTCTTTGTTGCATTAAAATAGCCACCTTCTACTTTAAAACGATTAGCACTATTCCATTAAAAAATAGATTTAAAATTGACATTTACTGTAACTCAAAATATATTCTCCCCACTCTATTTAGGCAACAAAAGAATGATTTAAAATGCATTACAGAAAACATTTGTTTAGTGCCATGAAATCAATGTAATTATAATTTTAAAACAGTTACATCAAATGCCAGCTTGTCTTTTTACAAGGCCTCCTAATAATCCGTTTTTGGTGTAAGCAAAAATGAAACCCAAACAGCACATTTGTCATTAAGTTTGTTGGTACTTACAGAAACAGCAAGAAAAGGCCAGGTCTTGCTGTGCCTGGCGCAATAATGCAGAAGTATGACGTCATAGCGGAAAGTATGCTTTAGTACTACGTTGCATTTCACGGCGCACATACTGTATTATATGAACTGAAAACTTAAGGAACAATAGACTAAAATGATTATAACTTGTTCTGGGTATAATATAATACATGTATTATATCACAGAGATGATTTCCTCAAAGAACTGGGTTAGCCAAAGCTGCCGGGTTTAGTTATGGCCCATAAGTACCACTCATCGCTGGCGGGACCACTTGGAGGTACCAAACAGGCCACATAATGGTTACCCTTAAAACAGGCAGCAACAGTGAGAGCGTACTGAAAGTACAATTATACTTTTATTGTGCACCAACACAAACGCTTTTTTTAACAGCAATGTATAGACTGTGCTAGATACTGTACATTATAGGGAGAAGTTTATTGAGTGCTATTACCTCACACTCCAAAATCTTACTGTAGTGACAGGATCATTGGCTTCTAAAATAGACTCTAGAGCAAAACTGGATTTAGACTCTATGGAGCACTAGACAACATGCTAGTATTGGCCCTTTCCCCATCTTTAAAAATAATAATAAATAAAAACAGATTAAGGTAATTTGGGCCCCTTAGTGCCCATTAGGCTCTAAACCTATGATCTAGTGTATGACAAAAATTCTCTTTACAATGTTGCATACAGTATGTAATTCGGGGGTGGTTAAATAAAGTAATGATAGCAATTAAGTAATAATAATAATAATAATAACAATAATAATAATAATAACAATAAATAAGAAGAAGAAGAAGAAGAAGAAAAACGGCAGTAATAATAATAATAATAATAATTATTATTATTATTATTATTATTATTATTATTATTATACTAATAAAATAAATTATTATTATTAATATAATAATAATAATAATAATAATAATAATAATAATAATAATAAAAAATGACAGTAATAATAATAATAATAAAACCGGCAGTAGTAGTAATAATAATAATAAAACAAATGACAGTAATAAAAAAAATAATAATAACAACAACAACAACCGTCACAATGATAACAGCAAACCTCCCATTAAGGCCACACCAATGCTGTTAGAACACAAGACTTAGTAGACATAGTAGACGCTGTTCCAACATCTTAAGTTCCTGTTGCTTGCAATTAGTCTGTATATAGAAGGCACTTGCTGTATTATTAATACTGTTAATGTGTATGTACATATAGTTATTTACACATAAAGAAAACATGAATTAACCACGTTAAATAATGTAAGTGGAGCAATGCATATTTTAAAACTGTCCCAGTGGCTTTCCTGTATTTTCCAATGCATTACAATTATGTTGTAATGTATTAGAACATGCCATATATCACAGCCAGGGTGTCCAAGACATAAAGGCACAAAGCAAGTGCTAATAATGGTTTAGATTATCTACATAAAAGCATAACATAGGCCATGTAACTGATACAATAGTAAGAGATGTCACACAAATTAAAGGAATATGGAAAAGTGATGGAAATTAAATATTCTTACATTTTATTTAGGGGCACATTTATGGTAAATCATACAAACCAATCAGACATGAGCTTTTAGGGGCTGATTTTGCAGATGGATCTTGTGGCCTTTGGCAGTTTCTGCCCTGGAAGTGGCAACAATATTATACACATTACATGATGCCCATGGCCTTATCTAGAACGGGTGCAGGGTGTGCGATGCACATGGAACCCCTTGGTCCATGCACACCTGGCACCCATAGACAATACTTACCTGTTCATCGGCACCATAGAAATTACTGGGAAATGTTGCTGCTACATTTTTCTGAAGACCTGCGCAGTAGAACGATCACTGGGATCATGGTGCAGAGAAGAAGAGGAGGTAGGCTTTCAGGTTGGATGAATGTCTTATTGGGAACAGAAATGCATTACAGAGGTAGAAAGCAGTGTGGGATTTGACCTGGAAGTGGGCAAGGGTAGAGGTGGTCAGCGAGGAGGTGAGGTAGTAGTTGGCAGGGTGGAAGGGGGTGTATTTGTATATGAGGTCAGTGATGTAGGGGGAGAAGAGGAGTTTGATAGGTTTGCAGGTGAGTAAGAGGTTTTTAACTTGATTCAGTAAGGGAAAGAGAGCCAGTGGAGTGACCGTCAGTGAGAAGCAGCAGAGGTGGAGTGCTGAGAGAGGAAAATTAGGGTAGATTCAGGATACTCTAGATTGTAGAGGGACAAGGTGGGAGTTTCGGTGGTAGTAAGAAGTAGATTACTGTAATCGAAACAGGAGATGATAAGAACATGGATGACCGTATTAGTGTCTTCCAGGGAGAAAATGACCTTAGTCTGGAGATAATACAAAGAGATTAACTGAATATGGGGGAAGCATAAAAGGTCGGAATCAAGGATGACATCCAGAATGTGGACTTGGGGAAAAGAGGAGAGAATGGTATTGTCAACAGAGTGGTAAATGGGGAAGGAGTGGGAGCCTTGGCAGGAGGAATTACAATTCTTCCTCTTTTCGAGATGTTGAGTTTAAAGAAGCACTGGGTCATCCAAGAATAGTCTGTTGACAGGCAGCTGATGAAACAGGAGAGGACAGAAGGGCAGAGGTCAAGGGAAGAGAGATGAATTGGAGTGTAATCAGCAAACTGGTGATACTGGAGGCTGAGGGTGATAAACTCACAGAGGGAAGAGGTGCAGAGGGAGGAGACAAAGGGACCAGGAAAATAGGGAAGGGGGGGGGTACTGACTGGAAGGGGGAGTGGGAGATGAGGTTGAGACAGGTGTGGAGACAAGAATTGCTCTGTGGGGTAATTATTAGAAAACTCTTTGATTTGGCAGACATAAAGTTGGCAGTGACTTTGATATGTCATTTTTGGTGAAATGTAGAGAGTAAAAGCCAGACTGGAGTGGTCTAGGAGGGAATGGGAGTAGACAAAGGAGCTGAGTTGGATGTAGATAACCCACTCTAGGAGTTTTAAGGCATATGGGAGGAGAAAAATGGGGCGGTAGGTAGAGGTAGCTAAAAGGTCAATGGAGGCTTTGTTGAGAACGGGGTCTACAAGGTTATGGTTGAAGGAAGAGGGAGGAAGGGGTAGGGCTGAGAAGGGTTTTTGGAGGGAGAAAAGAGGGGCATGGACGCCAACCCCAGAGACAGGCGGGAGAGCTAGACAAGGTCAGTAGTCTTTGGGAGGAGTGGGGTCTGCAGAGAGGAGATGTCACAGCAGATGGAATATATTTAGTAGGTAAACTGGGTGGCAACATGAAGTGCATACAGGAAGTAAAATAAAGAGCTGTAGGCAGAGAGAGTTATTTTAAACAGGAAGAAGCCAGCAGGAGAGTACAATAATTCCCAGAAAGTGGGTCAAGGTAGAGTGCCAAGGGTGTGGCGGAGACCAGAACGATGGATTGCAACTTAAAGGTATAACTGCTGGTGCTAGCAGGTTGGTGGCATCTTAGTGTTGGTCGGTCAGAAGGAGAAGCAGCTCATGCCAACTGTTCACTGCCAACTGTGCCCTCTCCAGGCTCTTATGCCACAAGAACAGACTGTCAACACAGCCGACAGGGGATAGTAGCTGCCAAAGCGAAGTGTTATTGGGAACCAGACCTCGGCAGATGCACTAGTTGTGGGCAAGGGAGTTTTTATTCATGCTATTTCTCTATAGCTCAGTATTAATGTTCTCTCATTGTAATGCTGCTTTCTCTCTCTCTGCCCCTTCAGATCTCGGCAGACAGGCAGATTTCTCCAGACTGGAATGTCATGTTCTACATGGCCTTGAGACATCACCCGATTTAGCAAGATGTACAGCTTAAAGGAGAAACATGAAATCTATGTGAACACTTTGGAGCTGTCAACTTCAATTTGTGATGAGGACCCCAGACGCAGAGCTTTGTTGCCACGTTATTGAGCAGTTGTGACTGTGTCAGAGAGCCCTCTTGAATTAGTCTGTAATGCTGAGCTCTTTGACGAGCGCAGCCAGTCTGGGATCAGATTCCAGGCCGGGACGTCTTACAGGAGCAAGGATGTGACTTCTAATAAAATGCATATTTGTCGCTGGGTGGATCAATGTACCCAGTAACACTAGAGGGGATTAAGCCTTTTGTAGTTGTGACTTCAAGGCTATAGAGTATGCCAAAGACAACACAGGTATGAAAAGGAAAATTAAAAGAAAACAACATATGCAATAATTTATAGCACCTCTGGATTTCGTGAGAGGCTCCATTCAATGATGTTTTTGCCACAGGGAATGTAGTAATGTATGGAAGTATTGTTCATGATGTGATCTGTAACTGTACACTGAGACAGGTATGAAGAAGGGCCTATGTCAGCTGCTATAGTGCATTGTACGTGGAAAACTTCAGACATATGCCAAAACTTCTCTGTTGTGATAAAAGCAAAAAATAATAATAAAAAAATTATAAATAAAACAATAAACTGAAGATGCTAACGAGACATAATAAATTCAATATATTTAATAATTATTTTGCAAACTTTTTTTATGTGGCTTTGCTGGGTATAGTATAGTAACTGGGAGGAGACTTCCGTCTATGCTGAATTTGTGCTCTGGAAATAGTAGCGATAACTGACTTTGGGATCTATTTACTAAGCCTCGGATTGAGATAAAGTGGATAGAGATAAAGGGGGTCATTCCGAGTTGTTCGCTCGGTAAATTTCTTCGCATCGCAGCGATTTTCCGCTTAGTGCGCATGCGCAATGTCCGCACTGCGACTGCGCCAAGTAAATTTGCTATGCAGTTAGGAATTTTACTCACGTTTTTTTCTTCGTTCTGGTGATCGTACTGTGATTGACAGGAAGTGGGTGTTTCTGGGCGGAAACTGGCCGTTTTATGGGTGTGTGTGAAAAAACGCCACCGTTTCTGGGAAAAACGCGGGAGTGGCTGGAGAAACGGAGGAGTGTCTGGGCGAACGCTGGGTGTATTTGTGACGTCAAACCAGGAACGACAAGCACTGAACTGATCGCAGATGCCGAGTAAGTCTCGAGTTACTCAGAAACTGCACAGAGAAGTCTTATCGCAATATTGCGAATCTTTCGTTCGCAATTTTAAGAAGCTAAGATTCACTCCCAGTAGGCGGCGGCTTAGCGTGTGTAATGCTGCTAAAAGCAGCTTGCGAGCGAACAACTCGGAATGACCCCCAAAGTACAAGCCAACCCGCTTCTAACTGTCATTTTTCAAACAGCGTGTGACATGGCAGTTAGGAGCTGATTGGCTGGTACTTTATCTCCGTACACTTTATCTCCAACTAAGGCTTAGTAAATAGACCCCTTTTTTAGCAAAGGGTTACACTGACCTGAAGATTCTTAATGTAACCCATAAGCGTGAAGTTGTTATTGGAGAGTTGGCCGCAGATTTTTCAATCTTAGCAAAATCTGCGACCACTAAAATCACATACTAGGGGATGCCCAGTACAGGGCAAGGTCACCCCGTGTGTGTGCCGCTGCCCAGCAATGCAATCGCGATTCAATTAAAATCACATTGCAGAAACCTCAACTAGAGCACGGTCACCCCGCATGGGTGCCGCTGCCCTGCAATGCAATCGCGATTCAATTGAGATCACATTGCAAAAACCTCAAATAGAGGTCGACCCTGCCTATGCAATTCACGGGCACCGCTGCCACATGCAGGAAACACAGGCGACGTCATCGGGCTGCCTCGAAAAAGTCCCATGACACATCTGCATTTCCTGCCCAAATGCTGCATTGCCATCCCTGGACGCCTGTCGCCTGTCAATCTCTATCTTCCGTGATGCGATTGCATAGTGAAGGGTCGCGCACACGCGTTGCGGCCGCAGCGCATGCGCAGTTGACCGAAACTCGCCCGTTTGTGATTTTTGGTCAACTGCTATCAGGCCTGAATAGCCCCCTTCATGCAGAAGATTGCAGTTTGTACTGTATGCTTTTCTTGGGTGTATAATGCTCGCTATAATAATTAGCCTAAGACTTATTCATAGAGTGAAAGGTAATGTACACACCTCCCCTGCACTTCACCCTCAACCGCACACTTTAGTAAGGCCCCCACTACCATAAATGATATGGATATTTGAAGTCACAAGCCGTTTCATGGCTGTATAAAGCCACAAGGCTGCAGAAACAAGCTCACTTATGCAGGATACACAAATCCAAGATATAATCTATGTGATCATTTACATGGGTTTGGCATATTTGTTAGACATTCACTATGGCGAGATTCCTTAGGTCAATACAAGAATGTCAACATAAATATAATGTTGATATTGAACATACTGACATTCGGCGCGTGGACGTGGAAGTTATGTCGGCATTGTTACACTGTCAACATACTTTGTTTCCTGATTTGCTCTCATTAACCCTAACGCTTATCCTAATGCTAACTCTTACCGTGATGGAAACCCTAACGCTAACCCTAACACTAAGCATCATGAAAGTGTCAACATTATGCAGGTGTCGACGGTAATGATGTTGATGTTTTAAACTGCTGTCAACATCCAGACTGCAAACCATTTACAGCAGGTGGGAATTAGTCCTTATTAACTATGGGTGGGGGGTACCTTTGACTGCTCAACCTAATTCTAGACATAATGAGAGGTGCTACCATGCTGAGACTTGTAGTTCCACACAGAAAAAAAAGAGAAAATGCAGGTGCACATTCCAAGTATTAAACACTGCTAATCAAAATAATTATAATAAACTCTGCTATATAACTTAGAGTAAAATTGAGGTACTTAGCATATACTTTGGCCAAAAGTATGAGGCCAAAAACGGCAACCAATCTGGTGGGTTCATAATCAGGGCAGCCATCAGGGGGGGACTGTGGGGACTGGAGTCCAGGGCCCTTAGAGAAAGACTGCCAATACTACCAATACCTGGAGAGCTGCACAGACAATGCTACAACAGTGGGCTGATGCACAGGGAGTACTTAAAACATCAGCTCTGTGAATCATTCCTGCAGGTCCGCACTTCTCAACCTATACGTAACGTCATGATGTGTGACATCACATAGGGGTGGAGCAGTATGGCAGAATCTTTTGTTTTTATTGGGGGGGGGGGGGTGTCCCTTGTCTATTTTGGCAGTCCCGGGCCCCACAATTTCTGATGGCAGCCCTCTCCATAAAATTCCTAAGGTTAAATCCAGAGCACGGGGGCCCCCAGGCCAGCACAAGGCCTGTGCACCTGCATTTTCTCTTTTTTCTGTCTACCCCTTATCATCTACAAGTTTTCCTAATGAGCAACGAAGTGACAACATCCAAACTATTTATACAGCTATTATTTCCAGGAACTCATAAACGTATTAGCATCGCTTGCGTATTATAAACATATATCTCATCGTCAGATCCTCAGCCTTACAGTTCAGATCCATTTGTGTAATACCACAAATTAAAACGCAGTGATATTTATACAATAAAAAAACATGACCATACGGCGAAAAAAGAATGTGTTAAAGGATTTTGTTACATAAAGACGGAGGTTAAAAGGCTCTTGCTTCCTTCGTCATTGTGGACATTCAGCTAACCACAGTTCAACCACAATCGAACGTGTTCACTCCGATTGGCTATTGCAATCGTAAAAGAAATAACACGGTATAGATCAGGGGGTCAAAGTGGCCACACATTAGCGGGAAAGGTGGGCTTGCTGTATCTCTTAAACAAGTGTTGTGTTTCAATGAAGTCACGCTCAGTCTCTTGACATGAGATGATGGAATAATTAGTTTTGAAAAGCCAAACAAAGGAATAAAAGGAATGAAACAATGCAATATCCTAATGCACCCGGCTCTCAGAAGAAGTATCTGATATCTCAGCACAATGGAGATTGGAGCACTAGGTAATAACTCTGAGCAGTTAGGCAGACTAACCACAGTCTTCAGAAAGAAACCACATAACAGGGAATGGAATGTTGAGAGGAGGCCGCATAATTATTCATGATAGATAACTGTATTAAAAATCAAATATAAAATATTGAGGGCATTACGATGCTGGCACTTGATAAAACAAGAGCATTGTATTGCTAGATCTAAGTTACTGTCTTAAAAATTGGCTTTAAAGTAAAAGAGCTGCAGCCAGAGTATATGGAAATCTGTTACTGCTTGAAATATGAATTGTAATAGCGCAGGGATGCAAACACCAATCACGCGGCACAATATAAATAATGTAGGATGAATATTTAAACCAAAGGGATTTTTTTTTCTTTTTAAAAAAAACAAAAACCTGAGTTGATGCCAGGGTTCTCGTAAAGTACTCATGAAAATGTATTTTATCTGCCGCAATCCATTTATAATGCACTGACGGCGGCTGCTCCTTAAGTGACTGGACTTGAAAAATAGATCTCACTTTTCTTTTTTTCTCTCAAAGGCTCATTCAAACACTGGCGTCCATTTTGGACAGACGCAGTGACAGCCATTTGTTTGTTGGTCCAAGGCTAGGAGGGTACATTTTTATTCTACTTAAAAGGACATATTGATTTTTAATTTTCTTTCATTTTATTCTTCCAGGGCTAGTGGAGGCTGCAAATGCAATTAATCTGGGCGGAAATGGAAAATGTTTCACTTGTTGGAACTAAACGAATATGGATGGCCTTATTAAGATTTGGTAGCCAAAATGTCCCTTTAGAGTAGGGCTGGGCAATAAGCGGTCCTCCAGCAGCTGTGGGACTACACATTCCAGCATGCACTGCTACAGTTTTGTTATCAGGGCCTGCTAAAACAGTGGGGGTCATTCCGAGTTGTTCACTCATTGCCGATTTTCGCAACGGAGCGATTAAGGCAAAAATGCGCATGCGCATGGTACGCAGTGCGCATGCGCTAAGTATTTTGGCACAAAACTTAGTAGATTTACTCACGTCCGAACGAAGAATTTTCATTGTTGAAGTGATCGGAGTGTGATTGACAGGAAGTGGGTGTTTCTGTGCGGAAACTGACCGTTTTCTGGGAGTGAGCGGAAAAACGCAGGCATGCCAGGATAAAACGCAGGAGTGTCTGGAGAAACAGGGGAGTGGCTGGCCGAACGCAGGGCGTGTTTGTGACGTCAAACCAGGAACGAAACGGGCTGAGCTGATCACAATGTAGGAGTAACTCTCGAGCTACTCAGAAACTGCTAAGAAAGTTCTATTCGCAATTCTGCTAATCTTCCGTTCGCAATTCTGCTAAGCTAAGATACACTCACAGAGGGCGGCGGCCTAGCGTGCGCAATGCTGCTAAAATCTGCTAGCGAGCGAACAACTCGGAATGAGGGCCAGTGTCAGGGTATGCTGGGATGTGTAGTTCAACAGCAGCTGGAGGGCCGCTTATTGCTCACTCCTGCTTTAACGTACTGTGGGGTTAATTCAAGGTTGCTTGCAAAAGCAAAATCTTCCTCTAATGGGCAAAACCATGTGCACTGTGGGGGGGTGGATGTAACATGTGCGGAGAGAGTTAGATTTGATGGGTTATATTGTTTCTGTGCAGGGTAAATACTGGCTGCTTTATTTTTACACTGCAATTTAGATTTCAGTTTGAACACACCACACCCTAATCTAACTCTCTGCACATGTTACATCTGCCCCACCTGCAGTGCACATGGGGGGTAATTCAGACTGGATCGTTGCAGCGGCAGCGATCGCAGTCTGAATTACTTTGTGGAGTGCCCACACGAAGCGGCCGCACTGCGCGTGCGCACCCCGGGAGCCCAGTGCAATGCTATCAGCATCTCACTGGCTGCGATCGCCTCTGCCTAATTGATAGGCAGAGGCGGTTGCGGGATGGGAGGGAGCGTGCCAACGGCGTTAGGATGTCGTTGGCGGGGTGCAGTCCGGACAACGGAGGACTGTCCGGACCATTGGGAGGGTGTGCTGCGGCGGCTGCGTGACGTCACATGCAGCCGCTGCGACCCGGAACGTGGCGGCTAGCTCTCTGCCAGCGCGCAGGAGCTGCACAGGTAGGGAGCTACTCGCCAGGTACAAAAGCATCGCCACCGTGCGATGCTTTTATACCTGTGCGGGGGAGGCGTGGCCTGACATGCGGGGCGGACTAGCCCTGTGCTGGGTGTCGTCGCGCCCCCCCCCCCCCCCCCCCGCATGCCAGAGTAAATGATCGTAGATGTGCTAAATTTAGCACATCTACGATCAACTCTGAATTACCCCCTTGGTTTTCCCATTAGAGGAAGATTTGTTTTGCGATCACCCTTGAATTAGGCCCTGTATGTATAAAAATGCAGCTAAAAAGAAGGCTTCAGTGGCTGTATTTTCCTGAGTGTGTCTGAAACTTGATGTCCCAAAGATCTCAGAAATGCCGCATTCATCATCAAAGTTTTCTAAATCTGCACCAGGCCTGTGGTAGCTGCAGAGATGTACAGCTTACAAAGGCATCCCTTAAGGGCCGCGTCTCAGTTAAATTTAGAAACATCTCTAAGTCTGTAAGGTTTTATTTCTTGAAATGTCCCTATTTTTCAATATAAGATTGAAATGTCCCTATTTTTAGTTGCCTGCCTTAATTTCTGCAATTCATAACATCTATTCCTGTTTTCCGAGATTATAAGTAGCCAAATATTGGAGGAACATGCAATGAAGTATAAATACATGCAATAACGAGATGTGCGCCGGACCGTTTTTGCTGGATTTGGATTCAGCTCTAATTAGTCGTCCGGCTTTGGGTTTTGATTTGCCAAACTGCTGTGATGGATTTACCTTTTTTTTTTTAAATTGACAAAAAAAAACTAAAATCACAGAATTTGGGCGATTTTTTGTTCCTAGAGTATTATTAACCTCCGTAACATAAATTTTTCAGTCATTTCCAGTCAATTGTGGCCACCTCACAGCTCACAATATTGTCCTAAGGCTGCAGCGAGCTGGCTGGTTACTAAGCAACAGAGCAGCGGCACAAAGTAACACACGGCAGTTTACAGCACATCTAAGAAACATTTCCACACAGCAGTGGCAGAAATGACAAGTGGTGCATGACTGGTGGAAGCAGCTGCAGCGCTAGTATTTGGTTGCTCTTCTCTAAACTGATCGTTATGCATTTTTCAATTTGCAGATCACTGCGTGGATCAAAGGGCTTATAGATGTATGTGAACAAAGTGCAATGTAAAGCACGCCAAACAGTACAATTTACGCAGAGTACAGCACAACGGGGGTCATTTCGAGTTGATCGCTCGCTAGCAGTTTTTAGCAGCCATGCAAACGCTATGCCGCCGCCCACTGGGAGTGTATTTTAGCTCAGCAGAAATGCGAACGTTTTTATCGCAGAGCGCCTGCAAAAAATTTTTGTGTAGTTTCAGAGTAGCTCAAAACCTACTCAGCGCTTGCGATCACTTCAGACTATTCAGTTCCGGATTTGACTTCACACACCCGCCCAGCGTTCGCCCAGCTACGCCTGCGTTTTCCCTGGCACGCCTGTGTTTTTCCGAACACTCCCTGAAAACGGTCAGTTGCCACCCAGAAACGCCCACTTCATGTCAATCACTCTGCGGTAACCAGTGCGATTGAAATGCATCGCTAGACCCTGTACAAAACTGCATCGTTCGTTGTGCCCGTACTTCGTGCGTGTGCATTGCGCCGCATACACATGCGCAGAACTGCCATTTTTAGACTGATCACTGCGCTGCGAACAAATGCGGCTAGCGATCAATTCGGAATGACCACCAACATACAGCAGCGTGCCCCTATACACAGTCAGAAATATAGTGCACACCCACTTGTGAGTCTGGAGTCTCTGGACACAGCACAGTCAATACAGCAGAGTACAGCGCAGCATACAGCAGCGTGCCCCTATATACGGTTTCCATAATATAGAGAGACAATGTCTAGGTCGACAGTCAATAGGTTGACCCCATATTGTCGACATCCATTAGGTCGACACTGACAAAAGATCAACATGGACAAAAGGTCAACCCATGAAAGGTCGCCCCTATAAAAGGTCATCAGGTATAAAAGGTCGTCAGGTTCAAATGGTCAACATGGCAATGGTAGACGCACATATGACGACTCAACTTTGTAAGGGTTTTTTGCATTTTTTACACCTTATTCATACTTTACCATCCACTTGCACTAGGATTGGGAATAGTAACCTGTGCCGAGCGCAGCGGTAGTGGAGTGAGGCACCTTGCCTGCAGCATGGTGAGCAAAGCAAGCATGTGGTACACTAATTGGGGTTCCCTGTGCTCTGACGATGAAAATGACATAAAAAAAAATGTGTTGTCAACCTTCTTTGTGTTGACCATTTCCCGGGTGGACCTTTTCACGTGCTGACCTTTTGTACCTGTCAACCTTTTGTCCATTTTGACCTTTTGTCAGTGTCAACCTAATACATGTCGACCGTATGAGGTTGACCTAATGACTGTCGACCAAGACATTGTAGATCTTCTATACCACACCCCCATATACAGTCACCTATATAGAACAGCCAGAACAGCAGAGTAAAGTGCAGCATACAGAAGCGTGCCCCCTATGCACAGTCACTTATACAGCACAGCCAGAACAGCAGAGTGTAGCGCAGCATACAGCAGCGTGCCCCCTATACACAGTCACTTATACAGCACAGCCAGTACAGCAGAGTATAGTGCAGCATACAGCAGTGTGCCCCCTATGCACAGTCACTTATACAGCACAGCCAGTACAGCAGAGTATAGTGCAGCATACAGCAGCGTGCCCCCTATACACAGTCACTTATACAGCACAGCCAGTACAGCAGAGTATAGTGCAGTATACAGCAGCGTGCCCCCTATGCACAGTCACTTATACAGCACAGCCAGTACAGCAGAGTATAGTGAAGCACACAGCAGCGTGCCCCCTATACACAGTCACTTATACAGTGCAGTCAGTACAGCAGAGTATAGTGCAGCATACAGAAGCGTGCCCCCTATACACAGTCACTTATACAGCACAACCAGTACAGCAGAGAATAGCGCAGCATACAGCAGCGTGCCCCCTATACATAGTGACTTATACAGCACAGCCAGTACAGCAGAGTATAGCGCAGCATACAGCAGTGTGCCCCTATACACAGTCACTTATACAGCACAGCCAGTACAGCAGAGTATAGTGCAGCATACAGCAGCGTGCACCCTATACATAGTGACTTATACAGCACATCCAGTACAGCAGAGAATAGTGCAGCATACAGCAGCGTGCACTCTATGCACAGTCACTTATACAGCACAGCCAGTACAGCAGAGTATAGCACAGCATACAGCAGCGTGCCTCCTATACAAAGTCACTTATACATAGAAACATAGAATTTGTCGGCAGATAAGAACCACTTGGCCCATCTAGTCTGCCCCTATTTTTTTTTTACCATAATTTTATCTCATACCTTATTTGATTCTTCTTTCTTTGTAAGGATATTCATATGCCTATCCTAAGCATGTTTAAACTGCTCTACTGTCTTAGCCTCTACCACCTCTGATGGGAGGCTATTCCACTTGTCCACTACCCTTTCTGTGAAGTAATTTTTCCTCAAATTTCCCCTGAACCTACCCCCCTCCAGTCTCAGTGCATGTCCTCGTGTCCTATTGCTTCTCTTCATTTGGAGAATGTTTCCCTCCTGGACTTTGTTAAAACCCTTGATATATTTGAAACTTTCTATCATGTCCCCCCTTTCCCTTCTCTGCTCCAAACTATACATATTGGGATTTCTTAGTCTTTCTGGGAATGTTGTGTGATGTAGGCCATGCACCATTTTAGTTGCCCTTCTTTGTACAGTCTCTAATGTATTAATATCCTTTTGAAGATATGGCCTCCAGAATTGAACACAGTATTCTAGATGAGGACGTACCAATGACCTATACAGAGGCATTATTACTTCTTTCTTTCTGCTGCTGATTCCTCTCCCAATGCTGCCCATCATCTGACTAGCCTTCCTCATTGCTTTGTTACATTGCTTACCTGCCTTTAAGTCACCTGAAATAGTGACTCCTAGATCCCTTTCCTTCTCAGGGGATATGGTCGACATGTATAAGGTTGACATTGACAAAAGGTCAACATGGACAAAAGGTTGACAGGCACTAAAGGTCAACATGTGAAAAGGCCCACCCAGGAAATGGTCAACACAAAATACAGCGCAGTCAGTACAGCAGAGTATAGCGCAGCATACAGCAGCGTGCCCTCTATACACAGTCACTTATACAGCATAGCCAGTACAGCAGAGCACAGTGCAGCATACAGCAGCTTGCCCCCTATACACAGTCACCTATACAGCACAGCAGAGTATAGCGCAGCATACAGCAGCGTGCCCCCTATACACAGTCACTTACACAGCACAGCCAGTACAGCAGTGTATAGCATGCAATATAGCAGCGTGTATCAAGTCCAGCTATAATCCGACGCTGGTAGGACGATGGTCGGCCTTGACGTGGGATCTGAGTCTCGGGTGGACTCGGATCCCCAGTGGAATCCAGAGCACTCATCTCTAGCAATACCATAATTCAATTCAGTAAACATCACATGATGGGGAGAGTAGAATTATGAGGTCCACAGAGACAGTGGGCCCGAGGCAGAACTAGTAAGAGGTGGGCCCAGGTGCAAAAATATGATTTTGGGGCCCCTGTGATGTGTGCCAAAAATGGCCGCAGTGTCTCCCTGACATGCTCCCAACACAGCAACATATTCCCCATATGCCCCCTCTGTGTGCCCTAAATGCCCTCAGCATCTCCATCACATGCCCCGTGTGCCCCCATACACTGCACTACAATATATCTCCCTATACGCTGAACTGCATCACTACAATATATCCCCCTATATGCAGCACTACATGCCCCCTATGCGCTTCACTACACCACTATACTACATCCCCCTATGTGCTGCACTACAGTACATCCCTCCTATGCGCTGCACTGCTCTCATCCCACTATGTGCTGTACTGCACTACATCCCCCTATACACTGAACTACATACTGCACTACATCTCCCTATACACTGCACTACACTCCTCCTATGCGCTGAACTGCACTCATACCCCTATGCACTGCACTACATTCCCCTATACACTGTAATACATCACTACATTACATCTCCCTATACGCTGAACTTCATCACTACACTACATCCCCCAATACACTGAACTACATACTGTACTAGACTACATCCCTCAATACACTGCACTGCATCCCTCCTATGCGCTGCACTGCTCTCATCCCACTATGCGCTGTACTGCACTACATCCCCCTATACACTGAACTACATCACTACATTAAATCCCCCTATACACCGCACTACATCCCTCCCATGCACTGCACTCATCCCCCTATGGACTGCACTACACTATATCCCCCTATAAGCTGTACTACATCACTACAGTACATCCACCTATACACTGCACTACATCACTACAGTTCAACCCTCCTATACGCTGAACTTCATCACTACACTACATCCCCCTATACACTGCACTACATCCCTCCTCTGGATGCACTACTTCACTACACTACATCCCCCTATATGCTGCACTACATCCCTTACACACTACACTACATCTCCTATACGCTACACTATATCCCCGCTATATGCAGCACTACATGCCCCCTATGCGCTTCACTACACCACTATACTACATCCCCCTATGTGCTGCACTACAGTACATCCCTCCTATGCGCTGCACTGCTCTCATCCCACTATGCGCTGTACTGCACTACATCCCCCTATACACTGAACTACATACTGCACTACATCTCCCTATACACTGCACTACACTCCTCCTATGCGCTGCACTGCACTCATAACCCTATGCACTGCACTACATTCCCCTATACACTGTAATACGTCACTACATTACATCTCCCTATACGCTGAACTTCATCACTACACTACATCCCCCAATACACTGACCTATACATACTGTACTACACTACATCCCTCAATACACTGCACTACATCCCTCCTATGCGCTGCACTGCTTTCATCCCACTATGCGCTGTACTGCACTACATCCCCCTATACACTGAACTACATCACTACATTAAATCCCCCTATACACCGCACTACATCCCTCCCATGCACTGCACTGCACTCATCCCCTTATGGACTGCACTACACTATATCCCCCTATAAGCTGTACTACATCACTACAGTACATCCACCTATACACTAGAGATGAGCGCCTGAAATTTTTCGGGTTTTGTGTTTTGGTTTTGGGTTCGGTTCCGCGGCCGTGTTTTGGGTTCGAACGCGTTTTGGCAAAACCTCACCGAATTATTTTTGTCGGATTCGGGTGTGTTTTGGATTCGGGTGTTTTTTTCAAAAAACCCTAAAAAACAGCTTAAATCATAGAATTTGGGGGTAATTTTGATCCCAAAGTATTATTAACCTCAAAAAACATAATTTACACTCATTTTCAGCCTATTCTGAACACATCACACCTCACAATATTATTTTTAGTCCTAAAATTTGCACCGAGGTCGCTGTGTGAGTAAGATAAGCGACCCTAGTGGCCGACACAAACACCGGGCCCATCTAGGAGTGGCACTGCAGTGTCACGCAGGATGTCCCTTCCAAAAAACCCTCCCCAAACAGCACATGACGCAAAGAAAAAAAGAGGCGCAATGAGGTAGCTGACTGTGTGAGAAAGATAAGCGACCCTAGTGGCCGACACAAACACCGGGCCCATCTAGGAGTGGCACTGCAGTGTCACGCAGGATGTCCCTTCCAAAAAACCCTCCCCAAACAGCACATGACGCAAAGAAAAAAAGAGGCGCAATGAGGTAGCTGTGTGAGAAAGATAAGCGACCCTAGTGGCCGACACAAACACCGGGCCCATCTAGGAGTGGCACTGCAGTGTCACGCAGGATGTCCCTTCCAAAAAACCCTCCCCAAACAGCACATGACGCAAAGAAAAAAAGAGGCGCAATGAGGTAGCTGTGTGAGTAAGATTAGCGACCCTAGTGGCCGACACAAACACCGGGCCCATCTAGGAGTGGCACTGCAGTGTCACGCAGGATGGCCCTTCCAAAAAACCCTCCCCAAACAGCACATGACGCAAAGAAAAAAAGAGGCGCAATGAGGTAGCTGACTGTGTGAGTAAGATTAGCGACCCTAGTGGCCGACACAAACACCGGGCACATCTAGGAGTGGCACTGCAGTGTCACGCAGGATGTCCCTTCCAAAAAACCCTCCCCAAACAGCACATGACGCAAAGAAAAAAAGAGGCGCAATGAGGTAGCTGACTGTGTGAGAAAGATAAGCGACCCTAGTGGCCGACACAAACACCGGGCCCATCTAGGAGTGGCACTGCAGTGTCACGCAGGATGTCCCTTCCAAAAAACCCTCCCCAATCAGCACATGATGCAAAGAAAAAGAAAAGAAAAAAGAGGTGCAAGATGGAATTATCCTTGGGCCCTCCCACCCACCCTTATGTTGTATAAACAAAACAGGACATGCACACTTTAACCAACCCATCATTTCAGTGACAGGGTCTGCCACACGACTGTGACTGATATGACGGGTTGGTTTGGACCCCCCCCAAAAAAGAAGCAATTAATCTCTCCTTGCACAAACTGGCTCTACAGAGGCAAGATGTCCACCTCATCTTCACCCTCCGATATATCACCGTGTACATCCCCCTCCTCACAGATTATCAATTCGTCCCCACTGGAATCCACCATCTCAGCTCCCTGTGTACTTTGTGGAGGCAATTGCTGCTGGTCAATGTCTCCGCGGAGGAATTGATTATAATTCATTTTAATGAACATCATCTTCTCCACATTTTCTGGATGCAACCTCGTACGCCGATTGCTGACAAGGTGAGCGGCGGCACTAAACACTCTTTCGGAGTACACACTTGTGGGAGGGCAACTTAGGTAGAATAAAGCCAGTTTGTGCAAGGGCCTCCAAATTGCCTCTTTTTCCTGCCAGTATAAGTACGGACTGTGTGACGTGCCTACTTGGATGCGGTCACTCATATAATCCTCCACCATTCTATCAATGTTGAGAGAATCATATGCAGTGACAGTAGACGACATGTCCGTAATCGTTGTCAGGTCCTTCAGTCCGGACCAGATGTCAGCATCAGCAGTCGCTCCAGACTGCCCTGCATCACCGCCAGCGGGTGGGCTCGGAATTCTGAGCCTTTTCCTCGCACCCCCAGTTGCGGGAGAATGTGAAGGAGGAGATGTTGACAGGTCGCGTTCCGCTTGACTTGACAATTTTGTCACCAGCAGGTCTTTCAACCCCAGCAGACCTGTGTCTGCCGGAAAGAGAGATCCAAGGTAGGCTTTAAATCTAGGATCGAGCACGGTGGCCAAAATGTAGTGCTCTGATTTCAACAGATTGACCACCCGTGAATCCTTGTTAAGCGAATTAAGGGCTGCATCCACAAGTCCCACATGCCTAGCGGAATCGCTCCGTGTTAGCTCCTTCTTCAATGCCTCCAGCTTCTTCTGCAAAAGCCTGATGAGGGGAATGACCTGACTCAGGCTGGCAGTGTCTGAACTGACTTCACGTGTGGCAAGTTCAAAGGGCATCAGAACCTTGCACAACGTTGAAATCATTCTCCACTGCACTTGAGACAGGTGCATTCCATCTCCTATATCGTGCTCAATTGTATAGGCTTGAATGGCCTTTTGCTGCTCCTCCAACCTCTGAAGCATATAGAGGGTTGAATTCCACCTCGTTACCACTTCTTGCTTCAGATGATGGCAGGGCAGGTTCAGTAGTTTTTGGTGGTGCTCCAGTCTTCTGTACGTGGTGCCTGTACGCCGAAAGTGTCCCGCAATTTTTCTGGCCACCGACAGCATCTCTTGCACGCCCCTGTCGTTTTGTAAAAAATTCTGCACCACCAAATTCAAGGTATGTGCAAAACATGGGACGTGCTGGAATTTGCCCATATTTAATGCACACACAATATTGCTGGCGTTGTCCGATGCCACAAATCCACAGGAGAGTCCAATTGGGGTAAGCCATTCCGCGATGATCTTCCTCAGTTGCCGTAAGAGGTTTTCAGCTGTGTGCGTATTCTGGAAAGCGGTGATACAAAGCGTAGCCTGCCTAGGAAAGAGTTGGCGTTTGCGAGATGCTGCTACTGGTGCCGCCGCTGCTGTTCTTGCGGCGGGAGTCCATACATCTACCCAGTGGGCTGTCACAGTCATATAGTCCTGACCCTGCCCTGCTCCACTTGTCCACATGTCCGTGGTTAAGTGGACATTGGGTACAACTGCATTTTTTAGGACACTGGTGAGTCTTTTTCTGACGTCCGTGTACATTCTCGGTATCGCCTGCCTAGAGAAGTGGAACCTAGATGGTATTTGGTAACGGGGGCACACTGCCTCAATAAATTGTCTAGTTCCCTGTGAACTAACGGCGGATACCGGACGCACGTCTAACACCAACATAGTTGTCAAGGACTCAGTTATCCGCTTTGCAGTAGGATGACTGCTGTGATATTTCATCTTCCTCGCAAAGGACTGTTGAACAGTCAATTGCTTACTGGAAGTAGTACAAGTGGGCTTAAGACTTCCCCTCTGGGATGACCATCGACTCCCAGCGGCAACAACAGCAGCGCCAGCAGCAGTAGGCGTTACACGCAAGGATGCATCGGAGGAATCCCAGGCAGGAGAGGACTCGTCAGACTTGCCAGTGACATGGCCTGCAGGACTATTGGCATTCCTGGGGAAGGAGGAAATTGACACTGAGGGAGTTGGTGGGGTGGTTTGCGTGAGCTTGGTTACAAGAGGAAGGGATTTACTGGTCAGTGGACTGCTTCCGCTGTCACCCAAAGTTTTTGAACTTGTCACTGACTTATTATGAATGCGCTGCAGGTGACGTATAAGGGAGGATGTTCCGAGGTGGTTAACGTCCTTACCCCTACTTATTACAGCTTGACAAAGGGAACACACGGCTTGACACCTGTTGTCCGCATTTCTGGTGAAATACCTCCACACCGAAGAGCTGATTTTTTTGGTATTTTCACCTGGCATGTCAACGGCCATATTCCTCCCACGGACAACAGGTGTCTCCCCGGGTGCCTGACTTAAACAAACCACCTCACCATCAGAATCCTCCTGGTCAATTTCCTCCCCAGCGCCAGCAACACCCATATCCTCCTCATCCTGGTGTACTTCAACACTGACATCTTCAATCTGACTATCAGGAACTGGACTGCGGGTGCTCCTTCCAGCACTTGCAGGGGGCATGCAAATAGTGGAAGGCGCATGCTCTTCACGTCCAGTGTTGGGAAGGTCAGGCATCGCAAACGACACAATTGGACTCTCCTTGTGGATTTGGGATTTCAAAGAACGCACAGTTCTTTGCGGTGCTTTTGCCAGCTTGAGTCTTTTCAGTTTTCTAGCGAGAGGCTGAGTGCTTCCATCCTCATGTGAAGCTGAACCACTAGCCATGAACATAGGCCAGGGCCTCAGCCGTTCCTTGCCACTCCGTGTGGTAAATGGCATATTGGCAAGTTTACGCTTCTCCGACGACAATTTTATTTTAGGTTTTGGAGTCCTTTTTTTTCTGATATTTGGTGTTTTGGATTTGACATGCTCTGTACTATGACATTGGGCATCGGCCTTGGCAGACGACGTTGCTGGCATTTCATCGTCTCGGCCATGACTAGTGGCAGCAGCTTCAGCACGAGGTGGAAGTGGATCTTGATCTTTCCCTAATTTTGGAACCTCAACTTTTTTGTTCTCCATATTTTATAGGCAGAACTAAAAGGCACCTCAGGTAAACAATGGAGATGGATGGATTGGATACTAGTATACAATTATGGACGGACTGCCACGGTTAGGTGGTATAAAAAAACCACGGTTAGGTGGTATATATTATAATAATAATACAATTATGGATGGACGGACTGCCTGCCGACTGCCGACACAGAGGTAGCCACAGCCGTGAACTACCGCACTGTACACTGGTTGATAAAGAGATAGTAGTATACTCGTAACAACTAGTATGACACTATGACGACGGTATAAAGAATGAAAAAAAAACCACGGTTAGGTGGTATATATTATAATAATAATACAATTATGGATGGACGGACTGCCTGCCGACTGCCGACACAGAGGTAGCCACAGCCGTGAACTACCGCACTGTACACTGGTTGATAAAGAGATAGTAGTATACTCGTAACAACTAGTATGACACTATGACGACGGTATAAAGAATGAAAAAAAAACCACGGTTAGGTGGTATATATTATAATAATAATACAATTATGGATGGACGGACTGCCTGCCGACTGCCGACACAGAGGTAGCCACAGCCGTGAACTACCGCACTGTACACTGGTTGATAAAGAGATAGTAGTATACTCGTAACAACTAGTATGACACTATGACGGTATAAAGAATGGAAAAAAAACCACGGTTAGGTGGTATATATTATAATAATAATACAATTATGGATGGACGGACTGCCTGCCGACTGCCGACACAGAGGTAGCCACAGCCGTGAACTACCGCACTGTACACTGGTTGATAAAGAGATAGTAGTATACTCGTAACAACTAGTATGACACTATGACGACGGTATAAAGAAAGAAAAAAAAATACCACGGTTAGGTGGTATATATTGTAATACAATTATGGATGGACGGACTGCCTGCCGAGTTCCGACTGCCGACACAGAGGTAGCCACAGCCGTGAACTACCGCACTGTACACTGGTTGATAAAGAGATAGTAGTATACTCGTAACAACTAGTATGACACTATGACGACGGTATAAAGAATGAAAAAAAAACCACGGTTAGGTGGTATATATTATAATAATAATACAATTATGGATGGACGGACTGCCTGCCGACTGCCGACACAGAGGTAGCCACAGCCGTGAACTACCGCACTGTACACTGGTTGATAAAGAGATAGTAGTATACTCGTAACAACTAGTATGACACTATGACGGTATAAAGAATGAAAAAAAAAACACGGTTAGGTGGTATATATTATAATAATAATACAATTATGGATGGACGGACTGCCTGCCGACTGCCGACACAGAGGTAGCCACAGCCGTGAACTACCGCACTGTACACTGGTTGATAAAGAGATAGTAGTATACTCGTAACAACTAGTATGACACTATGACGGTATAAAGAATGAAAAATAAACCACGGTTAGGTGGTATATATTATAATAATAATACAATTATGGATGGACGGACTGCCTGCCGACTGCCGACACAGAGGTAGCCACAGCCGTGAACTACCGCACTGTACACTGGTTGATAAAGAGATAGTAGTATACTCGTAACAACTAGTATGACACTATGACGACGGTATAAAGAATGAAAAAAAAACCACGGTTAGGTGGTATATATTATAATAATAATACAATTATGGATGGACGGACTGCCTGCCGACTGCCGACACAGAGGTAGCCACAGCCGTGAACTACCGCACTGTACACTGGTTGATAAAGAGATAGTAGTATACTCGTAACAACTAGTATGACACTATGACGACGGTATAAAGAATGAAAAAAAAACCACGGTTAGGTGGTATATATTATAATAATAATACAATTATGGATGGACGGACTGCCTGCCGACTGCCGACACAGAGGTAGCCACAGCCGTGAACTACCGCACTGTACACTGGTTGATAAAGAGATAGTAGTATACTCGTAACAACTAGTATGACACTATGACGGTATAAAGAATGGAAAAAAAACCACGGTTAGGTGGTATATATTATAATAATAATACAATTATGGATGGACGGACTGCCTGCCGACTGCCGACACAGAGGTAGCCACAGCCGTGAACTACCGCACTGTACACTGGTTGATAAAGAGATAGTAGTATACTCGTAACAACTAGTATGACACTATGACGACGGTATAAAGAAAGAAAAAAAAATACCACGGTTAGGTGGTATATATTGTAATACAATTATGGATGGACGGACTGCCTGCCGAGTTCCGACTGCCGACACAGAGGTAGCCACAGCCGTGAACTACCGCACTGTACTGTGTCTGCTGCTAATATAGACTGGTTGATAAAGAGATAGTATACAATACATACAACAATATACTACTATACTGGTGGTCAGGCACTGGTCACCACTAGTCACACTGGCAGTGGCACTCCTGCAGCAAAAGTGTGCACTGTTTAATTTTAAATTAATATAATATTATGTACTCCTGGGGGCTCCTGCTATAACAACCTGCAGTGCTCCCCAGTCTCCCCCACAATTATTATAAGCTTTGCCTTTTATACATTGATGTGCAGCACACTGGGCTGAGCTGAGTGCACACAGACTGAGTCACACTGTGTGACTGGCTGCTGCTGTGTATCGTTTTTTTTCAGGCAGAGAACGGATATAGCAGAGAACGGATATATTATATTAAAATAAATAAAAGTTAACTAACAACAACTGCACTGGTCACTGTGGTAAACTCTGTCTGACTCTGCACAATCTCTCTCTCTCTTCTAATCTAATTTCTAATGGAGAGGACGCCAGCCACGTCCTCTCCCTATCAATCTCAATGCACGTGTGAAAATGGCGGCGACGCGCGGCTCCTTATATAGAATCCGAGTCTCGCGAGAATCCGACAGCGTCATGATGACGTTCGGGCGCGCTCGGGTTAACCGAGCAAGGCGGGAGGATCCGAGTCTGCTCGGACCCGTGAAAAAAACATGAAGTTCGTGCGGGTTCGGTTTCAGAGAAACCGAACCCGCTCATCTCTACTATACACTGCACTACATCACTACAGTTCAACCCTCCTATACGCTGAACTTCATCACTACACTACATCCCCCTATACACTGCACTACATCCCTCCTCTGGATGCACTACTTCACTACACTACATCCCCCTATATGCTGCACTACATCCCTTACACACTACACTACATCACTACACTACATCTCCTATACGCTACACTATATCCCCGCTATATGCTGTACTCAGAGGCGTCACTTGGGTTGGTGTCACCCGGTGTGGTAACTCATGGTGTCACCCCCTATGGACCATACGGCGCGTGCTCGCAAAGTAAGATGCAATCGCATCCATCTTATGCGAACACCTCTGCCTGATTTGACAGGCAGAGGAGTTCACAGGGTGGCGATGCAGCGTTGTGGAGTTATCAACTCGCCATTGTAGGGGAATGCCGTCATAAATGGAGATGAGTTCGGGGCGGCCATGTGACATCACACGCGGACGCTGCGATTGGAAACATGGCGGCGTGCTACCCTAAATCATCGATGCGATCACAATTGTATTGCGATTGCATCACTGGCCGCCAATAGCACACAGAATGAGCCAAAATTCACATTATGCCACACGGAATGTGCCAAAATTCACATTATGCCACATGGAATGAGCCAAAATGAGGCAGCAATTCAGGGACAGGGAGAGTGACAGAGGGACAGGGAGAGTGACAGAGGGACATAGGGACAGGGAGAGTGACATCAGGGACATAGGGACAGGGAGAGCGACAGCAGGGACAGGGAGATAGACAGCAGGGACATAGGGACAGGGAGAGTGACAGAGAGAGGGCCAGCAACGAAATACAGAAGGGAGAGAGAAAGGCAGCAGTGGAAGATTACCTTATCAGCAGCGGCAGTGTGGAGGAGGCAGGTGATTGGCGGCGTAGCATTTGTTACTTTTAACAAATTACAAAATACACTGGTACTTTATGGCCTTTTTTTACTCACAGAGGGATGGGGTAAAAACTAGAGATGAGCGCCGGAAATTTTTCGGGTTTTGTGTTTTGGTTTTGGGTTCGGTTCCGCGGCCGTGTTTTGGGTTCGACCGCGTTTTGGCAAAACCTCACCAAATTTTTTTTGTCGGATTCGGGTGTGTTTTGGATTCGGGTGTTTTTTTCAAAAAACACTAAAAAACAGCTTAAATCATAGAATTTGGGGGTCATTTTGATCCCAAAGTATTATTAACCTCAAAAACCATAACTTCCACTCATTTTCAGTCTATTCTGAATACCTCACACCTCACAATATTATTTTTAGTCCTAAAATTTGCACCGAGGTCGCTGGATGACTAAGCTAAGCGACCCTAGTGGCCGACACAAACACCTGGCCCATCTAGGAGTGGCACTGCAGTGTCACGCAGGATGGCCCTTCCAAAAAACACTCCCCAAACAGCACATGACGCAAAGAAAAAAAGAGGCGCAATGAGGCAGCTGTGTGAGTAAGATAAGCGACCCTAGTGGCCGACACAAACACCGGGCCCATCTAGGAGTGGCACTGCAGTGTCACGCAGGATGGCCCTTCCAAAAAACACTCCCCAAACAGCACATGACGCAAAGAAAAAAAGAGGCGCAATGAGGTAGCTGTGTGAGTAAGCTAAGCGACCCTAGTGGCCGACACAAACACCTGGCCCATCTAGGAGTGGCACTGCAGTGTCACGCAGGATGGCCCTTCCAAAAAACACTCCCCAAACAGCACATGACGCAAAGAAGAAAAAAAGAGGCGCAATGAGGTAGCTGTGTGAGTAAGATAAGCGACCCTAGTGGCCGACACAAACACCGGGCCCATCTAGGAGTGGCACTGCAGTGTCACGCAGGATGGCCCTTCCAAAAAACACTCCCCAAACAGCACATGACGCAAATAAAAATGAAAGAAAAAAGAGGTGCAAGATGGAATTGTCCTTGGGCCCTCCCACCCACCCTTATGTTGTATAAACAGGACATGCACACTTTAACCAACCCATCATTTCAGTGACAGGGTCTGCCACACGACTGTGACTGATATGACGGGTTGGTTTGGACCCCCACCGAAAAAGAAGCAATTAATCTCTCCTTGCACAAACTGGCTCTACAGAGGCAAGATGTCCACCTCATCATCATCCTCCGATATATCACCGTGTACATCCCGCTCCTCACAGATTATCAATTCGTCCCCACTGGAATCCACCATCTCAGCTCCCTGTGTACTTTGTGGAGGCAATTGCTGCTGGTCAATGTCTCCACGGAGGAATTGATTATAATTCATTTTAATGAACATCATCTTCTCCACATTTTCTGGAAGTAACCTCGTACGCCGATTGCTGACAAGGTGAGCGGCGGCACTAAACACTCTTTCGGAGTACACACTTGTGGGAGGGCAACTTAGGTAGAATAAAGCCAGTTTGTGCAAGGGCCTCCAAATTGCCTCTTTTTCCTGCCAGTATAAGTACGGACTGTCTGACGTGCCTACTTGGATGCGGTCACTCATATAATCCTCCACCATTCTTTCAATGGTGACAGAATCATATGCAGTGACAGTAGACGACATGTCCGTAATCATTGTCAGGTCCTTCAGTCCGGACCAGATGTCAGCATCAGCAGTCGCTCCAGACTGCCCTGCATCACCGCCAGCGGGTGGGCTCGGAATTCTGAGCCTTTTCCTCGCACCCCCAGTTGCGGGAGAATGTGAAGGAGGAAATGTTGACAGGTCGCGTTCCGCTTGACTTGACAATTTTGTCACCAGCAGGTCTTTGAACCCCAGCAGACTTGTGTCTGCCGGAAAGAGAGATCCAAGGTAGGTTTTAAATCTAGGATCGAGCACGGTGGCCAAAATGTAGTGCTCTGATTTCAACAGATTGACCACCCGTGAATCCTTGTTAAGCGAATTAAGGGCTGCATCCACAAGTCCCACATGCCTAGCGGAATCGCTCCCTTTTAGCTCCTCCTTCAATGCCTCCAGCTTCTTCTGCAAAAGCCTGATGAGGGGAATGACCTGACTCAGGCTGGCAGTGTCTGAACTGACTTCACGTGTGGCAAGTTCAAAAGGTTGCAGAACCTTGCACAACGTTGAAATCATTCTCCACTGCGCTTGAGACAGGTACATTCCACCTCCTATATCGTGCTCAATTGTATAGGCTTGAATGGCCTTTTGCTGCTCCTCCAACCTCTGAAGCATATAGAGGGTTGAATTCCACCTCGTTACCACTTCTTGCTTCAGATGATGGCAGGGCAGGTTCAGGCGTTTTTGGTGGTGCTCCAGTTTTCTGTACGTGGTGCCTGTACGCCGAAAGTGTCCCGCAATTCTTCTGGCCACCGACAGCATCTCTTGCACGCCCCTCTCGTTTTTTAAAAAATTCTGCACCACCAAATTCAAGGTATGTGCAAAACATGGGACGTGCTGGAATTTGCCCATATTTAATGCACACACAATATTGCTGGCGTTGTCCGATGCCACAAATCCACAGGAGAGTCCAATTGGGGTAAGCCATTCCGCGATGATCTTCCTCAGTTGCCGTAAGAGGTTTTCAGCTGTGTGCGTATTCTGGAAACCGGTGATACAAAGCGTAGCCTGCCTAGGAAAGAGTTGGCGTTTGCGAGATGCTGCTACTGGTGCCGCCGCTGCTGTTCTTGCGGCGGGAGTCCATACATCTACCCAGTGGGCTGTCACAGTCATATAGTCCTGACCCTGCCCTGCTCCACTTGTCCACATGTCCGTGGTTAAGTGGACATTGGGTACAGCTGCATTTTTTAGGACACTGGTGACTCTTTTTCTGAGGTCTGTGTACATTTTCGGTATCGCCTGCCTAGAGAAATGGAACCTAGATGGTATTTGGTACCGGGGACACAGTACCTCCAACAAGTCTCTAGTTGGCTCTGCAGTAATGATGGATACCGGAACCACGTTTCTCACCACCCAGGATGCCAAGGCCTCAGTTATCCGCTTTGCAGCAGGATGACTGCTGTGATATTTCATCTTCCTCGCAAAGGACTGTTGGACAGTCAATTGCTTGGTGGAAGTAGTAAAAGTGGTCTTACGAGTACGACTTCCCCTCTGGGATGACCATCGACTCCCAGCAGCAACAACAGCAGCGCCAGCAGCAGTAGGCGTTACACGCAAGGATGCATCGGAGGAATCCCAGGCAGGAGAGGACTCGTCAGAATTGCCAGTGACATGGCCTGCAGGACTATTGGCATTCCTGGGGAAGGAGGAAATTGACACTGAGGGAGTTGGTGGGGTGGTTTGCGTGAGCTTGGTTACAAGAGGAAGGGATTTACTGGTCAGTGGACTGCTTCCACTGTCGCCCAAAGTTTTTGAACTTGTCACTGACTTATTATGAATGCGCTGCAGGTGACGTATAAGGGAGGATGTTCCGAGGTGGTTAACGTCCTTACCCCTACTTATTACAGCTTGACAAAGGCAACACACGGCTTGACAAATGTTGTCCGCATTTCTGGTGAAATACTTCCACACCGAAGAGCTGATTTTTTTGGTATTTTCACCAGGCATGTCAACGGCCCTATTCCTCCCACGGACAACAGGTGTCTCCCAGGGTGCCTGACTTAAACAAACCACCTCACCATCAGAATCCTCCTTGTCAATTTCCTCCCCAGCGCCAGCAACACCCATATCCTCCTCATCCTGGTGTACTTCAACACTGACATCTTCAATCTGACTATCAGGAACTGGACTGCGGGTGCTCCTTCCAGCACTTGCAGGGGGCGTGCAAATGGTGGAAGGCGCATGCTCTTCACGTCCAGTGTTGGGAAGGTCAGGCATCGCAACCGACACAATTGGAGTCGGACTCTCCTTGTGGATTTGGGATTTCGAAGAACGCACAGTTCTTTGCGGTGCTACTGCTTTTGCCAGCTTGAGTCTTTTCATTTTTCTAGCGAGAGGCTGAGTGCTTCCATCCTCATGTGAAGCTGAACCACTAGCCATGAACATAGGCCAGGGCCTCAGCCGTTCCTTGCCACTCCGTGTGGTAAATGGCATATTGGCAAGTTTACGCTTCTCCTCCGACAATTTTATTTTAGGTTTTGGAGTCCTTTTTTTACTGATATTTGGTGTTTTGGATTTGACATGCTCTGTACTATGACATTGGGCATCGGCCTTGGCAGACGACGTTGCTGGCATTTCATCGTCTCGGCCATGACTAGTGGCAGCAGCTTCAGCACGAGGTGGAAGTGGATCTTGATCTTTCCCTAATTTTGGAACCTCAACATTTTTGTTCTCCATATTTTAATAGGCACAACTAAAAGGCACCTCAGGTAAACAATGGAGATGGATGGATACTAGTATACTTATGGATGGACTGCCGAGTGCCGACACAGAGGTAGCTACAGCCGTGGACTACCGTACTGTGTCTGCTGCTAATATAGACTGGATCATAATGATATGAAATCAATATATATATGTATATATAATATCACTAGTACTGCAGCCGGACAGGTAGATATATATTTATTAGGTAATGATGACTGATGACGGACCTGCTGGACACTGTCAGCTCAGCAGCACCGCAGACTGCTACAGTAAGCTACTATAGTAGTATGTATCAAGAAGAAAGGAAAAAAAAAAACCACGGGTAGGTGGTATACAATTATGGATGGACTGCCGAGTGCCGACACAGAGGTAGCTACAGCCGTGGACTAACGTACTGTGTCTGCTGCTAATATAGACTGGATGATAATGATATGAAATCAATATATATATGTATATATAATATCACTAGTACTGCAGCCGGACAGGTAGATATATATTTATTAGGTAATGATGACTGATGACGGACCTGCTGGACACTGTCAGCTCAGCAGCACCGCAGACTGCTACAGTAAGCTACTATAGTAGTATGTATCAAGAAGAAAGAAAAAAAAAAACCACGGGTAGGTGGTATACAATTATTGATGGACTGCCGAGTGCCGACACAGAGGTAGCTACAGCCGTGGACTAACGTACTGTGTCTGCTGCTAATATAGACTGGATGATAATGATATGAAATCAATATATATATGTATATATAATATCACTAGTACTGCAGCCGGACAGGTAGATATATATTTATTAGGTAATGATGACTGATGACGGACCTGCTGGACACTCAGCTCAGCAGCACTGCAGACTGCTACAGTAAGCTACTATAGTAGTATGTATCAAGAAGAAAGAAAAAAAAAAACCACGGGTAGGTGGTATACAATTATGGATGGACTGCCGAGTGCCGACACAGAGGTAGCTACAGCCGTGGACTAACGTACTGTGTCTGCTGCTAATATAGACTGGATGATAATGATATGAAATCAATATATATATGTATATATAATATCACTAGTACTGCAGCCGGACAGGTATATATATTTATTATGTAATGACTGATGATGGACCTGCTGGACACTGTCAGCTCAGCAGCACCGCAGACTGCTACAGTAAGCTACTATAGTAGTATGTATAAAGAAGAAAGAAAAAAAAAAAAACACGGGTAGGTGGTATACAATTATAATATTATATATATATTAATTATATACAATTATATATATATATATATATATATATATTAATTAAACTGGTGGTGATTATTAAACTGGTGGTCAGGTCACTGGTCACACTATCAGCAACTTGCAAGTAGTACTCCTAAGCATACAATCACAATATATATTATACTGGTGTGGCACTCTGGCAGCAAAAGTGTGCACTGTACGTTATATGTAGTATGTACTCCTGAGTCCTGAGTCCTGCTCTCAGACTCTAACTGCTCCCCACTGTCAGTGTCTCCCCCACAAGTCAGATAATACAATACAGTCACACTATCTATCACTTCACTTCAGCAAGTACTAGTAGTAGTAGTACTCCTCCTAATGCTCCCCAAAATTACTACTGTGTCTCTCTCTAGTGAGACTGTCTCACTCTCTTCTCGAATCTCTATAAACGGAGAGGACGCCAGCCACGTCCTCTCCCTATGAATCTCAATGCACGTGTGAAAAATGGCGGCGACGCGCGGCTCCTTATATAGAATCCGAGCCTCGCGAGAATCCGACAGCGTGATGATGACGTTCGGGCGCGCTCGGGTTAACCGAGCAAGGCGGGAAGATCCGAGTCGCTCGGACCCGTGTAAAAAAACATGAAGTTCGGGCGGGTTCGGATTCCGAGGAACCGAACCCGCTCATCTCTAGTAAAAACGGGAGGACTAGCATGGCATCCAGGGCAGCGGAAGGCTAAAGTAAAAAATGGGAGCATCCCACTAAATGCAGGAGGGTAGGCAAGTCTGGTATAAACATTTAAAAAAAAAAGTCACATATGGAAAAAAAGACAGAGTAAAATACACATACCTATTAAAACTAAACACTAGAGATGTGCACCGGAAATTTTTCGGGTTTTGTGTTTTGGTTTTGGGTTCGGTTCAGCGGCCGTGTTTTGGGTTCGACCGCGTTTTGGCAAAACCTCACCGATTTTTTTTTGTCGGATTCGGGTGTGTTTTGGATTCGGGTGTTTTTTTCAAAAAACACTAAAAAACAGCTTAAATCATAGAATTTGGGGGTCATTTTGATCCCAAAGTATTATTAACCTCAAAAACCATAATTTACACTCATTTTCAGTCTATTCTGAATACCTCACACCTCACAATATTATTTTTAGTCCTAAAATTTGCACCGAGGTCGCTGGATGACTAAGCTAAGCGACCCTAGGGGCCGACACAAACACCGGGCCCATCTAGGAGTGGCACTGCAGTGTCACGCAGGATGTCCCTTCCAAAAAACCCTCCCCAAACAGCACATGACGCAAAGAAAAAAAGAGGCGCAATGAGGTAGCTGTGTGAGTAAGATAAGCGACCCTAGTGGCCGACACAAACACCGGGCCCATCTAGGAGTGGCACTGCAGTGTCACGCAGGATGTCCCTTCCAAAAAACCCTCCCCAAACAGCACATGACGCAAAGAAAAAAAGAGGCGCAATGAGGTAGCTGTGTGAGTAAGATAAGCGACCCTAGTGGCCGACACAAACACCGAGCCCATCTAGGAGTGGCACTGCAGTGGCACGCAGGATGGCCCTTCCAAAAAACCCTCCCCAAACAGCACATGACGCAAAGAAAAAAAGAGGCGCAATGAGGTAGCTGTGTGAGTAAGATAAGCGACCCTAGTGGCCGACACAAACACCGGGCCCATCTAGGAGTGGCACTGCAGTGTCACGCAGGATGTCCCTTCCAAAAAACCCTCCCCAAACAGCACATGACGCAAAGAAAAAAAGAGGCGCAATGAGGTAGCTGTGTGAGTAAGCTAAGCGACCCTAGTGGCCGACACAAACACCGGGCCCATCTAGGAGTGGCACTGCAGTGTCACGCAGGATGTCCCTTCCAAAAAACCCTCCCCAAACAGCACATGACGCAAAGAAAAAAAGAGGCGCAATGAGGTAGCTGTGTGAGTAAGCTAAGCGACCCTAGTGGCCGACACAAACACCGGGCCCATCTAGGAGTGGCACTGCAGTGTCACGCAGGATGTCCCTTCTAAAAAACCCTCCCCAAACAGCACATGACGCAAAGAAAAAAAGAGGCGCAATGAGGTAGCTGTGTGAGTAAGCTAAGCGACCCTAGTGGCCGACACAAACACCGGGCCCATCTAGGAGTGGCACTGCAGTGTCACGCAGGATGTCCCTTCCAAAAAACCCTCCCCAAACAGCACATGACGCAAAGAAAAAAAGAGGCGCAATGAGGTAGCTGTGTGAGTAAGATAAGCGACCCTAGTGGCCGACACAAACACCGGGCCCATCTAGGAGTGGCACTGCAGTGTCACGCAGGATGGCCCTTCCAAAAAACCCTCCCCAAACAGCACATGACGCAAAGAAAAAAAGAGGCGCAATGAGGTAGCTGTGTGAGTAAGATAAGCGACCCTAGTGGCCGACACAAACACCGGGCCCATCTAGGAGTGGCACTGCAGTGTCACGCAGGATGTCCCTTCCAAAAAACCCTCCCCAAACAGCACATGACGCAAAAAATTAAATTAAGAAAAATTAATTAATTAATTAAATTAAGAAAAATTAAAGAAAAAAGAGGTGCAAGATGGAATTGTCCTTGGGCCCTCCCACCCACCCTTATGTTGTATAAACAGGACATGCACACTTTAACCAACCCATCATTTCAGTGACAGGGTCTGCCACACGACTGTGACTGAAATGACGGGTTGGTTTGGACCCCCACCAAAAAAGAAGCAATTAATCGCTCCTTGCACAAACTGGCTCTACAGAGGCACGATCTCCACCTCATCATCATCCTCCGATATATCACCGTGTACATCCCCCTCCTCACAGATTATCAATTCGTCCCCACTGGAATCCACCATCTCAGCTCCCTGTGTACTTTGTGGAGGCAATTGCTGCTGGTGAATGTCTCCACGGAGGAATTGATTATAATTAATTTTAATGAACATCATCTTCTCCACATTTTCTGGATGTAACCTCGTACGCCGATTGCTGACAAGGTGAGCGGCGGCACTAAACACTCTTTCGGAGTACACACTTGTGGGAGGGCAACTTAGGTAGAATAAAGCCAGTTTGTGCAAGGGCCTCCAAATTGCCTCTTTTTCCTGCCAGTATAAGTACGGACTGTGTGACGTGCCTACTTGGATGCGGTCACTCATATAATCCTCCACCATTCTTTCAATGGTGAGAGAATCATATGCAGTGACAGTAGACGACATGTCCGTAATCGTTGTCAGGTCCTTCAGTCCGGACCAGATGTCAGCATCAGCAGTCGCTCCAGACTGCCCTGCATCACCGCCAGCGGGTGGGCTCGGAATTCTGAGCCTTTTCCTCGCACCCCCAGTTGCGGGAGAATGTGAAGGAGGAGATGTTGACAGGTCGCGTTCCGCTTGACTTGACAATTTTGTCACCAGCAGGCAGAGCCGGCCCTAACCAATATGATGCCCTAGGCAAGATTTTGGCAGGTGCCCCCTATCACCGCTGCTAGTTCTGCAGGAAATGCCTGGCATGAGTCAGCTGACAGCTCTGCTAACGTCGGGTGCCTTTTGTTTATGAAAAATCATCTTATTTCCATTGCTATGTCACTAGGATGCACAAGCAGCTTCTGCTGATTAAAGTGATATGCAGCATGCCTAAATTCTGTGTGTGACTGTGGCTGTATCTGCATACAAAATGCTACATTACAGTGATTTCCAGGAATACATGCAACGTAGCATTTCGTATGCAGATACAGCCGCAGTCACACACAGAATATAGGCATGCCGCATATCATTTTAATCAGCAGAAGCTGTTTGTGCCCCTAGGCATACCAAATGCCCTAGGCATTTGCCTAGTTTGCCTATGCCTAAGGCCGGCTCTGCCAGCAGGTCTTTGAACCCCAGCAGACTTGTGTCTGCCGGCAAGAGAGATCCAAGGTAGGCTTTAAATCTAGGATCGAGCACGGTGGCCAAAATGTAGAGCTCTGATTTCAACAGATTGACCACCCGTGAATCCTTGTTAAGCGAATTAAGGGCTCCATCCACAAGTCCCACATACCTAGCGGAATCGCTCCGTGTTAGCTCCTCCTTCAATGTCTCCAGCTTCTTCTGCAAAAGCCTGATGAGGGGAATGACCTGACTCAGGCTGGCAGTGTCTGAACTGACTTCACGTGTGGCAAGTTCAAAGGGCATCAGAACCTTGCACAATGTTGAAATCATTCTCCACTGCGCTTGAGACAGGTGCATTCCACCTCCTATATCGTGCTCAATTGTATAGGCTTGAATGGCCTTTTGCTGCTCCTCCAACCTCTGAAGCATATAGAGGGTTGAATTCCACCTCGTTACCACTTCTTGCTTCAGATGATGGCAGGGCAGGTTCAGTTGTTTTTGGTGGTGCTCCAGTCTTCTGTACGTGGTGCCTGTACGCCGAAAGTGTCCCGCAATTCTTCTGGCCACCGACAGCATCTCTTGCACGCCCCTGTCATTTTTTAAAAAATTCTGCACCACCAAATTCAAGGTATGTGCAAAACATGGGACGTGCTGGAATTTGCCCATATTTAATGCACACACAATATTGCTGCCGTTGTCCGATGCCACAAATCCACAGGAGAGTCCAATTGGGGTAAGCCATTCCGCGATGATCTTCCTCAGTTGCCGTAAGAGGTTTTCAGCTGTGTGCGTATTCTGGAAAGCGGTGATACAAAGCGTAGCCTGCCTAGGAAAGAGTTGGCGTTTGCGAGATGCTGCTACTGGTGCCGCCGCTGCTGTTCTTGCGGCGGGAGTCCATACATCTACCCAGTGGGCTGTCACAGTCATATAGTCCTGACCCTGCCCTGCTCCACTTGTCCACATGTCCGTGGTTAAGTGGACATTGGGTACAACTGCATTTTTTAGGACACTGGTGAGTCTTTTTCTGAGGTCTGTGTACATTATCGGTATCGCCTGCCTAGAGAAGTGGAACCTAGATGGTATTTGGTAACGGGAGCACACTACCTCAAGAAATTGTCTAGTTCCCTGTGAACTAACGGCGGATACCGGACGCACGTCTAACACCAACATAGTTGTCAAGGCCTCAGTTATCCGCTTTGCAGCAGGATGACTGCTGTGATATTTCATCTTCCTCGCAAAGGACTGTTGGACAGTCAATTGCTTACTGGAAGTAGTACAAGTGGGCTTACGACTTCCCCTCTGGGATGACCATCGACTCCCAGCAGCAACAACAGCAGCGCCAGCAGCAGTAGGCGTTACACGCAAGGATGCATCAGAGGAATCCCAGGCAGGAGAGGAATCGTCAGAATTGCCAGTGACATGGCCTGCAGGACTATTGGCATTCCTGGGGAAGGAGGAAATTGACACTGAGGGAGTTGGTGGGGTGGTTTGCGTGAGCTTGGTTACAAGAGGAAGGGATTTACTGGTCAGTGGACTGCTTCCGCTGTCACCCAAAGTTTTTGAACTTGTCACTGACTTATTATGAATGCGCTGCAGGTGACGTATAAGGGAGGATGTTCCGAGGTGGTTAACGTCCTTACCCCTACTTATTACAGCTTGACAAAGGCAACACACGGCTTGACAAATGTTGTCCGCATTTCTGGTGAAATACTTCCACACCGAAGAGCTGATTTTTTTGGTATTTTGACCAGGCATGTCAATGGCCCTATTCCTCCCACGGACAACAGGTGTCTCCCCGGGTGCCTGACTTAAACAAACCACCTCACCATCAGAATCCTCCTGGTCAATTTCCTCCCCAGCGCCAGCAACACCCATATCCTCCTCATCCTGGTGTACTTCAACACTGACATCTTCAATCTGACTATCAGGAACTGGACTGCGGGTGCTCCTTCCAGCACTTGCAGGGGGCGTGCAAATGGTGGAAGGCGCATGCTCTTCACGTCCAGTGTTGGGAAGGTCAGGCATCGCAACCGACACAATTGGAGTCGGACTCTCCTTGTGGATTTGGGATTTCGAAGAACGCACAGTTCTTTGCGGTGCTTTTGCCAGCTTGAGTCTTTTCATTTTTCTAGCGAGAGGCTGAGTGCTTCCATCCTCATGTGAAGCTGAACCACTAGCCATGAACATAGGCCAGGGCCTCAGCCGTTCCTTGCCACTCCGTGTGGTAAATGGCATATTGGCAAGTTTACGCTTCTCCTCCGACAATTTTATTTTAGATTTTGGAGTCCTTTTTTTACTGATATTTGGTGTTTTGGATTTTACATGCTCTGTACTATGACATTGGGCATCGGCCTTGGCAGACGACGTTGCTGGCATTTCATCGTCTCGGCCATGACTAGTGGCAGCAGCTTCAGCACGAGGTGGAAGTGGATCTTGATCTTTCCCTAATTTTGGAACCTCAACATTTTTGTTCTCCATATTTTAATAGGCACAACTAAAAGGCACCTCAGGTAAACAATGGAGATGGATGGATACTAGTATACAATTATGGATGGACTGCCGAGTGCCGACACAGAGGTAGCTACAGCCGTGGACTACCGTACTGTGTCTGCTGCTAATATAGACTGGATGATAATGAGATGAAATCAATATAATATCACTAGTACTGCAGCCGGACAGGTATGTATATTTATTATGTAATGACTGATGACGGACCTGCTGGACACTGTCAGCTCAGCAGCACCGCAGACTGCTACAGTAAGCTACTATACTATAGTAGTATGTACAAAGAAGAAAGAAAAAAAAAAACCACGGGGAGGTGGTATACAATTATGGATGGACTGCCGAGTGCCGACACAGAGGTAGCTACAGCCGTGGACTAACGTACTGTGTCTGCTGCTAATATAGACTGGATGATAATGAGATGAAATCAATATAATATCACTAGTACTGCAGCCGGACAGGTATGTATATTTATTATGTAATGACTGATGACGGACCTGCTGGACACTGTCAGCTCAGCAGCACCGCAGACTGCTACAGTAAGCTACTATACTATAGTAGTATGTACAAAGAAGAAAGAAAAAAAAAAACCACGGGTAGGTGGTATACAATTATGGATGGACTGCCGAGTGCCGACACAGAGGTAGCTACAGCCGTGGACTACCGTACTGTGTCTGCTGCTAATATAGACTGGATGATAATGAGATGAAATCAATATAATATCACTAGTACTGCAGCCGGACAGGTATGTATATTTATTATGTAATGACTGATGACGGACCTGCTGGACACTGTCAGCTCAGCAGCACCGCAGACTGCTACAGTAAGCTACTATACTATAGTAGTATGTACAAAGAAGAAAGAAGAAAAAAAACCACGGGGAGGTGGTATACAATTATGGATGGACTGCCGAGTGCCGACACAGAGGTAGCTACAGCCGTGGACTAACGTACTGTGTCTGCTGCTAATATAGACTGGATGATAATGAGATGAAATCAATATAATATCACTAGTACTGCAGCCGGACAGGTATGTATATTTATTATGTAATGACTGATGACGGACCTGCTGGACACTGTCAGCTCAGCAGCACCGCAGACTGCTACAGTAAGCTACTATACTATAGTAGTATGTACAAAGAAGAAAGAAAAGAAAAAAAAAACACGGGGAGGTGGTATACAATTATGGATGGACTGCCGAGTGCCGACACAGAGGTAGCTACAGCCGTGGACTAACGTACTGTGTCTGCTGCTAATATAGACTGGATGATAATGAGATGAAATCAATATCTATGTATATATAATATCACTAGTACTGCAGCCGGACAGGTATATATATTTATTATGTAATGACTGATGACGGACCTGCTGGACACTGTCAGCTCAGCAGCACCGCAGACTGCTACAGTAAGCTACTATAGTAGTATGTATAAAGAAGAATGAAAAAAAAAAAACCACGGGTAGGTGGTATACAATATTATATATATATATATATATATATATTATATACAATTATATATATATATATATATATATATTAAACTGGTGGTGGTGATTGATTATTAAACTGGTGGTCAGGTCACTGGTCACACTATCAGCAACTTGCAAGTAGTACTCCTAAGCAGACAATCACAAAATATATTATACTGGTCTGGTGGTCAGTGTGGTCACAATGGCAGTGTGGCACTGACTCTGGCAGCAAAAGTGTGCACTGTACGTTATATGTACTCCTGAGTCCTGCTCTCAGACTCTAACTGCTCCCCACTGTCAGTGTCTCCCCCACAAGTCAGATAATTAATACAGTCACACTATCTAATCTATATCACTTCAGCAAGTAGTAGTAGTATAGTAGTACTCCTCCTAATAATGCTCCCCAAAATTACTACTACTGTGTCTCTCTCTACTGTCTCACTCTCTTCTCTAAACGGAGAGGACGCCAGCCACGTCCTCTCCCTATGAATCTCAATGCACGTGTGAAAATGGCGGCGACGCGCGGCTCCTTATATAGAATCCGAGTCTCGCGATAGAATCCGAGCCTCGCGAGAATCCGACAGCGGGATGATGACGTTCGGGCGCGCTCGGGTTAACCGAGCAAGGCGGGAAGATCCGAGTCGCTCGGACCCGTGTAAAAAAACCTGAAGTTCGGGCGGGTTCGGTTTCCGAGGAACCGAACCCGCTCATCTCTACTAGACACCAGATAAAACAAACAAAATAGTTCAGGCAAAATCCCGGCTCTAACCCCCCCCCCCCCCCCCCCCTCTCTCCTGCTTATAATCGATTCACTCACCATGAGACTATGCACTCTTTCTCTTCAGCCTACTCCTCCTAGCTCCCAGCAGTCCAAACTCAATCTTTCTGCGCCAGGTCACCTCACTCCCCCTCCCAACAGCAAGCAGCTCCCAATGTGCTGGGAAACAGGGGGAGGGATCTGTTGCTGCTGTCGCTGCCGCGCCCGCAGTGCACGAAGTCAGCTCTGCTCAGTGCAGCAACGGTGCCCGCGGTACGAGGCCGGCAATCAAGCTCCGCCCCTCATCGCGTCCGGAGTCGGCGGGGGTGAGGGGGCTTGGTGCCGGGAGGGAGGGTCATGCTGCCGCTGCGGATGTGGATGGGATGGGGGTGCGGGGGTGCAGCCCTTTTAGGTGTCACCCTATTGAAGGGTGACACCTGGGTGCGGGCCGCACCCCCCGCACCCCCCTCATGACGCCACTGGCTGTACTACATTCCCCACAATAACAACAGAACATCCCAGCGGGACCCTCCACATGAACTTACCATGAGAAAGATCTCTTAGCTCCTCTGACCTAGGAACCAGTACCTCAGGAATATTAATAAGGCAGTTCCTGAGTGATGCAACTGGTTCCTAGGAACATTACAGTATGTATCCATGCAAAATGGAGGCCTCCTTTGTGGGTATATAATAGAGATGAGCAGGTTCGGTTCCCTGAGAACCGAACCCAACAACCCCCCCCCCCCACTCCCCCCCCGAACTTCTCTACCAGAGCCCAGATCTGAGTCAGGCACGGGTTTTCCCGCCTGACTCGGAAACCAGGACGAGGCAAACCGTCATCATTCCGCTGTTGCAGGGTTTGGATTCCATATAAGGAGCCGGGCGTCACCACTATTTTCACTCCGACATTGGAGAGTGTAGCGAGAGGACATGTCGCCGTCCTCAGTGTACTTCAGTGTCCTGCATCAGTCCAGTGGTAGTGTCTTGTGCTGCATCAGTCCAGTCATAGTGGTGGTGTCCTCTGCTGCCATATGTCCCGTACTGCTGTATAAGTCCAGTCCAGTGGTGCCGTGTTGTGCTGCATCAGTTCAGTGGTGGTGTATTGTGCTGCATCAGTCCAGTCACAGTGGTGGTGTCCTCTGCTGCCATATGTCCAGTGCTGCTGTATAAGTCCAGTCCATTGCTGTGGTGCTGTGTTGTCCTGCATCAGTCAAGTGGTGGTGTCCCTGTGCTGCTGTATATGTCCAGTGGTACTGCCATATATGTCCAGTGATACTGCCGTGTATGTCCAGCGGTACTGCCGTATAAATCCAGTGATACTGCCGTATATGTCCAGTGGTACTGCGGTGTATGTCCAGCGGTACTGCCATATAAATCCAGTGATACTGCCGTATATGTCCAGTGGTACTGCCATATAATTCCAGTGGTACTGCCGTGTATGTCCAGTGGTACTGCCATATAATTCCAGTGATACTGCCGTATATGTCCAGTGGTACTGCCGTATAAATCCAGTGATACTGCCGTATATGTCCAGTGGTACTGCCATATAATTCCAGTGATACTGCTGTATATGTCCAGGGGTACTGCCGTATAAATCTAATGGTACTAGCGTATAAATCCAGTGACCCTGCCGTATAATTTCAGTGATACTGCCGTATAAATCCAGTCCAGTGGTACTGGCGTATAAGTCATGGGGTACTGCCGTATAAATCCAGACCAGTGGTGCTGTCTTGTGCTGCATCAGTCCAGTGGTGGTGTCTTGTGCTGTCATAAGTCCAGTGGTGGTGTCCTGTGCTGTATATTATGTACTCCAAATAAAAGGGTTAGATACATTACTTATATTATTATCCAAATAATTTTTACAGGGTTTGCCCTGTGTGGTGTAGGGGTACGCTCGCCTGTGCTGCATATTATTATAATAGCTCCAAATAAAAGGGTTATTATTATCCAAATTAATTTTACAGTCTTTGCAGTGTGTGTGTGTGGTTTAGGGGTGCGTCCTCCTGTGCCACCAATATTGTGCGTGTATTACATCTGGGCAAATTCCAGCATGTCCCATGTTGTTTGTGCCGCACACTTGTGTCGCTTAGCTTAGTCATACAGCTACCTCATTGCACCTCTTTTTCGTCTTTGCATCATGTGATGTTTGGGGACAAGTTTTTTTAAGTGCCATCCTGTCTGCCATTGCAGTGCCACTCCTAGATGGACCAGGTGTTTGTGCCGCACACTTGTGTAGCTTAGTTTAGCCATCCAGCTACCTAATTGCACCTCTTTTTCTTCTTTACATCATGTGCTGTTTGGGGCCTATTTTTTAAATCTGCCATCCTGTCTGCCACTGCAGTGCCGCTCCTAGACGGGCCAGGTGTTTGTGCCGCACACTTGTGTCCCTTATCTTAGTCATCCAGCCACCTTGGTGCAACCTTTTGGCCTAAAAACAATATTGTGAGGTTTGAGGTGTTCAAAATAGACTGGAAATGAGTGGAAATGAATGTTATTGAGGTCCATAATACCGTAGGAACAAAATTACCCCCAAATTATGTGATACTGATTTTAGCTGTTTTTATGTGTGTTTTTTCCCCAAAAATCATCCAGATCCAAAACCAAAACATGAAAGGGTGGTTTTGGCAAAACTAATCCAGATCCAAAACACGAGCATGGAACCAGAACCAAAACCAAAACACAAAACATGAAAAGTGCCCGCCGCACATCTCTAGATATATAACAGGTTCATTTTAATTCTTGTTTTCCAACAAAATACAGCAAAAAGTGCACTAGAAATGATTTGCTAATTATTTCATTAAATGAGTGATTTGAAGCTTAAATAATAAAATAAATAAGAACAATAGAGAAAAGACTGAGTTATACATTATTCTGGGATACCTCTGTTACAGAACGCATTTTTATTGGCACAATACATGAAAACCTACGCCCATCAAATTCCTTTCTGATACTTGCACATAAATACACAACACCCACACATTACACACAGCGTTCCAATACAATCACGCTGCAGGGAATTCATTAGTAGTGCTTATCTGCCATTCTGCTCACATATAACATAAAAAGAACAATAACGCTATTGATCAATAGGGACAGTAATTAAGTACAAACTAGCCAGAAAGCAGAAATAAAAGCAACACAAATTAGACAAAGGACTTTTCATGTGCGATGCTCTGTGGTGTTTGTTTCTGATGCACTGAATGTAGGTATGAGGCTTACGTGCGATGGAGGCAGACATTTTGTGGCTGAACCAATATCACACGTATAATGTACTTGTTCTCCTGAACTCCCAGGTGAGTAAACAGGCCTACGACATGCAATGGCTGTATGATACCTTTCGCTGGAGATTGCGTCCCATGGCCCTGTGTCATGCTGCTCGATGTTACAAAATGATTGCCTTCAGTGGAATGTAACCTTCAGCGGAACAGGGTGGGGTCAAGATGACACAATTCAAGGCACCACACCGCCTGCTTTGATTTTCCATCCCCAGAATACCAAAAAGTAAGCATTAAATGTCAGCAGGTGTGATTCATGAGCATTTAGCTGTCAATGATCTAGGAAGCAGTACCTCTGTATATTAGTAAGGCCTCATGAATATTAGTCAGGCCTCATGAAAATTAGTTAGGCCTCATGAATATTTGTCAGGCCTCATGAAAATTAGTCTGGTCTCTCATGAATAATAGTCCAGCCTCATGAATATTGGCATAGCCTCAGGAATATTAGCCTGGCCTCATGAATATTAGTCAGCATCATGAATATTAGTCTGGCCTCATGAATATTAGCCTTGCATCAGGAATATTAGTCAGGCCTCATGAATATTTGTCAGGCCTCATGAAAATTAGTCTGGCCTCTCATGAATAATAGTCTAGCCTCATGAATATTGGCATAGGCTCAGGAATATTAGCCTGGCCTCATGAATATTAGTCAGCATCATGAATATTAGTCTGGCCTCAGGAATATTAGTCAAGCATCATGAATATTAGTCTGGCCTTATGAATATTAGTCAGGCCTTGTGAATATTAGTCTAGCCTCATGGATATTAGTCTGGCCTCATGAATATCAGTCTAGCCTCATGAATATCAGTCTAGCCTCATGCATATTAGTCTGGCCTTAGGAATAGTAGTCTGGCCTAAGGAATAGTAGTCTGGCCTCAGGAATATTAGTCTGGCCTCATGAATATTAGTCTGGCCTCATGAATATTAGTCAGGCAACGTGATGCGACCAGGGCGCACTAGAAGATTCTGCTGATTTATTTAATATGTGACACTTGTATATCTGTGTGTGACTAAGACTCTGAATCTTAATACTGTACGAAATGTTGCAATGCAGCCGCCGTGGATTTTTTCCATGTCAAATTCCGTTGTGCCTCATACACAGATACAGTCGCACACAGATATACATGTGTCGCATATCAAATAAATCAACAGAATCTTTTAGTGCGTACTAGGCGCATTTTGGCAAAAAAGACACCTGATGCTAGCGGAGCTGACAGGACCTGTCAGCTCACCCACGCCAGGCATCTCCCGCTGTGTGGGGTATTGAGGCTAGATGGATGAGGACACATCTGTATGTCTGGTTATTGCTAATAGGATAGACTGTATAATGGTGTACCCCAAAATCTGTAGGTATTTCCCACCATTATGATCTGTACATGTCCTTTTGTCAGTTTTGCTAAATACACTGCATTATGTTTCTGTTTTTTCTTTTCCTTTACCAGTGGGAGAAGCCATTTTGCGAACTGTAGCCTATCAATGAACTAGAAGCTAATGATTTGATAGACTGAATGTGAATGCAGGTTCAGCCCACAAAATGGCTGCCTGTTCTGTGTGCATCTAATAATTTTGCGTGCACAGGGCTACCCATGTCCTGTTCGTAATGTGAGACAACTCATACATGCCTTCCCATGTCGCTCTCTCCACATGAAGCAGACAGCAACAATGGTAAATAAATACAGTCTCACCTTGCCATCTTCTATAACACATTGTCCTGCTGTAATATATATACACTGCTCAAAAAAATAAAGGGAACACTAAAATAACACATCCTAGATCTGAATGAATTAAATATTCTTATTAAATACTTTGTTCTTTACATAGTTGAATGTCCTGACAACAAAATCACACAAAAATGATCAATGGAAATCAAATTTATTAACCCACGGAGGTCTGGATTTGGAGTCTCACTCAAAATTAAAGTGGGAAAACACACTACAGGCTGATCCAACTTTGATGTAATGTCCTTAAAACAAGTCAAAATTAGGCTCAGTAGTGTGTGTGGCCTCCACGTGCCTGTATGACCTCCCTACAACGCCTGGGCATGCTCCTGATGAGGTGGCGGATGGTCTCCTGAGGGATCTCCTCCCAGACCTGGACTAAAGCATCCGCCAACTGCTGGACAGTCTGTGGTGCAACGTGGCATTGGTGGATGGAGCGAGACATGATGTCCCAGATGTGCTCAATTGGATTCAGGTCTGGGGAACGGGCGGGCCAGTCCATAGCATTAATGCCTTCGTCTTGCAGGAACTGCTGACACACTCCAGCCACATGAGGTCTAGCATTGTCTTGCATTAGGAGGAACCCAGGGCCAACCGCACCAGCATATGGTCTCACAAGGGGTCTGAGGATCTCATCTCGGTACCTAATGGCAGTCAGGCTACCTCTGGCGAGCACATGGAGGGCTGTGCGGGCCCCCAAAGAAATGCCACCCCACACCATTACTGACCCACTGCTAAACCGGTCATGCTGGAGGATGTTGCAGGCAGCAGAACGTTCTCCTTGGCGTCTCCAGACTCTGTCACGTCTGTCACATGTGCTCAGTGAGAACCTGCTTTCATCTGTGAAGAGCACAGGGTGCCAGTGGCGAATTTGCCAATCTTGGTGTTCTCTGGCAAATGCCAAATGTCCTGCACGGTGTTGGGCTGTAAGCACAACCCCCACCTGTGGACGTCGGGCCCTCATACCACCCTCATGGAGTCTGTTTCTGATCGTTTGAGTAGACACATGCACATTTGTGGCTTGCTGGAGGTCATTTTGCAGGGCTCTGGCAGTGCTCCTCCTGTTCCTCCTTGCACAAAGGCGGAGGTAGCGGTCCTGCTGCTGGGTTGTTGCCCTCCTACGGCCTCCTCCACGTCTCCTGATGTACTGGCCTGTCTCCTGGTAGCGCCTCCATGCTCTGGACACTACGCTGACAGACACAGCAAACCTTTTTGCCACAGCTCGCACTGATGTGCCATCCTGGATGAGCTGCACTACCTGAGCCACTTGTGTGGGTTGTAGACTCCGTCTCATGCTACCACAAGAGTGAAAGCACCGCCAGCTTTCAAAAGTGACCAAAACATCAGCCAGAAAGCATAGGAGCTGAGAAGTGGTCTGTGGTCACCACCTGCAGAACAACTCCTTTATTGGGGGTGTCTTGCTAATTGCCTATAATTTCCACCTGTTGTCTATTCCATTTGTACAACAGCATGTGAAATTGATTGTCAATCAGTGTTGCTTCCGAAGTGGACAGTTTGATTTCACAGAAGTGTGATTGACTTGGAGTTACATTGTATTGTTTAAGTGTTCCCTTTATTTTTTTGAGCAGTGTATATAGCTGACAAGGCTGCTATGTTGAACATTATCATATTCTATTCATTGTCACTGTCTGTTCGAAGGAACTTAGGGGGTAATTCAGACCTGATCGCTAGGGTGCATTTTTTGCATCCCTGCGATCAGGTAGTGGCCGCCTACAGGTGAGGGTATTATCTTTGTGCTGGTGTGCGATCGCATTCGTTTGTGCAGTTTCTGCACTGCCCAGGACTTACTCAGCCGCTGCGATGATCAGGGCCGGAGCTGACGTCAGAAACCCTCCTTCAAAAATGCCTGGTTGTAGGAGTGACCTGCGTTTTCCCGGACACGCCTACAAAATGGTCAGTTGCCACCCACAAACACCCTCTTCCTGACAATCTCCTTGCGCGATTGCTTTTTTCGCACCATCTCGTTGCTATGCACAGATGCCGGGTCCAGTCGTCCGATGCGCCGGCGCATTGCGGTGCATACGCATGCACAGTTCAGACCTGATCGCAGGCTGTGAGAAAACGCAGCCTAGCAATCAGGTCTGAATCGGCCCCTTATTCCTCAATTTTAGGAATGGGACTAGGGAACTGGCAGCATTGCTTATCTGGATTGGGTTCCCAATGATTGCACTAGAAATTCTGATAACCTCAGTCCTAAAGGATATAAGGAACCCACAGTCACACCTGTATAAGGAAAAAGAAATATTTGGACTTGTTAAAAGCAAGAGGAGACACTGTCTGAACACATTTACTAATAGTCACAGGACATTTATACCACAGAGGGCATGATGTACTAAAAGAAAAATGCAGCAAAATAACCAGTTTGGGGGGTTTTACTTCATTTTCATATGTACTAAGGTCCGGTCACCCGCATACAGATGCAGAGGGTAACGCCAGCTTATGACATTACCCTACAAAATGCCTATGGGCTTCTTTCTGCACCCCGTGCCTATCGGCCCAACACCGCTCACTCCGGGCCCCCTCCCCTGTTTGCTGCCAGCGTCCCGTTGCGCTCCCGGATCCACCAACCCCCTTCTCCCCCACAACACAGCTAGCTGTCCTTACGGCTGTAGGGAGGAGGAACCTGTGACTTCCTGCAGATGTCATCTACTAGGGCTAGGTGGTGGAGGAGACCCTCTCACCCGCAGCTGTTATCACTTTGCGATATTAATCGCATATGTTAGTACATAACATATGCGATTAGTACCAATGCCAATTGTGGCGCAATGTATTCCACCTTCTTTGTACATCCCGCCACAGTGAAGAGTTTATAGTGGGTCTCCACCACTAAAGTTCTCAAGGAGCATCAGTGTGTCATCTAGTGCACTTTATGCTATGAGATCTGGTCCACCCTAGTACCGCTCCTCTGCAAGTATGATTTGGAGACATACAGTATAGGGCTGATTCTCAGTTGCACACAATACGCACGCATTGCCAGTGTTCATGTAGTTGAGCAATTTTTTGCAACTGCGCATGCACAATAATTTATGAAGGTGACGAATGATGATGAGGAGGAGAAATGTGGAGGAGGAACGATGATGAGGAATGTGGAGGAGGAATGATGATGAGGAATAATTACGATGATGAGGAGGAGGAGGGGCTTTACTGTGGTGTAACATGTATAATGGGCTCTGCTGTGTGGCGTAATGTTTAAAAGGAGATCTACTGAGATCTACTGTTTTAAAAGGAGATCTACTGTATGTGTATAAGGGGCTCTGCTGTCTGGAGTGACATGTATAAGGGGCTCTACTGTGTGGTGTCATGTGAATAATGGACACTACTGTGTGGTATAATGTGAATAACGGACACTACTGTGCACTGTAATGTGAATAACGGACATTACTGTGCGGTGTAATGTGAATAACAGACACTACTGTGCTGTGTAATGTAAATAACGGACACTACTGTGCGGTGTAATGTGACTAACAGACTCTACTGTGTGGTGTAATGTGAACAGCGGACACTACTGTGCGGTGTAATGTGAATAACGGACACTACTGTGCAGTGTAATGTGAATAACGGACACTACTGTGGCTGTAATGTGAATAATGGACACTACTGCGCGGTGTAATGTGAATAACAGACACTACTGTGCGGTGTAATGTGAATAACGGACACTACTGTGGCTGTAATGTGAATAATGAACACTACTGTGCGGTGTAATGTGAATAGTAGACACTACTGTGCAGTTTAATGTGAATAACAGACAATACTGTGCGGTATAATGTGAATAACGGACACTACTGTGCGCTGTAATGTGAATAACGGACACTACTGTGGCTGTAATGTGAATAATGGACACTACTGTGCGGTGTAATGTGAGTAACAGACACTACTGTGCGGTGTAATGTGAATAACGGACACTACTGTGCGGTGTAATGTGAATAACGGACACTACTGTGCGGTGTAATGTGAGTAACGGACACTACTGTGCGGTGTAATGTGAATAGCGGACACTACTGTGCGATGTAATGTGAATAACGGACACTACTGTGCGCTGTAATGTGAATAACGGACACTACTGTGCGGTGCAATGTGAATAACGGACACTACTGTGGCTGTAATGTGAATAATGGACACTACTGTGCGGTGTAATGTGAATAGCAGACACTACTGTGCAGTTTAATGTGAATAACAGACACTACTGTGCGGTGTAATGTGAATAACGGACACTGCTGTGCGCTGTAATGTGAATAACGGACACTACTGTGGATGTAATGTGAATAATGGACACAACTGTGCGGTGTAATGTGAAGAACAGATACTACTGTGCGGTGTAATGTGAATAACGGACACTACTGTGAGGTGTAATGTGAATAATGGACACTACTGTGCGGTGTAATGTGAGTAACGGACACTACTGTGCGGTGTAATGTGAATAGCGGACACTACTGTGCGATGTAATGTGAATAACGGACATTACTGTGCGCTGTAATGTGAATAACGGACACTGCGTGTGGTGTAATGTGAATAACGGACACTACTGTGTGGTGTAATGTGACTAACGGACACTACTGTGGCTGTAATGTGAATAATGGACACTACTGTGTGGTGTAATGTGACTAACGGACACTGCGTGTGGTGTAATGTGAATAACGGACACTACTGTGGCTGTAATGTGAATAATGGACACTACTGTGTGGTGTAATGGGAATAACGGACACTACTGTGCGGTGTAATATGAATAACGGACACTACTGTGAGGTGTAATGTGAATAACGGACACTACTGTGCGGTGTAATGTGAATAAAGGACACTGCGTGTGGTGTGATGTGAATTGGTACTATTCTGTGGTCACACCCTTCTCCCGCAATGCCACACCACTGTATTTTTGGCACCCTTTTTTTAATATGTACCAATTTTTTAATACCAATTCTTCTTCTGGCACACGGCACCAAAATGTCTAGTTACGGCTCTGTCCAGAGTGACCCTCACCCCTACCCGCATCCTTCATACACTTACTGGCTGGTGATCTGTATGACACCCCGCACCATCCAACCAGTGTAGCTGAGTGAGTACCACTGTACCGATTAAACCAGTTCCACTGGTTAAGCAACTGGGCTTTTCATAGTTTTACGGCATCTGCTGGTGTGTACTGTACATTTACTCTGCTCCATCCTAAGCCTGTACATTCAAAACATTTTCCAACACAGTTCTCTTGGCATGGGCAGGGAAGGGTTTATAATCACAAGTGCAGATGATTGCAAAGCAAAATAAGGAAAGATTTGCAGGTTGGTGGACTATGCAGAAATTAGGTAACTGAGATTATTAATATTTCATGCTCAGAGCCGTGGAGAAATCACAGGATCATGCTGCAGATGTAGCCTCTGGGCACCCTAAGAGCTCAATAGATAATTCAGGGTTCCTGCAAATGGCCTGTCAGATAATATATAGCAAGTTCACATACCCGTGATAACCGGCATTGAACGCCCGTAGGAAAGGAATTCTCCCGTACAGTGTAGGATTATGTCTATCTTGCACTCAAAGGGTGATGTGTACTCAGTCAGCTTGTAGTCTTTCCACTAATAAAGAAAGATATGGTATATATGTAGTGACATACAACTTTTCAACAATGCAGGGCCGTCTTAACAGCAGTGTAGGTCCCTGGGCAAAGCTATGCAATGGTGCTATTCTGATTGGATAGCACCCTCCTGGATGGAAACAGCCACACCAATAGCAAGTCGCTACATCCCCCACCCATCTCCAGCGGATGTTTGGTCTGGGGGGGTGCTATCCGATCAGATTTTCTACTACACGGATGAGAAGCGGGCAAGCGCTCCGTTGCCCAGTATTGTTAGTACAGATTGGGTGCCCATATTAAAAAGGGATGTTGAGTCTTGAATATGTTTGAGCAATGTGTAGAGAGAGTACAGTGCCCTAGTAATTTCAGCTTACCATCTAAAATGCAGAAAGGTAAGAGAGGGCTGCAACTTGAACTGCCTCATACCGGAAGGCGAAATAATGGGTGGTAGATGAGTGGGAGTACAGGAAAGGGGAGGGAGGCATGGGCGTAGCTACCATAGGTGCAGGCAGTGCAGCTGCTATGGGCCCAGAGCTGAGAGGGCCCATCTTCCCTGTCACAGTTAAATGTGTTATATACAAGGGCGTAGCTACCATAGGTGCAGGGAGTGCAGCTGCTATGGGGCCAGAGCTGAGAGGGCCCATCTTCCCTGTCACAGTTACATGTGTTATATACATGGGCGTAGCTACCATAGGTGCAGGCAGTGCAGCTGCTATGGGGCCCAGAGCTGAGAGGGGCCCACCTTCCCTGCCAAAGTTACATGTGTTATATACATTTTTCACCATTGGGTGGTACGTAGGGGTCCTTTCAAACTTTTTCCTTGGGGCCTGCAATATATCTAGGTATGCCCCTGGACCTGCTCATTATAGGGTGGTATAAAATGAACTGGAGGGCATTTCAATGTTATATAATATGAACCAGGGCACTGTAATGAGGCACAATATGAACGGGGAGCACTATATATCATAATGTGAATTGTGGGTACTGTGCGGCATAATGTGTACTGGCCGCTCTGAAATGTGACATAGGGTGAACTTAAGCACTACTGCGATTCATAAAAGAAACTAGGGCACTACTATGGGCATAACAATAAATAAGGCTCTATTGTGGTTCAGAAAATGAACCAGTGCACTATTATAGGGCATAACATTAACAACTGCTGCAGAGAAGTGTCTCTCTAGAAGCATTGGGACGGGGCCCCTTCAAAATGTTGCTATGGGGCCCACAAAGTTCTGGCTACGCCCCTGGAGGGAGGGCCTCTTCTGAGTGACTCTGACTCATTATGCATCCGGGATCCTGCCCAGTAGAATAGAAAGAAGAGCAGAGCCGAACATGCAGCCCTGCCAGAGGAGGAGGAACTCTCCTTCCCCTCTCCTCCGCACTCAGAATCCGGCTGCGGAGTCTGGGGGTGATTCAGACCTGATCGTAGATGTGCTAAATTTAGCACATCTACGATCAGCTTCCCTGACATGCGGGGGGACACCCAGCAAAGGGCTAGTCCGCCCCGCATGTCAGTCCCTGCCCCGTCGTACAAGTATAAAAGCATTGCACAGCTGTGATGCTTTCGTACTGTAGGAGTAGCTCCCAGCCAGCGCAGCTCCTGTGCGCTGGCAGGGAGCTTGTCGTTGCTGCCCGGGTTGCAGCCAGTGGCGGATTTAGCGGGGGGGCGATTAGGGCGAACGCCCCCCCCCCTACACATACCGGCACCGGGATGGATGGCCGGGTCCCGCCACGGTGCTGGACTGGAGAGCGGTGCAGCACGGCGGGGGAAGGGGAGACGAAGAGTGACAGTGTAGGCGTGCGCACAGGGGATGCCTGGTGCGCACAGGGGATGCCTAATGCGCACAGGCATCCCCGCACACACGCCTGCTGCTGCCGCCGCTTCCCGTCACCTTGACGCTGAAGGAAGGAGAGCGCTGCGTGCGCCTCTCCTGCCCACTGTGTCCCCGTCTCCAGCAGTCATTTTACATGTCTGTGGCTGTCAGCCAATCAGAGCTCACGGACCAGCTCTTGATTGGCTGCCGGCCCGTGAGCTTTGATTGGCTCACAAGCCGGCGCTATATTTCAAATGGCCGCCGGAGACATGGACTCAGTGAAAGGAGGCGCAGTAGAGACACGCGGTGCGCTCGCTCCCCCTCAGCATCAGAGACAGGAATCGGTAGCAGTGGCACTGGCAGCAGGAGGGTAAGCACCACTGGGGGAATATGTATCTGGCACCACTGGGGGCATATGTATCTGGCACCACTGGGGGCATATGTATCTGGCACCACTGGGGGCATTTGTATCTGGCACCACTGGGGGTATTTATATCTTGCACCACTGGGGGCATTTGTATTCTGGCACCACTGGCTGGGGGCATTTGTATTCTGGCACCACTGGGGGCATTTCTATTCTGGCACCACTGGGAGCATTTGTATTCTGGCATGACTGGGAGCATTTGTGTATCTGGCACCACTGGGGGCATTTGTGTATCTGGCACCGCTGGGGGCATTTGTGTATCTGACACCGCTTGGGGCATATGTATCTGGCACCACTGGGGGCATATGTATCTGGCACCACTGGGGGCATATGTATCTGGCACCACTGGGGGCATATGTATCTGGCACCACTGGGGACATATGTATCTGGCACCACTGGGGGCATGTGTATCTGGCACCGCTGGGGGCATTTGTGTATCTGGCACCGCTGGGGGCAAGTGTGTATCTGGCACCATGGGTGGCATTTGAGTATCTGGCACCGCTGGGGTCATTTGTGGATCTGATGTGAATTTCAGCTCATTCTATGTGCTATAATGTAAATTTCGGCTCATTTTGTGTGCTATAATGTGAATTTCGGCTCATGTTGTGTGCTATAATGTGAATTTCGGCTCATTCTGTGTGCTATAATGTGAATTTCGGCTCATTTTGTGTGCTATAATGTGAATTTCGGCTCATTCTGTGTGCTATAATGTGAATTTCGGCTCATACCGTGTTGTATAATGTGAATTTCGGCTCATTCTGTGTGCTATGCAGGAATGGTGATTCGCCAGTCTGTATCACCAGTGCGCAGGGTTCTCTCCACTAACTGGCAACATTTTATTAGTAATGGCAACATTAGGACATTTTAGAAGCGAATGGGAAGGGCATCTCTAAGTGGGAGGAGCTATGATTAGGGGGAGGAGTCATAATTCTTAAACCGCCCCCCCTAAAAGTGAAGTCTAGATCCGCCACTGGTTGCAGCGGCTGCGTGTGACGTCACGCAGCCGTCGCGGCCCCCCCGATCTTTCTGGCTTTACCTGTCTGTCACAGCTATTCCCGAAAACCTGGCCTGTCTACCAACTTCTTGCAAGACGAAGTCACAGTTGTTCTCTAAAACCTGGTTTGTCTGCTGACATCCTGCAAGGCCAAGTTATAGCCATTCCCGCACACCTGGCCTGTCTGCTAACAACCTGCAAGACCAAGCTATAGCCATTCCTGCACACCTGGTCTGTCTACTAACCCTAACCTTTTTTTTCTGAAAAAAGGCTATGGTGTCTGGCCAGAGGTGGCAGTCCATAACGTATCTCCCTCTACATATGGTCAACCGACCGTTCTGTGTTTCAGGACCGACTGCAAAACATCCAGTGCCCTGTAGGCAGGGCCGTAACTAGGGTGGTGCGACATGTGCCACTGCACAGGGCATCGCAAGGCAGGGGGTGTTATTCTGCAGAACCTGACAATTTTCTGTTTTGAACAGTCTCACTTGTAACTTCCTCCTCTTTAATCCCTGGAATCACCTGGCCACCCCCATCTCCTCCTCAGGTCCCTGAGCACCTTCAGTCACACACTCTTTTTTTTAATGGCACACATTTCCAAATGCTCTCATGCTTCCCATATAGCTCCATGAGTAAGGTGTGTGACTGCAATATTGAAGACCATGGGTTTGAATCCTGGGTATGACGGAATTTTGAAATGTGTGCTTTAAATAAAGGAGGATGCGACTGAAGGGCCTGGGTGTGACTGCTAAGAAATGTGTGATTTAAAAGAGCTCTCAAATGAAGTGCATAAATGATTGTATAAGAGGACTGGTGTCCAAATCCATTTTCTTGGGAGTGTTCTGTAAGTATAGGTGTCTTATAAATGTATATACATTCATATGGGAAGAGGTATCATAGCAAATGCTTTCACTGGGATCCAGGTCTCGCATTATGGGCCCAATTCAGTAAGGATTACAGAATTTGCAATCCTTTTGAACGCATGCAAGGCCACCCAGCATGCTGACCGCCGCCTCCCCCTCTTTCCCTCCTCTGCCCGCAACACTCCGTCTCCGCCTAGGAAACGGAGTGTTGCCGCCCCCCCCCCCCCCCCGCGCTCTGCGAACGCACAGAGGCGATCGCATTTTCTGCAGCCTACCCACAGATAATGCGGGCCTACTTTTAGCAATTTTTGTGGTCGATCAAACTTGAATCGATCAAACTTGAATCAACCCCTATGTCCCTGTTCGAAAAATATGCTGGAGTGCGCCATTACTTTTTGTGGCCCAGGGCACCAAAATGTCTAGTTACAGCTCTGCCTGTAGGTGAGAGCGGGTGAATTAGGTAAATGCCTACTTTTACCCCTCTGACCCTGTTTATTCGGTGTCAGTGGGGGCAAGGCAAGTAATGCTGTGTTAGTCTGTAATACGGTCGCTGCGCTGTTTGTAGAGCGCGGGCTCTGCGCCTCTGTCCCAGTAATGTTTGCATATAAATTCTCCTGCCTTATCACTGTTACCTCTGTACATGTAATAAATAAACTACCATGCATTAGCAGTGCTCAAAGACACACACATATACAAACAGGAAGCGGTTCATTTACCGGCTGTCAGGATAACGGCGTTCAGGAATGCCGACGGTGCACCAGGGCTTTTCCCACTCGTGGTAAGTGCAGCGAGCCCACAAGGGGACCCTTAGAGCTCGCCCCGCTGCCGGCATTCTGGCGGGCAGGATGCCGCTGTTGGGATATTGACAGCCGGTATCCCGTCCGCCGATATGACATATGTAATCCATACACACTACACATACACAGCAATGACATAACATCTACTCCGCAGAGCAGAACACTGATAAATTTGGCATGTAAATGAGATGTCTCACAATCTTTTTTTAATTCCTCTTTAATTGAATTAATGTCTCCCTCTGTATTCCTCTCCCTTACATTTAGTACATAGGGTATACAACATATAATGTAAAACATCTTTCTAGGAATTTGATGAATGAGGCTCAATAAAATAGTAATTTTCTGAAATGGGTTCCAAGTGATTTCCAGTCCTGAGGTAATACACAGCAATCAGAGAGCCCCATCTATTTCATTCTCTGACAGTTTCCTTGTATGTTTCCCCTTTTCATAATTTTGCTGGAGATCTTCAGTCCAAAATGATAAGTAACCTGACTTCAGTATGTTGCATTTTAGTGCAGAATAGATTAGACATAATACTAAATCACTGTTCTAAAGTCTAACTATAAAGGACCACTAATGTGTATGATAGAGAGCCAGGGAGGAATGCACCTAGCACTGGAGACTACACCACCTGCATTGCTTATCATAACTTACAGAGAACACATTTCCATAAATCATGATTTATTTATTGGCTTAGCAAATGCAGTCATTCCAAGGACCATTTGTTTTCCTGGTAAAAATTATCTTCAACATTATCTGTGACCCTATTCTAAAAACCGTATAGATGTGTCCTTTTCCACAATGGATTCAGCCGCTCCAAACAGCACCTCTCAGCACGACAGGTTCCGGGCAACTTGGCCGCGCAGTACGTTTTCTTTGCTCAAATTGTGCGTCTTTTTCTCTCAAATAAAACAAGGAGGTGATGAAACTACATTGCTAGCACGCACAGACCACCGGTAACGTTTGTACATCTGTGTGCGACTAAGAGGGTCATTCATATCAGATCGCTGGGCTGCGTTTTTTGCTGTCCTGCGTTCAGATAGACGCTGCCTACAGGGGGAGTGTAAATTTGCCGTGCAAGTGTACGATGCTATGTGTTAGCAGAGCAGATAAAATTAAGTGTGTGCAGTTTCTGCGCAGCCCAGGCAGGGCCGGTTCTAGACCTTGTGGCTCCCAGGGCGAAAGTTTCTATTGGCGCCCCCCCACCCCCCACACACACACACACAGGTGAAATAGAGTTAGTGCGCCTCGCAGGCGCGCACCAAAAATAGGGGCGTGGCTTCATAGGGAAGTTGCGTGGTCAGTTTTGCTCCCTGTAGTTTTGCCCCCAGTAGCTGTTGTGCCCCCAGTACTGCACCCTCAGTAGTTGTGCCCCCAGTAGCTGCTATGCCCGTTGCAGCTGTGTGCCCAGTACTGTGCCCTCAGTAATTGTGCCCCCATTAGTTGTGCCCCCAGTAGCTGTTGTGGCCCCCTGCAGCTGTACTCCTAGTAGTTTTGCCCCCAGTACTGCGCCCTCATTAATTGTGCTTCCATTAGTTGTTGTGCTCCCTGCAGCTGTGCCCTCAGTACTGCGCCCTCATTAGTTTTGCCCCCAGTAGCTGTTGTGCCCCCATTAGTTTTGCCCCCATTACTCTGCCCACCAGTAGCTGTGCCCCTAGTAAAAAAAAAAAAATCAAGAATACTCACCAGCCCCGTTCTTGTTTCCCGACCACTGCTGCCGTCCGTCTTCCGCCGCCGCTCCTCGGATCCAAAGGAGCGCATTGGCTAGGGGTGGGCAATTATTTCAGCTGGGGGTCCGCTTAACACTTCCAGCGAATATTCGAGGGCCACACACAAAATACTCAAAAAGAGATCCCTTTTTACACATTACGGCAGACAGCGTGCCCTTTTTACACATTACGGCAGACAGCGTCCCCTTTTTACACATTACGACAGACAGCATCCCCCTTTTTACACATTACGACAGACAGCGTCCCCTTTTTACACATTACGACAGACAGCACCCCCCTTTTTATACATTACGGCAGACAGCGCCCCCCCCCCCCCCCCCCCGTTTTTATACATTACGGCAGACAGCGCCCCCGTTATACATTACGGCAGACAGCGCCCCCGTTTTTACACATTACGGCAGACAGCACCCCCGTTTTTACACATTACGGCAGACAGCGCCCCCGTTTTTACACATTACGGCAGACAGCGCCCCCGTTTTTATACATTACGGCAGACAGCGCCCCTGTTTTTACACATTACGGCAGACAGCGCCCCCTTTTTTACACATTACGGCAGACAGCACCCCCGTTTTTACACATTACGGCAGACAATGCCCCGTTTTTATAATTACGGCAGACAGCGCCCCCGTTTTTATACATTACGGCAGACAGCGCTCCCGTTTTTACACATTACGGCAGACAGGGCCCCCGTTTTTACACATTACGGCAGACAGTCCCTACCCCCCCTTTCCCCCCCCTCCCCTAAACCCATATTGCAGTTTTTAACTCCCCTCCCTCCCTCCCCACCCCTAAACCTATATAGCAGCTTAATCAGTGATCCAGGGGCTGGCTGGACATGGGGTTTACCTGTTTGTCACAGTGGCAGACAATCCCCGCTGTCCGATGATCTGCGCTACTGCCGGCCGGAGTCACTGCTGATGTGGCCTCTCCTGCTCCCGCTCGCTGCCCGCCGCTTCTCCTCACTGGCCACCGCTTCCTCTCCTCACTGGCCGCCGCTTCTCGGCCGCCGCTCCTGCTCACTGCAGTGCCCGCCCCCCCGTGCCACCCAGCGCATGATAACAGAGGAAATCCCGGTCAGCTGACCCTGTGACGTGACCGGGATTTCCTCAGCGGCGCCGCGTCTGAGAGCAGTGCAATGACAAGCGGCATGTCGGGCCGCTTGTCATTGCACTCTGGTGGGTCACAGCGGGCCCGGCAGGATCGTTCTGCGGGCCGCCTGTTGCCCACCCCTAGCATAGACACTAGAGGTCAATTATGACCCCTAGCGTCTATGACTGTCCTAAACTGCCGTGCGGTGCACGATGACGTCAGGCGCACCGCACGGCAGGCTCCAGTAGCAGGAAAAGGTCCTCTCCGCGAAGAGAAACCAGACGCTACCTCACTGCGTGTCTAGTTTCCCTTTGCGGAGAGGACCTTTTCCTAACCACCGCCGCCATCCGCATCTGGGCACAGTACCGCCGCCGCCATCTGGACACAGTAGCGGCTCTTGCCATGGCGGCGGCGCCCTTGGGACAGCAAAAGTCCTGCTTGCCCGTGGCAAGAGCCGTTACTGAGCCCAGGACTTGCTTATCCAGTGCAATCACATCAGGCTGATCGGGGCCGGAGCTGGACGTCACACAACCTCCCTGAAAACGCTTGAGCACGCCTGCGTATTCCCAAACACTCCCAGTAAACGGTCAGTTACCACTCACAAACGGTCTTTTCCTGTCAATTACCTTGCGAACGCCCATGGAAACGCATTTTTCGAACCAGTCCGCCACTGACCAGCAATGCCCTTTGTTGTTGTCCAAAACACGTGCTCATTGCGATGCATACGCATGCGCATTTAGTACCTGGACGCCCGCTGTGCGTAAACACACAGCAGCAATCAGATCTGAATCACCCCCTGAGTCCGGATCTGTGTGTAAAGGGTTACGATCCCAGCAGCCACGGCTTTTCCTCATGCCAAGTTCCGTGTGCTTCGTCAGTGTAAAACCAATACCTGTGTGGTGAATGTCGCGGCCTAGCGTCTAGTCAGTGGATGACGCTTTTGCTGCATTTGTGCTGAGATTTACGGTGCATACACACTGGGGGGTAAATTTACTAAGATGGGAGTTCTATTTAAGATGGGATGTTGCCCATAGCAACCAATCAGATTCTACTTCTCATTTGTCTAGCACCTTCTAGAAGATAATACCTGGAATCTGATTAGTTGCTTTGGGCAGCATCCCATCTTAAACAGAACTCCCATCTTAGTAAATTTACCCCTGGGTGTTTTTGCCCAGTGTGTATGCGCAGCGATGATCATGAACATGGCTGGCAGGAAAACAGCTCAGGGCATACACACACTGAGCTATTTTCCCCATGCCAGTGATGTTCGTGAGGGAGGTGAAGTAAATTCCACAGTAGGAGACTGTGGAAAGTGCTTTACTCGGCTGTTCAAACAGCACGACGGACTGCGGCGGCCAGCGATGATGTGGGAGCGTGCATCAGCGCCCACCGCTCATCACCCGGCCATACACACTGGCTGAGTTTGAGCTTTCAAAATGGCAGAAGTGAGCTACTGTGAGCTCAAACTCGCCCAGTGTGTAGTGATGAGCACCGGAAATTTTTCGGGTTTTGTGTTTTGGTTTTGGGTTCGGTTCAGCGGCCGTGTTTTGGGTTCGAACGCGTTTTGGCAAAACCTCACCGAATTTTTTTTGTCGGATTCGGGTGTGTTTTGGATTCGGTTTTTTTTTTTCAAAAAACCCTAAAAAACAGCTTAAATCATAGAATTTGGAGGTCATTTTGATCCCAAAGTATTATTAACCTCAATAACCATTATTTCCACTCATTTTCAGTCTATTCTGAACACCTCACACCTCACAATATTATTTTTAGTCCTAAAATTTGCACCGAGGTCGCTGGATGACTAAGCTCAGCGACCCAAGTGGCCGACACAAATACCTGGCCCATCTAGGAGTGGCACTGCAGTGTCACGCAGGATGGCCCTTCCAAAAAACACTCCCCAAACAGCACATGACGCAAAGAAAAAAAGAGGCGCAATGAGGTAGCTGTGTGAGTAAGATAAGCGACCCAAGTGGCCGACACAAACACCTGGCCCATCTAGGAGTGGCACTGCAGTGTCACGCAGGATGTCCCTTCCAAAAAACCCTCCCCAAACAGCACATGACGCAAAGAAAAAAAGAGGCGCAATGAGGTAGCTGTGTGAGTAAGATAAGCGACCCAAGTGGCCGACACAAACACCGGGCCCATCTAGGAGTGGCACTGCAGTGTCACGCAGGATGTCCCTTCCAAAAAACACCCCCCAAACAGCACATGACGCAAAGAAAAATGAAAGAAAAAAGAGGTGCAAGATGGAATTGTCCTTGGGCCCTCCCACCCACCCTTATGTTGTATAAACAGGACATGCACACTTTAACCAACCCATCATTTCAGTGACAGGGTCTGCCACACGACTGTGACTGAAATGACGGGTTGGTTTGGACCCTTACCAAAAAAGAAGCAATTAATCTCTCCTTGCACAAACTGGCTCTACAGAGGCAAGATGTCCACCTCATCATCATCCTCCGATATATCACCGTGTACATCCCCCTCCTCACAGATTATCAATTCGTCCCCACTGGAATCCACCATCTCAGCTCCCTGTGTACTTTGTGGAGGCAATTGCTGCTGGTCAATGTCTCCACGGAGGAATTGATTATAATTCATTTTAATGAACATCATCTTCTCCACATTTTCTGGATGTAACCTCGTACGCCGATTGCTGACAAGGTGAGCGGCGGCACTAAACACTCTTTCGGAGTACACACTTGTGGGAGGGCAACTTAGGTAGAATAAAGCCAGTTTGTGCAAGGGCCTCCAAATTGCCTCTTTTTCCTGCCAGTATAAGTACGGACTGTCTGACGTGCCTACTTGGATGCGGTCACTCATATAATCCTCCACCATTCTTTCAATGGGGAGAGAATCATATGCAGTGACAGTAGACGACATGTCCGTAATCGTTGTCAGGTCCTTCAGTCCGGACCAGATGTCAGCATCAGCAGTCGCTCCAGACTGCCCTGCATCACCGCCAGCGGGTGGGCTCGGAATTCTGAGCCTTTTCCTCGCACCCCCAGTTGCGGGAGAATGTGAAGGAGGAGATGTTGACAGGTCGCGTTCCGCTTGACTTGACAATTTTGTCACCAGCAGTTCTTTGAACCCCAGCAGACTTGTGTCTGCCGGAAAGAGAGATCCAAGGTAGGTTTTAAATCTAGGATCGAGCACGGTGGCCAAAATGTAGTGCTCTGATTTCAACAGATTGACCACCCGTGAATCCTTGTTAAGCGAATTAAGGGCTCCATCCACAAGTCCCACATGCCTAGCGGAATCGCTCTGTGTTAGCTCCTCTTTCAATGTCTCCAGCTTCTTCTGCAAAAGCCTGATGAGGGGAATGACCTGACTCAGGCTGGCAGTGTCTGAACTGACTTCACGTGTGGCAAGTTCAAAAGGTTGCAGAACCTTGCACAACGTTGAAATCATTCTCCACTGCGCTTGAGACAGGTGCATTCCACCTCCTATATCGTGCTCAGTTGTATAGGCTTGAATGGCCTTTTGCTGCTCCTCCAACCTCTGAAGCATATAGAGGGTTGAAGTCCACCTCGTTACCACTTCTTGCTTCAGATGATGGCAGGGCAGGTTCAGGCGTTTTTGGTGGTGCTCCAGTCTTCTGTACGTGGTGCCTGTACGCCGAAAGTGTCCCGCAATTCTTCTGGCCACCGACAGCATCTCTTGCACGCCCCTCTCGTTTTTTAAATAATTCTGCACCACCAAATTCAAGGTATGTGCAAAACATGGGACGTGCTGGAATTTGCCCAGATTTAATGCACACACAATATTGCTGGCGTTGTCCGATGCCACAAATCCACAGGAGAGTCCAATTGGGGTAAGCCATTCTGCGATGATCTTCCTCAGTTGCCGTAAGAGGTTTTTAGCTGTGTGCGTATTCTGGAAAGCAGTGATACAAAGCGTAGCCTGCCTAGGAAAGAGTTGGCGTTTGCGAGATGCTGCTACCGGTGCCGCCGCTGCTGTTCTTGCGGCGGGAGTCCATACATCTACCCAGTGGGCTGTCACAGTCATATAGTCCTGAGCCTGCCCTGCTCCACTTGTCCACATGTCCGTGGTTAAGTGGACATTGGGTACAACTGCATTTTTTAGGACACTGGTGAGTCTTTTTCTGAGGTCTGTGTACATTTTCGGTATCGCCTGCCTAGAGAAATGGAACCTAGATGGTATTTGGTACCGGGGACACAGTACCTCCAACAAGTCTCTAGTTGGCTCTGCAGTAATGATGGATGCCGGAACCACGTTTCTCACCGCCCAGGATGCCAAGGCCTCAGTTATCCGCTTTGCAGCAGGATGACTGCTGTGATATTTCATCTTCCTCGCAAAGGACTGTTGGACAGTCAATTGCTTGGTGGAAGTAGTAAAAGTGGTCTTACGAGTAGTACGACTTCCCCTCTGGGATGACCATCGACTCCCAGCAGCAACAACAGCAGCGCCAGCAGCAGTAGGCGTTACACTCAAGGATGCATCGGAGGAATCCCAGGCAGGAGAGGACTCGTCAGAATTGCCAGTGACATGGCCTGCAGGACTATTGGCATTCCTGCGGAAGGAGGAAATTGACACTGAGGGAGTTGGTGGGGTGGTTTGCGTGAGCTTGGTTACAAGAGGAAGGGATTTACTGGTCAGTGGACTGCTTCCGCTGTCGCCCAAAGTTTTTGAACTTGTCACTGACTTATGATGAATGCGCTGCAGGTGACGTATAAGGGAGGATGTTCCGAGGTGGTTAACGTCCTTACCCCTACTTATTACAGCTTGACAAAGGCAACACACGGCTTGACAAATGTTGTCCGCATTTCTGTTGAAATACTTCCACACCGAAGAGCTGATTTTTTTGGTATTTTCACCAGGCATGTCAATGGCCCTATTCCTCCCACGGACAACAGGTGTCTCCCCGGGTGCCTGACTTAAACAAACCACCTCACCCTCAGAATCCTCCTGGTCAATTTCCTCCCCAGCACCAGCAACACCCATATCCTCCTCATCCTGGTGTACTTCAACACTGACATCTTCAATCTGACTATCAGGAACTGGACTGCGGGTGCTCCTTCCAGCACTTGCAGGGGGCGTGCAAATGGTGGAAGGCGCATGCTCTTCACGTCCAGTGTTGGGAAGGTCAGGCATCGCAAACGACACAATTGGACTCTCCTTGTGGATTTGTGATTTCGAAGAACGCACAGTTCTTTGCTGTGCTTTTGCCAGCTTGAGTCTTTTCATTTTTCTAGCGAGAGGCTGAGTGCTTCCATCCTCATGTGAAGCTGAACCACTAGCAATGAACATAGGCCAGGGCCTCAGCCGTTCCTTGCCACTCCGTGTGGTAAATGGCATATTGGCAAGTTTACGCTTCTCCTCCGACAATTTTATTTTAGATTTTTGAGTCCTTTTTTTACTGATATTTGGTGTTTTGGATTTTACATGCTCTGTACTATGACATTGGGCATCGGCCTTGGCAGACGACGTTGCTGGCATTTCATCGTCTTGGCCATGACTAGTGGCAGCAGCTTCAGCACGAGGTGGAAGTCAATCTTGATCTTTCCCTATTTTTGTTCTCCATATTTTAATAGGCACAACTAAAAGGCACCTCAGGTAAACAATGGAGATGGATGGATACTAGTATACTTATGGATGAACGAGCGACTGCCGACACAGAGGTAGCTACAGCCGTGGACTACCGTACTGCGTCTGCTGCTAATATAGACTGGATGATAATGATATAAAAATATATATATATCACTACTGCAGCCGGACAGGTATATATTATATAATGACGGACCTGCTGGACACTGTCAGCACTGCAGACTCCTAAAGTAAGCTACTAGTATCAAGAAGATAGAAAAAAAAAAAACACCACAGGTAGGTGGTATACAATTATGGATGAACGAGCGACTGCCGACACAGAGGTAGCTACAGCCGTGGACTACCGTACTGCGTCTGCTGCTAATATAGACTGGATGATAATGATATAAAAAATATATATATATATCACTACTGCAGCCGGACAGGTATATATTATATAATGACGGACCTGCTGGACACTGTCAGCACTGCAGACTCCTAAAGTAAGCTACTAGTATCAAGAAGATAGAAAAAAAAAACACCACAGGTAGGTGGTATACAATTATGGATGGACGAGCGACTGCCGACACAGAGGTAGCTACAGCCGTGGACTACCGTACTGCGTCTGCTGCTAATATAGACTGGATGATAATGATATAAAAAATATATATATATCACTACTGCAGCCGGACAGGTATATATTATATAATGACGGACCTGCTGGACACTGTCAGCACTGCAGACTCCTAAAGTAAGCTACTAGTATCAAGAAGATAGAAAAAAAAAAAAACACCACAGGTAGGTGGTATACAATTATGGATGGACGAGCGACTGCCAACACAGAGGTAGCTACAGCCGTGGACTACCGTACTGCGTCTGCTGCTAATATAGACTGGATGATAATGATATAAAAAATATATATATATCACTACTGCAGCCGGACAGGTATATATTATATAATGACGGACCTGCTGGACACTGTCAGCACTGCAGACTCCTAAAGTAAGCTACTAGTATCAAGAAGATAAAAAAAAAAAAAAACACCACAGGTAGGTGGTATACAATTATGGATGGACGAGCGACTGCCGACACAGAGGTAGCTACAGCCGTGGACTACCGTACTGCGTCTGCTGCTAATATAGACTGGATGATAATGATATAAAAAATATATATATATCACTACTGCAGCCGGACAGGTATATATTATATAATGACGGACCTGCTGGACACTGTCAGCACTGCAGACTCCTAAAGTAAGCTACTAGTATCAAGAAGATAGAAAAAAAAAAAAACACCACAGGTAGGTGGTATACAATTATGGATGGACGAGCGACTGCCAACACAGAGGTAGCTACAGCCGTGGACTACCGTACTGCGTCTGCTGCTAATATAGACTGGATGATAATGATATAAAAAATATATATATATCACTACTGCAGCCGGACAGGTATATATTATATAATGACGGACCTGCTGGACACTGTCAGCACTGCAGACTCCTAAAGTAAGCTACTAGTATCAAGAAGATAGAAAAAAAAAAAACACCACAGGTAGGTGGTATACAATTATGGATGGACGAGCGACTGCCGACACAGAGGTAGCTACAGCCGTGGACTACCGTACTGCGTCTGCTGCTAATATAGACTGGATGATAATGATATAAAAAATATATATATATCACTACTGCAGCCGGACAGGTATATATTATATAATGACGGACCTGCTGGACACTGTCAGCACTGCAGACTCCTAAAGTAAGCTACTAGTATCAAGAAGATAGAAAAAAAAAAAAACACCACAGGTAGGTGGTATACAATTATGGATGGACGAGCGACTGCCAACACAGAGGTAGCTACAGCCGTGGACTACCGTACTGCGTCTGCTGCTAATATAGACTGGATGATAATGATATAAAAAATATATATATATCACTACTGCAGCCGGACAGGTATATATTATATAATGACGGACCTGCTGGACACTGTCAGCACTGCAGACTCCTAAAGTAAGCTACTAGTATCAAGAAGATAGAAAAAAAAAAAACACCACAGGTAGGTGGTATACAATTATGGATGGACGAGCGACTGCCGACACAGAGGTAGCTACAGCCGTGGACTACCGTACTGCGTCTGCTGCTAATATAGACTGGATGATAATGATATAAAAAATATATATATATCACTACTGCAGCCGGACAGGTATATATTATATAATGACGGACCTGCTGGACACTGTCAGCACTGCAGACTCCTAAAGTAAGCTACTAGTATCAAGAAGATAGAAAAAAAAAAAAACACCACAGGTAGGTGGTATACAATTATGGATGGACGAGCGACTGCCAACACAGAGGTAGCTACAGCCGTGGACTACCGTACTGCGTCTGCTGCTAATATAGACTGGATGATAATGATATAAAAAATATATATATATCACTACTGCAGCCGGACAGGTATATATTATATAATGACGGACCTGCTGGACACTGTCAGCACTGCAGACTCCTAAAGTAAGCTACTAGTATCAAGAAGATAAAAAAAAAAAACACCACAGGTAGGTGGTATACAATTATGGATGGACGAGCGACTGCCGACACAGAGGTAGCTACAGCCGTGGACTACCGTATTGCGTCTGCTGCTAATATAGACTGGATGATAATGATATAAAAAATATATATATATCACTACTGCAGCCGGACAGGTATATATTATATAATGACGGACCTGCTGGACACTGTCAGCACTGCAGACTCCTAAAGTAAGCTACTAGTATCAAGAAGATAGAAAAAAAAAAAACACCACAGGTAGGTGGTATACAATTATGGATGGACGAGCGACTGCCGACACAGAGGTAGCTACAGCCGTGGACTACCGTACTGCGTCTGCTGCTAATATAGACTGGATGATAATGATATAAAAAATATATATATATCACTACTGCAGCCGGACAGGTATATATTATATAATGACGGACCTGCTGGACACTGTCAGCACTGCAGACTCCTAAAGTAAGCTACTAGTATCAAGAAGATAGAAAAAAAAAAAAACACCACAGGTAGGTGGTATACAATTATGGATGGACGAGCGACTGCCGACACAGAGGTAGCTACAGCCGTGGACTACCGTACTGCGTCTGCTGCTAATATAGACTGGATGATAATGATATAAAAAATATATATATATCACTACTGCAGCCGGACAGGTATATATTATATAATGACGGACCTGCTGGACACTGTCAGCACTGCAGACTCCTAAAGTAAGCTACTAGTATCAAGAAGATAGAAGAAAAAAAAAACATCACAGGTAGGTGGTATACAATTATGGATGGACGAGCGACTGCCGACACAGAGGTAGCTACAGCCGTGGACTACCGTACTGCGTCTGCTGCTAATATAGACTGGATGATAATGATATAAAAAATATATATATATCACTACTGCAGCCGGACAGGTATATATTATATAATGACGGACCTGCTGGACACTGTCAGCACTGCAGACTCCTAAAGTAAGCTACTAGTATCAAGAAGATAAAAAAAAAAAACACCACAGGTAGGTGGTATACAATTATGGATGGACGAGCGACTGCCGACACAGAGGTAGCTACAGCCGTGGACTACCGTACTGCGTCTGCTGCTAATATAGACTGGATGATAATGAAAAAAAATATATATATATATCACTACTGCAGCCGGACAGGTATATATTATATAATGACGGACCTGCTGGACACTGTCAGCACTGCAGACTCCTAAAGTAAGCTACTAGTATCAAGAAGATAGAAAAAAAAAAACACCACAGGTAGGTGGTATACAATTATGGATGGACGAGCGACTGCCGACACAGAGGTAGCTACAGCCGTGGACTACCGTACTGCGTCTGCTGCTAATATAGACTGGATGATAATGATATAAAAAATATATATATATCACTACTGCAGCCGGACAGGTATATATTATATAATGACGGACCTGCTGGACACTGTCAGCACTGCAGACTCCTAAAGTAAGCTACTAGTATCAAGAAGATAGAAAAAAAAAAACACCACAGGTAGGTGGTATACAATTATGGATGGACGAGCGACTGCCGACACAGAGGTAGCTACAGCCGTGGACTACCGTACTGCGTCTGCTGCTAATATAGACTGGATGATAATGATATAAAAAATATATATATATCACTACTGCAGCCGGACAGGTATATATTATATAATGACGGACCTGTTGGACACTGTCAGCACTGCAGACTCCTAAAGTAAGCTACTAGTAGTATCAAGAAGATAGAGAAAAAAAAAAACACCACAGGTAGGTGGTATACAATTATGGATGGACGAGCGACTGCCGACACAGAGGTAGCTACAGCCGTGGACTACCGTACTGCGTCTGCTGCTAATATAGACTGGATGATAATGATATAAAAAATATATATATATCACTACTGCAGCCGGACAGGTATATATTATAATGACGGACCTGCTGGACACTGTCAGCACTGCAGACTCCTATAGTAAGCTACTAGTATCAAGAAGATAGAAAAAAAAAAAACACCACAGGTAGATGGTATACAATTATGGATGGACGAGCGACTGCCGACACAGAGGTAGCTACAGCCGTGGACTACCGTACTGCGTCTGCTGCTAATATAGACTGGATGATAATGATATAAAAAATATATATATATATATCACTACTGCAGCCAGACAGGTATATATTATATAATTAATGACGGACCTGCTGGACACTGTCAGCAGAATGCGTTTATAGAATAAAAACACCACAAGACGAGTGTTTAACTTTTTCAGGCAGACAATCAGAGCCGGCCTTAGGCATAGGCAAACTAGGCAAATGCCTAGGGCATTTGATATGCTTAGGGGCACCAGCAGCTTCTGCTGATTAAAATGATATGCGGCATGCCTATATTCTGTGTGTGACTGCGGCTGTATCTGCATACGAAATGCTACGTTGCAGTGTATTCCTGGAAATCACTGTAATGTAGCATTTTGTATGCAGATACAGCCGCAGTCACACATAGAATACAGGCATGCTGTATATCATTTTAATCAGCAGAAGCTGCATGTGCATCCTAGCCACATAGTAATGCAAATAAGATTCATTTTCATAAACAAAAGGCGCCCAACGTTAGCAGAGCTGCCAGCTGACTCATGCCAGGCATCTCCTGCACAACTAGCGGTGGTGCTAGGGGGCACCAGCCAAAATCTTGCCTAGGGCATCATATTGGTTAGGGCCGGCTCTGCAGACAATCACAGTATACTGGTGGTCAGATAGTGGTCACTGGTCAGTCACACTGGCAGTGGCACTCTGGCAGCAAAAGTGTGCACTGTTAAATAATATGTACTCCTGCTATAACTGCACCCCAGTCTCCCCCACAATTAAGCTGTGTGAGCACTGAGCACTCAGCACAGTCAGATATACATAGATGATGCAGCACACTGAGGCTGAGCACAGATATGGTATACTGTTACTGTGTCACTGTGTATCATTTTTTTTCAGGCAGAGAACGGATTATATTAAATAATAATAAAACTGCACTGGTGGTCACTGGTCAGTCGCTAGTAAACTCTGCACTCTCTGAGTACTCCTAAGCTCCAGTAAATCAAGTGTCTCACTCTCACTCTCTCTCTTCTAATCTAAATGGAGAGGACGCCAGCCACGTCCTCTCCCTATCAATCTCAATGCACGTGTGAAAATGGCGGCGACGCGCGGCTCCTTATATAGAATCCGAGTCTCGCGATAGAATCCGAGCCTCGCGAGAATCCGACAGCGGGATGATGACGTTCGGGCGCGCTTGGGTTAGCCGAGCAAGGCGGGAAGATCCGAGTCTGCCTCGGATCCGTGTAAAAAGGCTGAAGTTCGGGGGGGTTCGGATTCCGAGGAACCGAACCCGCTCATCACTAGTGTGTATGGGCCTTAAGATGCAGAATGCAGTATGCTACTCCTCTCAGAGCGTCTCAGGAGTGTTGGGCATTTCACACTGTATGGTGTAAAGGTGCCCAGTGTATGAGGTCACATCTGTAGCTAATAGTTCTACATACGTATAGGCTTTACCCAGTCCGCTTTATACAGTACATCCTACTCTGCAACTACGTCTTATTCAGCTCTGCCATGGGTGTAGGTAAGGCCTGTTCTTTGAGGTAATTCAGACCTCGGACACAGGGCAGCTAGTGTGGACAGCCGGTAGGATTCCCATAGTGTCTCTTTCCATATTTATATTTATATGAGTAGGTTACCAGGTGTCTTGCAAGAAACCTGCAGCCATACTTCATGAAATTATTGGTCTGGCCCACAAGCCAGGCTTGAAATTTCAGATCTGCCCATTTCTCAGCCTCCCCCACCCACTTCAAAACTAAGGGGTCTATATTTACTAAGCCTCAGGTGGAGATAAAGTTGACGGAGATAAAGTACCGGCCAATCACCTCCTAGCTGCCATGTCACAGGCTGGGTTTAAAATATGACAGTTAGGAGCTGATTGGCTGGTACTTTATCTTCAGCCACTTTATCTCCACCTGAGGCTTAGTAAATAGACCCCTAAGAAACATATAGGCACAGTTGCCTACTTTCTGTCTGCAACCTCTGGGAGAGGGCAGCCAGGTTGGCACAGCACGGATCAGTGCAGGGCGCGGCAAGTCAAAGGAGGCTGTACCGTTAGCGTGGTTTCCCCAATCCCCTCATCGTGATCACACCTCCCGCTGTACAATGCCGAGATTACCAGCATTGCCCAGCAGCGGGGGGGAGGCGTGGCTGCGATGATGCGATTCAGTGCGAAACGCTTAGTCGTCGGCGTTAGTGGTGGGGGTGACCAGGTTCCAGGAGACTTGCCCACTTTACTGAGCAGCCGGGAAGACTACACGATTTTTTCGGGACCCTCCCGGCCATTCCGGGGGAGTAGACAGGTATGCATATGTGTGTATGGGACGTGAAGAATGATAATGAAACAGGTACTGAGGACGCCATTTTATCCGATGCTCGCAGTCGAAAACTTGGGCTGTGTGAGTCTGCAGAGTGCGGTGTGAGCAGGAAGGCTGACCACAAGAAATGGAAATATTTGTTTCCAATACCCCTTTTCCGCCGCCGCTACAAACCCGGGTAATTGCCGTGATGGTATCCGGTCTCTAGGTAAACCACACTTAAGTCGACAGTCATTAGGTCGACCACTATTGGTCAACATGCATTAGGTCGACATGGTTTCTAGGTCGACATGGTCACTAGGTTGACATGTTCTAGGTCGACATGACAAAAGGTCGACATGAGTTTTTCACAATTTTTTCCATTTTTTAAAACTTTTTTATACTTTACGATCCACGTGGACTACGATTGGGAACGGTAACCTGTGCCGAGTGCCGCAATAGTGGGGCAAGGCATCTTGCCCCAAGCATGGCGAGCGAAGCGACCCATGCGAGGAGACATGGTGCACTAATTGGGGTTCCGGGTCACTCTACGAAGAAAAAGACACATTTTTTTTAAAAAAACTCAAGTCGACCTTTTGTCATGTCGACCTTGCTCATGTCAACCTAATGTTTGTGTCTACCTATTTTGGGTGTCGACTTAGTCAGTGTCGACCAATAGTGGTCAACCTAAATGTGGTCGACCCTGTGAACCGCACCGCCATGATAACTCGGGAGCTGCTCAGTGGAAAAGAACCCGGGTCGCGGTGCAGTGTAAACGGGTAAGCCGGGTCGATGCGACCAGATACCCGTTTACTGAATAGGGAGAGCCGGCGCTAGGAGATGATCTCATCTCCTAGCGCCGGCACTGCGCGTGACGGCTGACATCAGTAACCCGTCAATAAGCCGGGTCTTGCCGCCAGTCTGATCAGGGTCTCAGCTGGATTGCATCCGGCTACAAAATCCCAGGTACGACCCAGCAGTTAGATGTAAAAGCGGTATTATTATGACGTTGGATTTTGATTGATTGATGGGTTTATTAATCACTTTGGGGTGGGTGTGTTTATGTTTATTTATAAACAATAGTTTGGGGTAACTCCCCCTCTGTTTCTTCTGGTAATCAATCTGTCTTGCATTCTCTGTTCATTTCATTGTTCTTATGTTCTCCAAGGTGGCTGTAGAACGGCCGCATGTTCTTTTTGATTGGTTACTTTGATTAGCGTGTGCGCTCTCCTATGTTTCTTATTATGGCCAGTCCAATGGTGGTCATTCCGAGTTGATTGCAGCCTGTAACTTTTAGCTGCTGCTGCGATCAATAGTCCACGCCTATGGGGGAGTGTATTTTAGCTTAGCAGGGCTGCGATCGCTTGTGCAGCCCTGCTAAGCAAAAAGAATTTCAAGCAAAACTAGACTAGGCCTGAACATAATCACCCTGTGCGTTGGATCCAGCAATGATGAGCTCGTCTTTGACGTCACTTCTCCGCCCTCCGTTATGCTGGACACGCCTGCGTTATACTCCCCACACCCCAAAAACGGCTCCAAACGGTCCGGATCCGCCTATGTCCTGTCAATCTTCTTTGCGGTCCGTCCTGCGACCGCTTTCTTCTTTAGACGTGACATAACCTGGCAACCTCTGTCGCCGGGCAACGTGGCGCACGTGCACAGCGCCCGCCACGCATGCGCATTCCGCACGCGTTCGCACCGCAGCGATAAACCGCTGCATGCGAACGGGTTGGAATGACCCCCAATGTTCCTGCTGGGAATTTAACACAAGGCCGTCCGGGTGTATTAAGGTTGTTTTGAAGGTGGTGGTGGTGGGGGTAAGTACTATGCTGGGCAGTAACTGATAAGGGGTTTAAGCGTGGGAGTGCGGGGGACGGAGCTGGGGGGGGGTGATCAGTTGTACAGCTGATGGGGGGGCAGCAGTCAGAGCAGGTGATGGAGCTGCGGAAAGAGTGGGTGGCACTGAATATAGCTGGGAACGGGGTCATATGCCAGGTACCTTTGCTAGTTTAGAAATATTGATCTCACACATATTTGTGAGTTTGTTAGATAAGTGATATAAGTTTCAGTGTTATTATTTTACAATAGTTTTTTTTACATTTAGGCGTTAGACTATTATTCAGTCACGCATTAATATGTGACACAGAAATCAAGCGCACAACATAGATTCCACCAATCGTATCACTGCTATACCTATGGCCAACAGGTGGAGCTGGAGAAGTCATCTCGACAACTTTAATCAGGAGTTTACTTACTACACTTTTGGACAGGTTCCCTTTAAATATAAAAGAAAATCAGAAATCCCAATCATTTGAGATGAGGTGGTGGCTGTGAAACACAGCATTAGGTCATTCTTACTTTTTGCAGTACTGTGGAAGGGCAAAGCAATAATACAGGCGAAAAGAACCAGAATTGAATAAATGTTCTACGTGGGGGGGAGAAGAACTGATTAAATATTTAGAGAGAGGAGGGAATCCATCCGAGGGAAAGTGCAATAGTGATGGATTGCATGAAAAAGCTCAGCCGTTAGCACTAAAGCACGCTACACACGCGATCCAATTACCACCTTATTGACGTGACACCCATTAGTGTCTGACAATGCTACGCAACTGCTTCTCCTGTCTGTGATCATTTCCTAAAAAAATACAACAACAAAAAAAACCTCTATCAGCATGCAGAGGGATCAGTGAGATAATGCACCAAGTAAATGCTGCAATTACAGCCTTACTTGTCATACAAAATTGATGTCACTTCCTGCAAAGGTAATCTGCCGCTGAGGAAACCCTTCTAAGCAGATGCCGAGGCCCAGGTAATGTTCCATTACAAACCTCAGAATATCTGTCCAAGTCATTATGGACAATTATCACCTCCCTTCCTAATGGGGCTGTTTAAGCTTATAGGTTGTGCTGGTGTTGCTGCAAAGTGCATTTCTTAGCAATGGGGCAATTAAATGCTTTTAACAATGGTGTAAACTGGATGCCAAAGTGAGCCCATGGTCTATAGGTTTAACTCGTTTCCTTCCGCTGCATTATGGATCACTCCAGTGTATGATGGAACGACGCAGCAGGTTCATCAAAGGAAAATGTCTTGTTTGCAAGGGTTTATTTAATTTCTATATAAAGTGTTTTACTGTATAACAGGGTAGAGAAGCAGCATGGCAGCCAGTCGGGGTGCCTGCTGCGCAGTGTCAGGTTACACGGGCGCACTGCACGTTGATCCCTGTCTCAGCCTTACAGGTGCAGATTCAACAAAATAACTCTTTTCATATAGAGACTTAGGCCCTCATTCCGAGTTGATCGCTAGCTGCTTTCGGTCGCAGCGCGGCGATTAGTTGAAAAAGCGGCACTTCTGCGCATGCGTACGGGCCGCAGTACTTCAAAAAGGGAATTGATAGCAGCCTTGCGCTTGTTAATTGCTGCTAGTTCTAATGCAGTGGAGGAAACACCCAATACCTCCTATTTACCACAGATTATCACAAAGAAAAAAATTGCTTAAAACTAGCGCTCTCTCTACACAAATAAAGGATCTTTAATATTGACACGCAGAAATCCCCTGTGTATTCTCTCTTCTGGAAAAACACTTACAGGTGGTTTCTTTCACGTGTATCCATAAAGGTATCTTTAAACGGCTTAACGATTTCACCCACTGGTATCACAGTATTCTTTCAATATTTATCTTGACAGTATGTAACTTACATTAAAATTCTGTCCCGCGTTCCCATAAAGGTATCTTTATCCTCTCAGTATGTTGGTGTCCAATAGGGATTCCCAGCAGAACACACTTGTTTTCCAAAAAAGGATTTTTATTTAAAATGCAAAAAAGTCATAAAAAATAATAATAGGTAAGTCCGCATACATGCATTGGAACTGGGTGTCGGCAGTTGATGTAAAACCCCGTGAAGAGACGCACCGGCTGCAGACAGGTAAGCGTACCGCACGGAATCTGAATCACCGATCTCCAGGACCTTCTGTATGCAGACACAGGACGGCTTCGACGCGTTTCCGGGAGTCCACTCCCCTTTTTCAAGGGCCGCAGTACGCACGCGCGAAGTACTTTCACACAAAACTATGCAGTTTTACACAAGGGCGAGCGACGCTTTTCTGTCGCTCTGTTGATCGGTGAGTGATTGACAGGAAGTGGGTGTTTCTGGGTGGTAACTGGCCGTTTTCAGGGTGTGTGCTAAAAAACGCAGGCGTGACAGGCAAAAACGCAGGCGTACCTGAGGAAACGGGGGAGTGGCTGGCCGAACGCAGGGCGTGTTTGTGACGTCAAAGCAGGAACTAAACTGACTGAAGTGATTGCAAGGTAGGAGTAGATCTGGAGCTGCTCAGAAACTGCATGAAATTTTTTACGAGCAGTTCTGCTAACCTTTCGTTCGCACTTCCGCTAAGCTAAGATACACTCCCAGAGGGCAACGGCCTAGCGTTTGCACTGCTGCTAAAAGCAGCTAGCGAGCGATCAACTCAGAATAAGGGCCATAGAGAGAGTCCCTGGAACAACTTTGCAGTTGGAGGCTCTCAGACCTGCCTGGTGGTCCCATTGCCTCAGGGCCGGATTAACCCTTGGGGGACCCCGGTGGAAGGGGGGGAGGGGGCTGTGTATAAAATTGTGCATACCTCCCAATATGACCTATTCCAGGAGGAACAACATGCTCTTTACATAGACTACCCTCTTAGTATATGATTGTAGTCACCTGTGTTCATGTAGAGATTTTCAACCTTTTACAACTCGCGGCACACTGAACAAGATGAAATTATTGCCAAGGTACATTCAAATATAATGGTGATGCAGTGGCATCACAAGCGGGGTGCGGGGGGTGCGGCCCGCAAACGGGTGTCACCCGCCGAGTGGTGACACCAAAATGACGGCTCCTGCTCAGTGACAGGAGCCGAGTGCTGCACTGTTACATTATGTGCAGCACTCGGCTCCTGTCACTGAGCAGGAGCCGGCACTGCACAAAAAGCACTCCACGGGAGACAGCACGCACCTCCCAAACCCCACAAGTGACGAAAAACGGGGGTCGGGAAGCAAAGCCCCGCCCCCTCACAAAGCCACGCCCCCTCTGCAAAGCCACGCCTTGTTTCCTGGTGCCGCCGCACCGGGTGCACAAGGCGTAAGTGACGCCTCTGTGGTGATGCATGGTGCAGTTGCATGTCCTAGGATGTCATGTTGCAGCTTCTCCATAGGTAACGCCTGAGCCACATCTGAGAAAGCCAGAAGAGCCCAACACTGCCCGGGTCCAAAATAAGAACTGGCTCTGCAACCACTAAACCCACCAGTATTGATCGTTCCAGGGCCTCAGTAGCGGCAAAACACTGATGGGCCTGGCTCTGCTTCTATGGCGGCACACCTGGAGACTGCTCAGGGCACACTAGTGTGCCACGGCACAGTGGTTGAAAAACACTGATTTAATTGATGAGAAAGGTGTTTCAACACAGGTGATTGCAATCATAACTTAAGAAGGAAGTCCAGGTAGAGAGCATTTTGTCCCTCCTGGAATGGGTCATGGTGGGATGTATGGGTTGTGTATATTTAAATAATGCCTGGGTAATGTTTATAACTCAACCTAATTTCAAAGACAACTATTTTATAAAATGTACTTATAGTGGAACAAAGACAACTTAAACAACCTTAAAATACACATAGAAAAATAAAATCTATAATTTATCTTGTCACATGCAAAAATAGTAGCAGTCTCTCTACTACTTACACAGTGGGACAGGGCTCAGGAGGACTGTGTGTGTGTGTGTGTGTGTGTGTGTGTGTGTGTGTGTGTGTGTGTGTGTGTGTGTGTGTGTGTCTCTCTAGACCCTCATTAGCTAACAAGTTAGACAGGGCTCCCACCCAGGTGCGGAGAGAACTGTAAGTGACACAGGGATCCCACCCAGGTGCGGAGAGAACTGTAAGTGACACAGGGATCCCACCCTGTGTCACTTACAGCTCTCTCCACCCTCCTATCTCTGCTCTGGTTGGGAAGCTCCATCCATAGTTCTTGAAATCTGATACTCCTGTGTCTCAGCTGCACTGCATACTGTCCTGCTTGCATTCTGGCTGTATGGTTCTGCTGCTGCATAAGAGGGAAAGCTAGTGATGTCAGTGTGCTCTGGCCGGAGGCCCGGGGTACAGTATGCCCTGCATAATCCTTAATCTGGCTATGCATTGTCTTATACGTAGGAAGAAAAAGGTTCAGGTTAAAACCTCTCATGAGTACCTAACAGCATACACAGCAACAGCTACATGAGTATCTACCAACATACACGGGCACAGCAACAGCTACATGAGTATCTACCAACATACACAGGCATAGCAACAGTTACATGAGTAGGCCTATCTGCCAACATACACAGGCAAAGCAATAGTTGCATGAGTATTAGAGATGAGCGGGTTCGGTTCTCAGAGAACCGAACCCTACCGGACTTCACGTCACGAGCCCAGATCCGAGTCAGGCGGGAAAACCTGAACCAGAACGGGGCAAATTTGAGCGCCTGAAATTTTTCGGGTTTTGTGTTTTGGTTTTGGGTTCGGTTCCGCGGCCGTGTTTTGGGTTCGAACGCGTTTTGGCAAAACCTCACCGAATTTTTTTTGTCGGATTCGGGTGTGTTTTGGATTCGGGTGTTTTTTTCAAAAAACACTAAAAAACAGCTTAAATCATAGAATTTGGGGGTCATTTTGATCCCAAAGTATTATTAACCTCAAAAACCATAATTTACACTCATTTTCAGTCTATTCTGAATACCTCACACCTCACAATATTATTTTTAGTCCTAAAATTTGCACCGAGGTCGCTGTGTGAGTAAGATAAGCGACCCTAGTGGCCGACACAAACACCGGGCCCATCTAGGAGTGGCACTGCAGTGTCACGCAGGATGTCCCTTTCAAAAAACCCTCCCCAAACAGCACATGACGCAAAGAAAAAAAGAGGCGCAATGAGGTAGCTGTGTGAGTAAGATTAGCGACCCTAGTGGCCGACACAAACACCGGGCCCATCTAGGAGTGGCACTGCAGTGTCACGCAGGATGTCCCTTCCAAAAAACCCTCCCCAAACAGCACATGACGCAAAGAAAAAAAGAGGCGCAATGAGGTAGCTGACTGTGTGAGTAAGATTAGCGACCCTAGTGGCCGACACAAACACCGGGCCCATTTAGGAGTGGCACTGCAGTGTCACGCAGGATGTCCCTTCCAAAAAACCCTCCCCAATCAGCACATGATGCAAAGAAAAAGAAAAGAAAAAAGAGGTGCAAGATGGAATTGTCCTTGGGCCCTCCCACCCACCCTTATGTTGTATAAACAAAACAGGACATGCACACTTTAACCAACCCATCATTTCAGTGACAGGGTCTGCCACACGACTGTGACTGATATGACGGGTTGGTTTGGACCCCCCCCAAAAAAGAAGCAATTAATCTCTCCTTGCACAAACTGGCTCTACAGAGGCAAGATGTCCACCTCATCATCACCCTCCGATATATCACCGTGTACATCCCCCTCCTCACAGATTATCAATTCGTCCCCACTGGAATCCACCATCTCAGCTCCCTGTGTACTTTGTGGAGGCAATTGCTGCTGGTCAATGTCTCCGCGGAGGAATTGATTATAATTCATTTTAATGAACATCATCTTCTCCACATTTTCTGGATGTAACCTCGTACGCCGATTGCTGACAAGGTGAGCGGCGGCACTAAACACTCTTTCGGAGTACACACTTGTGGGAGGGCAACTTAGGTAGAATAAAGCCAGTTTGTGCAAGGGCCTCCAAATTGCCTCTTTTTCCTGCCAGTATAAGTACGGACTGTGTGACGTGCCTACTTGGATGCGGTCACTCATATAATCCTCCACCATTCTATCAATGTTGAGAGAATCATATGCAGTGACAGTAGACGACATGTCCGTAATCGTTGTCAGGTCCTTCAGTCCGGACCAGATGTCAGCATCAGCAGTCGCTCCAGACTGCCCTGCATCACCGCCAGCGGGTGGGCTCGGAATTCTGAGCCTTTTCCTCGCACCCCCAGTTGCGGGAGAATGTGAAGGAGGAGATGTTGACAGGTCGCGTTCCGCTTGACTTGACAATTTTGTCACCAGCAGGTCTTTCAACCCCAGCAGACTTGTGTCTGCCGGAAAGAGAGATCCAAGGTAGGCTTTAAATCTAGGATCGAGCACGGTGGCCAAAATGTAGTGCTCTGATTTCAACAGATTGACCACCCGTGAATCCTTGTTAAGCGAATTAAGGGCTCCATCCACAAGTCCCACATGCCTAGCGGAATCGCTCCGTGTTAGCTCCTCCTTCAATGTCTCCAGCTTCTTCTGCAAAAGCCTGATGAGGGGAATGACCTGACTCAGGCTGGCAGAGTCTGAACTGACTTCACGTGTGGCAAGTTCAAAGGGCATCAGAACCTTGCACAACGTTGAAATCATTCTCCACTGCGCTTGAGACAGGTGCATTCCACCTACTATATCGTGCTCAATTGTATAGGCTTGAATGGCCTTTTGCTGCTCCTCCAACCTCTGAAGCATATAGAGGGTTGAATTCCACCTCGTTACCACTTCTTGCTTCAGATGATGGCAGGGCAGGTTCAGTAGTTTTTGGTGGTGCTCCAGTCTTCTGTACATGGTGCCTGTACGCCGAAAGTGTCCCGCAATTCTTCTGGCCACCGACAGCATCTCTTGCACGCCCCTGTCGTTTTTTAAAAAATTCTGCACCACCAAATTCAAGGTATGTGCAAAACATGGGACGTGCTGGAATTTGCCCATATTTAATGCACACACAATATTGCTGGCGTTGTCCGATGCCACAAATCCACAGGAGAGTCCAATTGGGGTAAGCCATTCCGCGATGATCTTCCTCAGTTGCCGTAAGAGGTTTTCAGCTGTGTGCGTATTCTGGAAAGCGGTGATACAAAGCGTAGCCTGCCTAGGAAAGAGTTGGCGTTTGCGAGATGCTGCTACTGGTGCCGCCGCTGCTGTTCTTGCGGCGGGAGTCCATACATCTACCCAGTGGGCTGTCACAGTCATATAGTCCTGACCCTGCCCTGCTCCACTTGTCCACATGTCCGTGGTTAAGTGGACATTGGGTACAACTGCATTTTTTAGGACACTGGTGAGTCTTTTTCTGACGTCCGTGTACATTCTCGGTATCGCCTGCCTAGAGAAGTGGAACCTAGATGGTATTTGGTAACGGGGGCACACTGCCTCAATAAATTGTCTAGTTCCCTGTGAACTAACGGCGGATACCGGACGCACGTCTAACACCAACATAGTTGTCAAGGCCTCAGTTATCCGCTTTGCAGCAGGATGACTGCTGTGATATTTCATCTTCCTCGCAAAGGACTGTTGAACAGTCAATTGCTTACTGGAAGTAGTACAAGTGGGCTTACGACTTCCCCTCTGGGATGACCATCGACTCCCAGCAGCAACAACAGCAGCGCCAGCAGCAGTAGGCGTTACACGCAAGGATGCATCGGAGGAATCCCAGGCAGGAGAGGAATCGTCAGAATTGCCAGTGACATGGCCTGCAGGACTATTGGCATTCCTGGGGAAGGAGGAAATTGACACTGAGGGAGTTGGTGGGGTGGTTTGCGTGAGCTTGGTTACAAGAGAAAGGGATTTACTGGTCAGTGGACTGCTTCCGCTGTCACCCAAAGTTTTTGAACTTGTCACTGACTTATTATGAATGCGCTGCAGGTGACGTATAAGGGAGGATGTTCCGAGGTGGTTAACGTCCTTACCCCTACTTATTACAGCTTGACAAAGGGAACACACGGCTTGACACCTGTTGTCCGCATTTCTGGTGAAATACCTCCACACCGAAGAGCTGATTTTTTTGGTATTTTCACCTGGCATGTCAACGGCCATATTCCTCCCACGGACAACAGGTGTCTCCCCGGGTGCCTGACTTAAACAAACCACCTCACCATCAGAATCCTCCTGGTCAATTTCCTCCCCAGCGCCAGCAACACCCATATCCTCCTCATCCTGGTGTACTTCAACACTGACATCTTCAATCTGACTATCAGGAACTGGACTGCGGGTGCTCCTTCCAGCACTTGCAGGGGGCGTGCAAATGGTGGAAGGCGCATGCTCTTCACGTCCAGTGTTGGGAAGGTCAGGCATCGCAACCGACACAATTGGACTCTCCTTGTGGATTTGGGATTTCGAAGAATGCACAGTTCTTTGCTGTGCTGCTTTTGCCAGCTTGAGTCTTTTCATTTTTCTAGCGAGAGGCTGAGTGCTTCCATCCTCATGTGAAGCTGAACCACTAGCCATGAACATAGGCCAGGGCCTCAGCCGTTCCTTGCCACTCCGTGTCGTAAATGGCATATTGGCAAGTTTACGCTTCTCCTCCGACAATTTTATTTTAGGTTTTGGAGTCCTTTTTTTTCTGATATTTGGTGTTTTGGATTTGACATGCTCTGTACTATGACATTGGGCATCGGCCTTGGCAGACGACGTTGCTGGCATTTCATCGTCTCGGCCATGACTAGTGGCAGCAGCTTCAGCACGAGGTGGAAGTGGATCTTGATCTTTCCCTAATTTTGGAACCTCAACATTTTTGTTCTCCATATTTTAATAGGCACAACTAAAAGGCACCTCAGGTAAACAATGGAGATGGATACTAGTATACAATTATGGACTGCCTGCCGAGTGCAGACACAGAGGTAGCCACAGCCGTGAACTACCGTACTGTACTGTGTCTGCTGCTAATATAGACTGGTTGATAAAGAGATGTCTATGTAACTATGTATGTATAAAGAAGAAAGAAAAAAAAACCACGGTTAGGTGGTATACAATTATGGACAGACTGCCTGCCGAGTGCAGACACAGAGGTAGCCACAGCCGTGAACTACCGTACTGTACTGTGTCTGCTGCTAATAATATAGACTGGTTGATAAAGAGATGTCGTAGTAGTATGTATGTATAAAGAAGAAAGAAAAAAAAACCACGGTTAGGTGGTATACAATTATGGACGGACTGCCTGCCGAGTGCAGACACAGAGGTAGCCACAGCCGTGAACTACCGTACTGTACTGTGTCTGCTGCTAATATAGACTGGTTGATAAAGAGATGTCTATGTAACTATGTATGTATAAAGAAGAAAGAAAAAAAAACCACGGTTAGGTGGTATACAATTATGGACGGACTGCCTGCCGAGTGCAGACACAGAGGTAGCCACAGCCGTGAACTACCGTACTGTACTGTGTCTGCTGCTAATATAGACTGATTGATAAAGAGATGTCTATGTAACTATGTATGTATAAAGAAGAAAGAAAAAAAAAACACGGTTAGGTGGTATACAATTATGGACGGACTGCCTGCCGAGTGCAGACACAGAGGTAGCCACAGCCGTGAACTACCGTACTGTACTGTGTCTGCTGCTAATATAGACTGGTTGATAAAGAGATGTCTATGTAACTATGTATGTATAAAGAAGAAAGAAAAAAAACCACGGTTAGGTGGTATACAATTATGGACGGACTGCCTGCCGAGTGCAGACACAGAGGTAGCCACAGCCGTGAACTACCGTACTGTACTGTGTCTGCTGCTAATATAGACTGGTTGATAAAGAGATGTCTATGTAACTATGTATGTATAAAGAAGAAAGAAAAAAAAACCACGGTTAGGTGGTATACAATTATGGACGGACTGCCTGCCGAGTGCAGACACAGAGGTAGCCACAGCCGTGAACTACCGTACTGTACTGTGTCTGCTGCTAATATAGACTGGTTGATAAAGAGATGTCTATGTAACTATGTATGTATAAAGAAGAAAGAAAAAAAAAACCACGGTTAGGTGGTATACAATTATGGACGGACTGCCTGCCGAGTGCAGACACAGAGGTAGCCACAGCCGTGAACTACCGTACTGTACTGTGTCTGCTGCTAATATAGACTGGTTGATAAAGAGATGTCGTAGTAGTATGTATGTATAAAGAAGAAAAAAAAACCACGGTTAGGTGGTATACAATTATGGACGGACTGCCTGCCGAGTGCAGACACAGAGGTAGCCACAGCCGTGAACTACCGTACTGTGTCTGCTGCGACTGGATGATAAATGATATAAAAAATATATATATATCACTACTGCAGCCGGACAGGTATATATTATATATTATATAATGACGGACCTGCTGGACACTGTCTGTCAGCAGAATGAGTTTTATTTTTATAGAATAAAAAAAACAACAACACACAAGTGAAGTCACACGACGAGTGTTTAACTTTTTCAGGCAATCACAATATAAGTATACTACTAACTATACTGGTGGTCAGTGTGGTCAGGTCACTGGTCAGTCACACTGGCAGTGGCACTCCTGCAGCAAAAGTGTGCACTGTTTAATTTTAATATAATATTATGTACTCCTGGCTCCTGCTATAACCTATAACTGGCACTGCAGTGCTCCCCAGTCTCCCCCACAATTATAAGCTGTGTGAGCTGAGCAGTCAGACAGATATATAATATATATATAGATGATGCAGCACACTGGGCTGAGCCTGAGCAGTGCACACAGATATGGTATGTGACTGAGTCACTGTGTGTATCGCTTTTTTCAGGCAGAGAACGGATATATTAAATAAACTGCACTGTCTGGTGGTCACTCACTATATAATATTATGTACTCCTGGCTCCTGCTATAACCTATAACTGGCACTGCAGTGCTCCCCAGTCTCCCCCACAATTATAAGCTGTGTGAGCTGAGCAGTCAGACAGATATATAATATATATAGATGATGCAGCACACTGGGCTGAGCCTGAGCAGTGCACACAGATATGGTATGTGACTGAGTCACTGTGTGTATCGCTTTTTTCAGGCAGAGAACGGATATATTAAATAAACTGCACTGTCTGGTGGTCACTCACTAGTAAACTCTCTGCACTCTCTACACTTCTACAGTACTCCTCCTAGTCCTAAGCTCCAGTAAATCTCTCTCTCTTATAATCTAAATGGAGAGGACGCCAGCCACGTCCTCTCACTATCAATCTCAATGCACGTGTGAAAATGGCGGCGACGCGCGGCTCCTTATATAGAATCCGAGTCTCGCGAGAATCCGACAGCGTCATGATGACGTTCGGGCGCGCTCGGGTTAACCGAGCAAGGCGGGAGGATCCGAGTCTGCTCGGACCCGTGAAAAAAACCATGAAGTTCGGGCGGGTTCGGATTCAGAGAAACCGAACCCGCTCATCTCTAGGCAAAACGTCATCATCCCGCTGTCAGATTCTCGTGGGGTTTGGATTCCATATAAGGAGCCGCGCGTTTCCTCCATTTTCACTCCGGCATTGGAGAGCGTAGAGAGAGGGCGTGTCTCCGTCCTCAGTATCCTCAGTGTCCATGTCTTGTGCTGCATCTGTCCAGTCACAGTGGTTGTGTCCTCTGCTGCCATATCTCCAGTGCTGTCCAGTGGTGCTGTGGTGCTGCATCAGTCCAGTCACAGTGGTGGAGTCCTCTGCTGCCATATCTCCAGTGCTGTCCAGTGGTGCTGTGGTGCTGCATCAGTCCAGTCACAGTGGTGGAGTCCTCTGCTGCCATATCTCCAGTGCTGTCCAGTGGTGCTGTGGTGCTGCATCAGTCCAGTCACAGTGGTGGAGTCCTCTGCTGCCATATGTCCAGTGCTGCTGTATAAGTCTAGTCCATTGCAGTGGTGCTGTTTTGTCCTGCATCAGTCCAGTGGTGGTGTCCCTGTGCTGCTGTATATGTCCAGTGGTACTGCCGTATATGTCCAGTGATACTGCCGTGTATGTCCACTGATACTGCCATATATGTCCACTGATACTGCCATATATGTCCAGCGGTACTGCATAAATCCAGTGATCCTGCCGTATAAATCCAGTGATCCTGCCGTATAATTACAGTGGTATTGGCGTATAAATCCAGTCCAGTGATACTGCCATATATGTCCAGTGATACTGCCGTGTATGTCCACTGATACTGCAGTATATGTCCAGTGATCCTGCCGTATAATCCCAGTGATCCTGCCGTATAAATCCAGTGATCCTGCCATATAAATCCAGTGATCCTGCGTATAAATCCAGTGATCCTGCCGTATAAATCCATTGATCCTGCCTTATAATCCCAGTGATCCTGCTGTATAAATCCAGTGATCCTGCAGTATAAATCCAGTGATCCTGCCCTATAATTCCAGTGATCCTGCCGTATAATTACAGTGATCCTGCTGTATAATTACAGTGATCCTGCCGTATAATTCCATATAAATCCATATAATTCCGTATAAGTCCAGTCCAGTGGTGCTGCCATATATGTTCAGTGGTACCGTCCTGTGCTGTATATTATTAATTTCCAATAAAGAGGTTATTAATATTTAATCCAAATAATTTTCACAGGGTTTGCCCTGTGTGGTGTAAAGGTACGCTCTCCTGTAACACATATTGGTTGTCATTCCGAGTTGTTCGCTCGCTAGCAGTTTTCAGCAGCCATGCAAACGCTATGCCGCCGCCCACTGGGAGTGTATTTTAGCTTAGCAGAAGTGTGAACGAATGTATCGCAGAGCGGCTACAAAGTTGTTTTGTGCAGTTTCAGAGAAGCTCAAAACCTACCCAGCGCTTGCGATCACTTCAGACTGTTTAGTTCCTGTTTTGACGTCAAAAACCCGCACAGCGTTTGCCCAGCCACACCTGTGTTTTTCCCAACACTCCCTGAAAATGGTCAGTTGACACCCAGAAACGCCCACTTCATGTCAATCACACTGCGGCCACCAGTGCGACTGAAATGTTTCGCTAGACCCTGTGCAAAACTACATCATTCGTTGTGCCCGTACGATGCTTGTGCGCATTGTGCCGCATACGCATGCGCAGAACTGCTGTTTTTTAGCCTGATCGTTGCGCTGCGAACGAATGCAGCTAGCGATCAACTCGGAATGACCACCATTGTTATATAACTCCAGAAAAATAATGGAGAACAAAAATTTGGAGGATAATATAGGGAAAGATCAAGAAGAACCACTTCCTCCTAGTGCTGAAGCTGCTGCCACTAGTCATGACATAGACGATGAAATGCCATCAACGTCGTCTGCCAAGGCAGATGCCCAATGTGATAGTAGAGGGCATGTAAAATCCAAAAAGCCAAAGTTCAGTAAAAAGACCCAAAAAAAGAAATTTAACTGGTTTGAGGAGAAACGTAAACTTGCCAATATGCCATTTACAACACAGAGTGGCAAGGAACGGCTGAGGCCCTGGCCTATGGTTATGACTAGTGGTTCAGCTTCACATGACGATAGAAGCCCTCATCCTCCCGCTAGAAAAATGAAAAGAGTTAAGTTGGAAAAAGTACAGCAAAGAACTGTGCGTTCTAAGATGGTATCTCAAATCCCCAAGGAGAGTCCAAGTGTGTCGGCGATAGCGATGCCTGACCTTCCCAACACTGGACGGGAAGAGGTGGCTCCTTCCACCATTTGCATGCCCCCTGCAAGTGCTGGAAGGAGCACCCACAGTCCAGTTCCTGATATTCAAATTGAAGATGTCACTGTTGAAGTACACCAGGATGTGGGTGTTGCTGGCGCTGAGGAGGAAGTTGAGAATGAGGATTCTGATGGTGATGTGGGAGACACCTGTTTTTCATGGGATGAAGAAGCCCATTGTGATGCCTGGGCAAAATACCAAAAAAGCCACCTCCTCGGTGTGGAATTATTTCTCCACAAATCCGGACAACGGGTGTCAAGCCGTGTGTTGCTTCTGTCAATCTGTAATAAGTAGGGGTAAGGATGTTAACCACCTAGGAACATCCTCCCTTATACGTCACCTGCAGCGCATTCATCAGAAGTCAGTGTCAAGTTGTGAAACTTTCGGTAAGAGCGTAAGCAGTCCACTGACACCTAAATCCCTTCTTCTTCTTGTACCCAAGCTCCTGCAAGCCACACCACAAACTCCCTCAATGTCAACTTCCTCCTCAGTCAGGAACGTCAGTAGTCCTGCGGCCATATAACTGGCAAGACTGAGGAGTCCTCTCCTAACCGGGATCCCTCCGGAGGATCCGTGAGGGGTACGCCTGCTGTTGCTGCCGCTGCTGTTGTTGCTGCTGGGAGTCGATCGTCATCCCAGAGGGGAAGTCAGAAGACCACTTGTACTACTTCCAGTAAGCAATTGACTGTCCAACAGTCCTTTGTGAGGAAGATGAAATATGACAGCAGTCATCCTTTTGCAAAGCGGATAACTGAGGCCTTGACAGCTATGTTGGTGTTAGACGTGCGTCCGGTATCCGCCATTAGTTCAGTAGGACTTAGAGAATTGTTTGAGGTACTGTGTCCCCCGGTATCAAATCCCATCTAGGTTCCACTTCACTAGGCAGGCGATGCCGAGAATGTACAGAGACGTCAGAAAAAGTGTCCTCTGTGTCCTACAAAATGCAGTTGTTCCCACTGTCCACTTAACCACGGACATGTGGACAAGTGGAACAGGGCAGACTAAGGACTATATGACTGTGACAGCCCACTGGGTAGATTTATTGCCTACCGCAGCAACAACAGCAGTGGCACCAGTAGCAGCATCTCACAAATGCCAACTCGTTCCTAGGCAGGCTACGCTATGTTTCTCTACGCTTTCCGTAAGTGGCACACCGCTGACCACCTCCAGCACGTCCCATGTTTTGCACATACAATTAATTTGGTGGTGCAGAATTTTTTTAAATATAACAGGGGCGTGCAGGAGATGCTGTCGGTGGCCCGAAAAATTGCGGTCGACTTTCGACATTCAGCCACCGCGTGCCAAAGACTGGAGCGCCAGCAAACACTCCTGAACCTGTTCTGCCATCACCTGAAGCAAGAGGTGGTAATGAGGTAGAATTCAACACTCTATATGCTTCAGAGGATGGAGGAGCAGCAAAGGGCCATTCAAACCTATACATCCACCTACGATATAGGCAAAGGAGGGGTAATGCACCTGACTCAAGCACAGTGGAGAATGATTTCCGTCTTGTGCAAGGTTCTGCAACCTTTCGAACTTGCCACACGTGAAGTTAGTTCAGACACTGCCAGCTTGAGTCAGGTCATTCCCCTCATCAGGCCTTTGCAGAAGCAGCTGGAGAAATTGAAGGAGGAGCTAAGACTGAGTGATTCTGCAAAGTATGTGGGACTTGTGGATGGAGCCCTTCATTCGCTTTGCCAGGATTCAAGGGTGGTCAATCTGTTAAAATCAGAGCACTACATTTTGGCCACCGTGCTCGATCCTAGGTTTAAAGCCTACGTTGTATCTCTCTTTCTGGCAGACAAGTCTGCAGAGGTTCAAAGACCTGCTGGTGAGAAAATTGTCAACTCAAGCAGAACGTGACCCGTCATCAGCTCCTCCTTCATTTTCTCCCGCAACTGGGGCTGCGAGGAAAAGGATAAGATTTCCTAGCCCACCCGCTGGTGGTGATGCAGGGCAGTCAGGAGCGAGTGCTGACATCTGGTCCGGACTGAAGGACCTGCCAACGATTACTGAGATGTCTACTGTCACTGCATATGATTCTGTCACCATTGAAAGAATTATTATATGAGTGACAGCATCCAAGTAGGCACGTCAGACAGTCCGTACGTATACTGGCAGGAAAAAGAGGCAATTTGGATGCCCTTGCACCAACTGGCTTTATTTTACTTAAGTTGCCCCTCCCCCTCCAGTGTGTACTCCGAAAGAGTGTTTAGTGCAGCCGGTACAGTACAGCGATCGGCGTAGGAGTTTACTTCCACAAAATGTGGAGAAGATGAAGTTCATCAAAATGAATTATACATTCCTCCGGGAAGACCTTTACCAGCAATTGTCTCCAGAAAGTACACAGGGACCTGTGATGGTGGATTCCAGTGGGGACAAATTAATACTCTGTGAGGAGGAGGATGTACACAGTGAAAGGGGTGAGGAATCGGAGGATGAGGATGAGGCTGACATCTTGCCTCTGTAGAGCCAGTTTGTGCAAGGAGAGATTGGTTGCTTCTTTTTTGTTGGGGGCCCAAACAAACCAGTCATTTCAGCCACAGTCGTGTGGCAGACCCTGTCGCTGAAATGATTGGTTTGTTAAAGTGTGCATGTCCTGTTTATACAACATAAGGGTGGGTGGGAGGGCCCAAGTACAATTCCATCTTGCACCTCTTTTTCTTCTTATCATCATGTGCTGTTTGGGGACTAGTTTTTTTAAGTGTCATCCTGTCTGCAACTGCAGTGCCACTCCTAGATCAGCCAGGTGTTTGTGCTGCACACTTGTGTCGCTTAGCTTAGTCATACAGCTACCTCATTGCACCTCTTTTTCTTCTTTGCATGATGTGCAGTTTGGGGCCTAGTTTTTGAATAGTGCCATCCTGTCTGCCACTGCAGTGCTACTCCTAAATGGGCCAGGTGTTTGTGCCGCACACTTGTGGCGCTTAGCCATCCAGCTACCTCATTGCACCTCTATTTCTTCTTTGCATCATGTGCTGTTTGGGGCCTTTTTTTATTTTATCTGCCATCCTGTCTGCCACTGCAGTGCCACTCCTAGATGGGCCAGGTGTTTGTGCCGCACACTTGTGTCGCTTAGCTTAGTCATACAACCACCTTGGTGTAACCTTTTGGCTTAAAAACAATATTGTGAGGTGTGAGGTGTTCAGAATAGACTGAAAATTAGTGAAAATTAATGTTATTGAGGTTAATAATACCGTAGGATCAAAATTACACCCAAATTCTGTGATTTTAGCTGTTTTTATGGTTTTTTCAAAAATCGTCCAGATCCAAAACCAAAACACGAGTGGGGAATTAGAACCAACACCAAAACTCAAAACACGAAAAGTGCCCGCCGTACATCTCTAATGAGTATCTACCAGCATACACAGGCACAGCAAAACTCACTCTACCAATATACACAGGCATAGCAACAGTTACATGAGTATCTACCAACATACACAGGCATAGCAACAGTTACATGAGTATCTACCAACATACACAGGCACAGCAACAGTTACATGAGTATCTACCAACATACACAGTAATAGCAACAGTCACATGAGTATCTACCAATATACACAGGCACAGCAAAACTCACATGAGTATCTACCAACATACACAGGCATAGCAACAGTTACATGAGTATCTACCAACATACACAGTAATAGCAACAGTCACATGAGTATCTACCAATATACACAGGCACAGCAAAACTCACATGAGTATCTACCAACATACACAGGCACAGCAAAACTCACTCTACCAACATACACAGGCACAGCAACAGTTACATGAGTATCTACCAACATACACAGGCATAGCAACAGTTACATGAGTAGCTACCAACATACACAGGCATAGCAACAGTTACATGAGTATCTACCAACATACACAGGCATAGCAACAGTTACATGAGTAGCTACCAACATACACAAGCATAGCAACAGTTACATGAGTATCTACCAACATACACAGGCACAGCAACAGTTACATGAGTATCTACCAACATACACAGGCATAGCAACAGTCACATGAGTGTACCAACATACACAGGCATAGCAACAGTTACATGAATATCTACCAACATACACAGGCATAGCAACAGTTACATGAGTATCTACCAACATACACAGGCATAGCAACAGTTACTTGAGTATCTCCCAACATACACAGGCATAGCAATAGTTACATGAGTATCTACTAACATACACAGGCATAGCGACAGTTACATGAGTTTCTACCAATATACACAGGCATAGCGACAGTTACACAAGTATCTACCAACATACACAGTCACAGCAACAGCTACCTGAATGTCTACCTACCAACATACACAGGCACAGCAACAGCTACATGAGTCTCTACCAACATACACAGGCACAGCAATAGCTACATAAGTATCTACCAACATACACAGGCATAGCAACAGTTACCTGAGTCACTACCAACATACACAGGCACAGCAACAGCTACCTGAATGTCTACCTACCAACATACACAGGCACAGCAACAGCTACCTGAATGTCTACCTACCAACATACACAGGCACAGCAACAGCTACATGAGTCTCTACCAACATACACAGGCACAGCAATAGCTACATAAGTATCTACCAACATACACAGGCATAGCAACAGTTACCTGAGTCACTACCAACATACACAGGCACAGCAACAGCTACCTGAGTACAGTATCTACCAACATACACAGTCACAGCAAAGGTTACATGGTTACCTAAAGACATACACAGGCATAGCAACAGTCACATGAGTGTACCAACATACACAGGCATAGCAACAGTTACATGAATATCTACCAACATACACAGGCATAGCAACAGTTACATGAGTATCTACCAACATACACAGGCATAGCAACAGTTACTTGAGTATCTCCCAACATACACAGGCATAGCAATAGTTACATGAGTATCTACTAACATACACAGGCACAGCAACAGCTACATGAGTCTCTACCAACATACACAGGCACAGCAACAGTTACCTGAGTCACTACCAACATACACAGGCACAGCAACAGCTACCTGAATGTCTACCTACCAACATACACAGGCACAGCAATAGCTACATAAGTATCTACCAACATACACAGGCACAGCAACAGTTACCTGAGTCACTACCAACATACACAGGCACAGCAACAGCTACCTGAATGTCTACCTACCAACATACACAGGCACAGCAACAGCTACATGAGTCTCTACCAACATACACAGGCACAGCAATAGCTACATAAGTATCTACCAACATACACAGGCACAGCAACAGTTACCTGAGTCACTACCAACATACACAGGCACAGCAACAGCTACCTGAATGTCTACCTACCAACATACACAGGCACAGCAACAGCTACATGAGTCTCTACCAACATACACAGGCACAGCAATAGCTACATAAGTATCTACCAACATACACAGGCACAGCAACAGTTACCTGAGTCACTACCAACATACACAGGCACAGCAACAGCTACCTGAGTACAGTATCTACCAACATACACAGTCACAGCAAAGGTTACATGGTTACCTAAAGACATACACAGGCATAGCAACAGTCACATGAATACTTGATGATATACATAGGTACAGCAACAGTTACATGGTTACTTAACCTAATGATATACACAGGTACAGCAACAGTTACATGATTATCTAACAAATATACACAGGTACAGCAACAGTTACATGATTATCTAACAAATATACACAGGTACAGCAACAGTTACATGATTATCTAACAATATACACAGGTACAGCAACAGGTACATGATTACCTAATTATATACACAGGTACAGCAACAACTACATGATTACATAACAATATACACAGGTACAGCAACAACTACATGATTACATAACAATATACACAGGTACAGCAACAGTTACATGATTATCTAACAAATATACACAGGTACAGCAACAGGTATATGATTACATAACTATATACACAGGTACAGCAACAGTTACATGATTACCTAATTATATACACAGGTACAGCAACAGTTACATGATTACATAACAATATACACAGGTACAGCAACAGGTACATGATTACATAACAATATACACAGGTACAGCAACAGGTACATGATTACATAACAATATACACAGGTACAGCAACAGGTACATGATTACATAACAATATACACAGGTACAGCAACAGGTACATGATTACATAACAATATACACAGGTACAGCAACAGGTACATGATTACATAACAATATACACAGGTACAGCAACAGGTACATGATTACATAACAATATACACAGGTACAGCAACAGGTACATGATTACATAACAATATACACAGGTACAGCAACAGTTACATGATTACATAACAATATACACAGGTACAGCAACAGTTACATGATTACATAACAATATACACAGGTACAGCAACAGGTACATGATTACATAACAATATACACAGGTACAGCAACAGGTACATGATTACATAACAATATACACAGGTACAGCAACAGTTATATGATTACATAACAATATACACAGGTACAGCAACAGGTACATGATTACATAACAATATACACAGGTACAGCAACAGGTATATGATTACATAACAATATACACAGGTACAGCAACAGTTATATGATTACATAACAATATACACAGGTACAGCAACAGTTATATGATTACATAACAATATACACAGGTACAGCAACAGGTACATGATTACATAACAATATACACAGGTACAGCAACAGTTACATGATTACATAACAATATACACAGGTACAGCAACAGTTATATGATTACATAACTATATACACAGGTACAGCAACAGGTACATGATTACATAACAATATACACAGGTACAGCAACAGTTACATGATTACATAACAATATACACAGGTACAGCAACAGTTACATGATTACATAACAATATACACAGGTACAGCAACAGGTACATGATTACATAACAATATACACAGGTACAGCAACAGGTACATGATTACATAACAATATACACAGGTACAGCAACAACTACATGATTACATAACAATATACACAGGTACAGCAACAGGTACATGATTACCTAATTATATACACAGGTACAGCAACAGGTACATGATTACATAACAATATACACAGGTACAGCAACAGGTACATGATTACATAACAATATACACAGGTACAGCAACAGGTACATGATTACATAACAATATACACAGGTACAGCAACAGTTACATGATTACATAACAATATACACAGGTACAGCAACAGGTACATGATTACCTAATGATATACACAGGTACAGCAACAGTTACATGATTATCTAACAAATATACACAGGTACAGCAACAGTTACATGATTACCTAATTATATACACAGGTACAGCAACAGTTACATGATTACCTAATTATATACACAGGTACAGCAACAGTTACATGATTACATAACAATATACACAGGTACAGCAACAGGTACATGATTACATAACAATATACACAGGTACAGCAACAGGTACATGATTACATAACAATATACACAGGTACAGCAACAGGTACATGATTACATAACAATATACACAGGTACAGCAACAGGTACATGATTACATAACAATATACACAGGTACAGCAACAGGTACATGATTACATAACAATATACACAGGTACAGCAACAGGTACATGATTACATAACAATATACACAGGTACAGCAACAGGTACATGATTACATAACAATATACACAGGTACAGCAACAGTTACATGATTACATAACAATATACACAGGTACAGCAACAGGTACATGATTACATAACAATATACACAGGTACAGCAACAGTTACATGATTACATAACAATATACACAGGTACAGCAACAGTTACATGATTACATAACAATATACACAGGTACAGCAACAGGTACATGATTACATAACAATATACACAGGTACAGCAACAGGTACATGATTACATAACAATATACACAGGTACAGCAACAGTTATATGATTACATAACAATATACACAGGTACAGCAACAGGTACATGATTACATAACAATATACACAGGTACAGCAACAGGTATATGATTACATAACAATATACACAGGTACAGCAACAGTTATATGATTACATAACAATATACACAGGTACAGCAACAGGTACATGATTACATAACAATATACACAGGTACAGCAACAGGTATATGATTACATAACAATATACACAGGTACAGCAACAGGTATATGATTACATAACAATATACACAGGTACAGCAACAGTTATATGATTACATAACAATATACACAGGTACAGCAACAGGTACATGATTACATAACAATATACACAGGTACAGCAACAGGTACATGATTACATAACAATATACACAGGTACAGCAACAGGTACATGATTACATAACAATATACACAGGTACAGCAACAGTTACATGATTACATAACAATATACACAGGTACAGCAACAGTTACATGATTACATAACAATATACACAGGTACAGCAACAGTTACATGATTACATAACAATATACACAGGTACAGCAACAGTTATATGATTACATAACAATATACACAGGTACAGCAACAGGTACATGATTACATAACAATATACACAGGTACAGCAACAGGTATATGATTACATAACAATATACACAGGTACAGCAACAGGTACATGATTACATAACAATATACACAGGTACAGCAACAGGTACATGATTACATAACAATATACACAGGTACAGCAACAGTTACATGATTACATAACAATATACACAGGTACAGCAACAGGTACATGATTACATAACAATATACACAGGTACAGCAACAGTTACATGATTACATAACAATATACACAGGTACAGCAACAGGTACATGATTACCTAATTATATACACAGGTACAGCAACAGTTACATGATTACATAACAATATACACAGGTACAGCAACAGTTACATGATTACATAACAATATACACAGGTACAGCAACAGGTACATGATTACATAACAATATACACAGGTACAGCAACAGTTACATGATTACATAACAATATACACAGGTACAGCAACAGTTACATGATTACATAACAATATACACAGGTACAGCAACAGGTATATGATTACATAACAATATACACAGGTACAGCAACAGGTATATGATTACATAACAATATACACAGGTACAGCAACAGGTACATGATTACATAACAATATACACAGGTACAGCAACAGTTATATGATTACATAACAATATACACAGGTACAGCAACAGGTATATGATTACATAACAATATACACAGGTACAGCAACAGGTACATGATTACATAACTATATACACAGGTACAGCAACAGGTATATGATTACATAACAATATACACAGGTACAGCAACAGTTACATGATTACCTAATTATATACACAGGTACAGCAACAGTTACATGATTACATAACAATATACACAGGTACAGCAACAGTTACATGATTACATAACAATATACACAGGTACAGCAACAGTTACATGATTACATAACAATATACACAGGTACAGCAACAGTTACATGATTACATAACAATATACACAGGTACAGCAACAGTTATATGATTACATAACAATATACACAGGTACAGCAACAGGTACATGATTACATAACAATATACACAGGTACAGCAACAGTTACATGATTACATAACAATATACACAGGTACAGCAACAACTACATGATTACATAACAATATACACAGGTACAGCAACAGTTACATGATTACATAACAATATACACAGGTACAGCAACAGGTACATGATTACATAACAATATACACAGGTACAGCAACAGTTACATGATTACATAACAATATACACAGGTACAGCAACAGGTACATGATTACATAACAATATACACAGGTACAGCAACAGGTACATGATTACATAACAATATACACAGGTACAGCAACAGGTACATGATTACATAACAATATACACAGGTACAGCAACAGTTATATGATTACATAACAATATACACAGGTACAGCAACAGGTACATGATTACATAACAATATACACAGGTACAGCAACAGTTACATGATTACATAACAATATACACAGGTACAGCAACAACTACATGATTACATAACAATATACACAGGTACAGCAACAGTTACATGATTACATAACAATATACACAGGTACAGCAACAGGTATATGATTACATAACAATATACACAGGTACAGCAACAGGTATATGATTACATAACAATATACACAGGTACAGCAACAGGTACATGATTACATAACAATATACACAGGTACAGCAACAGTTATATGATTACATAACAATATACACAGGTACAGCAACAACTACATGATTACATAACAATATACACAGGTACAGCAACAGTTACATGATTACATAACAATATACACAGGTACAGCAACAACTACATGATTACATAACAATATACACAGGTACAGCAACAGGTACATGATTACATAACAATATACACAGGTACAGCAACAGTTATATGATTACATAACAATATACACAGGTACAGCAACAGGTATATGATTACATAACAATATACACAGGTACAGCAACAGGTACATGATTACATAACTATATACACAGGTACAGCAACAGGTATATGATTACATAACAATATACACAGGTACAGCAACAGTTACATGATTACCTAATTATATACACAGGTACAGCAACAGTTACATGATTACATAACAATATACACAGGTACAGCAACAGTTACATGATTACATAACAATATACACAGGTACAGCAACAGTTACATGATTACATAACAATATACACAGGTACAGCAACAGTTATATGATTACATAACAATATACACAGGTACAGCAACAGGTACATGATTACATAACAATATACACAGGTACAGCAACAGTTACATGATTACATAACAATATACACAGGTACAGCAACAGGTATATGATTACATAACAATATACACAGGTACAGCAACAGGTACATGATTACATAACAATATACACAGGTACAGCAACAGGTACATGATTACATAACAATATACACAGGTACAGCAACAGGTACATGATTACATAACAATATACACAGGTACAGCAACAGTTACATGATTACATAACAATATACACAGGTACAGCAACAGGTACATGGTTACATAACAATATACACAGGTACAGCAACAGTTACATGATTACATAACAATATACACAGGTACAGCAACAGTTACATGATTACATAACAATATACACAGGTACAGCAACAGGTACATGATTACATAACAATATACACAGGTACAGCAACAGTTACATGATTACTTAACAATATACACAGGTACAGCAACAGTTACATGATTACATAACAATATACACAGGTACAGCAACAGTTACATGATTACATAACAATATACACAGGTACAGCAACAGGTACATGATTACATAACAATATACACAGGTACAGCAACAGTTACATGATTACATAACAATATACACAGGTACAGCAACAGGTACATGATTACCTAATTATATACACAGGTACAGCAACAGGTACATGATTACATAACAATATACACAGGTACAGCAACAGGTACATGATTACATAACAATATACACAGGTACAGCAACAGGTACATGATTACATAACAATATACACAGGTACAGCAACAGGTACATGATTACATAACAATATACACAGGTACAGCAACAGTTACATGATTACATAACAATATACACAGGTACAGCAACAGTTACATGATTACATAACAATATACACAGGTACAGCAACAGGTACATGATTACATAACAATATACACAGGTACAGCAACAGTTACATGATTACATAACAATATACACAGGTACAGCAACAGTTACATGATTACATAACAATATACACAGGTACAGCAACAGTTACATGATTACCTAACAATATACACAGGTACAGCAACAGTTACATGATTACATAACAATATACACAGGTACAGCAACAGGTACATGGTTACATAACAATATACACAGGTACAGCAACAGTTACATGATTACATAACAATATACACAGGTACAGCAACAGTTATATGATTACCTAATTATATACACAGGTACAGCAACAGTTACATGATTACATAACAATATACACAGGTACAGCAACAGGTACATGATTACATAACAATATACACAGGTACAGCAACAGTTACATGATTACTTAACAATATACACAGGTACAGCAACAGGTACATGATTACATAACAATATACACAGGTACAGCAACAGTTACATGATTACCTAATTATATACACAGGTACAGCAACAGTTACATGATTACATAACAATATACACAGGTACAGCAACAGGTACATGATTACATAACAATATACACAGGTACAGCAACAGTTACATGATTACATAACAATATACACAGGTACAGCAACAGGTACATGATTACCTAATTATATACACAGGTACAGCAACAGGTACATGATTACATAACAATATACACAGGTACAGCAACAGGTACATGATTACATAACAATATACACAGGTACAGCAACAGGTACATGATTACATAACAATATACACAGGTACAGCAACAGGTACATGATTACATAACAATATACACAGGTACAGCAACAACTACATGATTACATAACAATATACACAGGTACAGCAACAGGTACATGATTACATAACAATATACACAGGTACAGCAACAGGTACATGATTACATAACAATATACACGGGTAACAATAATATACATAGGGAAAAACTTGAAAATATATCATTATCAACTCACAGTAACAAACACGAATATATAAGAATTTCAAAGTGAGATAAATATACAGAACACAGCTTTGTTTGTCATTTTTTTAACCTGTACTGAAAGGCACAGCATACAATGTAATATACACGCAATGATGAACATACAGTACACATATTATTCTTTTACCCACTATTATATAATTAGGAGAGACAAAGCCCCCATACACATTTGGATCACCTTAAGGTCTTGTTAAATTGCTAAATAAACAAAACAAAAAGCTGTGTCGACCATAAGTGTGTCAACCATGTTTGTCGACCTTTTGTACCTGTCTACCTTTCACATGTCGATCTATAGTCCATGTTCACCTTTTCACCATGTCAACCTACTGCGTGTCGACCATTAGCGGTCAACCTAATGGCTGTCGGTCTTTACATGGTCGACCTAGAGCCCGGATACCACCCCAACTACAGCACCATGCAGTACTAATGGACTGATATCCTCTCTATTCATAGACTGAAACTGTTGTGGAAATGTTACAAATGCAGAGAGGAACGGTGACACAAAAGCGAAATTGGGCTCTTGCTTTGTTGCAACCTGTGTGAAATCCTGTAATCCACTGCAGAATGTAACTCACGTGAACTTTTGCAGCATTTTATTTTATTGATTTCTAGCGCCAGAGGGGTCAGACGTTTTTAGGTTGGGGGGGGGGGGGGGGGGCAAGATATAATTTTGGCACTCTTAAATTGCTGAAAGACCACCACAGGGGCAGCTGTAGTGACATGCCACTGCACCTATCTCACCAGTCGGAGCAACAGTGGCAGTCTGGAGAATACCGAGTTTGCTGGGCATTGTAGTTCGGCTAGAGCAAAAAGCACCATCAGGCTCTAAACTCAGTGTGAAGGCAGTAGGGTGCATAGGCACCTAAGTCGTGATTGGGTATATAGCGATGGTTCTATATAGGGCCAGCATCGGGGGAAGGGGGGGGGGGGACTGGCGGGACTGGAGTCCTGGCCAAGAATGGGGCCCACCCCTGGCTCCTACCACCAGGGCCCCCATTTCACAGCCATACTTGCCACAGGAATCGCTGAGCTGGTCGGTGAAGTGTGTTCCAGTTCATATAGAGGATACTGAGAGCTGTGGAGTATGTGTGAGTAGGGCCGGAACTAGACCTTGTGGCGCCCAGGGCAAAAAAATATGGGTGTGGCTTCACGGAGAAGGGGCGTGGTCAGTTATGCCCCCTGTAGCTGTGCCCTCAGTAGTTGTGCCCCCAGTACTGTGCCCCCTGTAGCTGTGCCCACAGTAGTATTGCCCCCGCCCCCAGTACTGTACCTCTTGTAGCTGTTCCCTCAGTAGTATTGCCCCCAGTACTGTGCCCCCTGTAGAGTTGTGCTCCCAGTAGTATTGCCCCCAGTACTGTGCCCCCTGTAGAGTTGTGCTCCCAGTAGTATTGCCCCAGTAGTGTGCCCCCTGTAGAGTTGTACCCCCTGTAGTATTGCCCCCAGTACTGTGCCCCCTGAAGAGTTGTGCCCCCAGTAGTATTGCCCCCAGTACTGTGCCCCCTGTAGAGTTGTGCCACATAGTTGCGCCGCTTACAAAAAATAAATAAATTAATTAATACTTACAATCGCCGCTCCTGCTTCCCGACCGCTGCTGCCCGCCGTCCCCGGCTGCCGGCGCCGCCCTTTGGATCTATGGGAGAGACGTCATGACGTCTCTCCCATAGCACCGCATAGACAGTAGAGGTAAGTTATGACCTCTAGCGTCTATGTGCTGCTCCCACAATGCAGTGCGGGTGCGCGATGACTTAATCGCGCTCCGCACAGCACCGTTCAGCTCCACACAGCATCAGCACCAGTAGCGGATCCTGCCACAGTGGCCGCGCCCTCCGGAAGACGGGCCCTCCGGAAGACGGGCCCTCCGGAAGACGGTGCCCCGGGCAAAAATCCTGGTTGCCCGTAGCAAGATCCGCTACTGCATGTGAGCATAGGCGTTTCTATAATGGGTGCAGTGTGTGCGGTGCACATGGACCCCTGGGTCCAGGGGGGCACACGCTGCACCCCTATATTATTCTTACCCCTCCTGAGTCCCGCGCCATTTCTGAGTGATTTGCGCATGTGCACTGGAGGTGTCTCTGGGACACGGGTGCCATGTTCCCGGAGACCTATGCATGTGCAGTAGACTCTGGCAGTAGACTCTGGAGTTAGGGTTAGGCTGCGGAAAGGGGGGGTTAGGTTTAGGCACTAAGGGGAGAGGTTAGGGTTAGGCACTAAGGGGGTAGGTTAGGGTTAGGCTGCGGTAAGGGAGGGTTAGGGGTTGGACTTTGAATACTTACCTCTCCCCTGTCGGGATCATGACCATCAGGATGCAGGTGTCGCAGAGCTGGCCCTAAGCAATATGATGCCCATGGCAAGATTTTGGCTGGTGCCCCCTAGCACCACTGCTAGTTCCACCTCTGACCCTGCACCCTTTTGCCATCACTATCACCCCTGTCGAAGTCGGAAAATATTACAGTACACACATCACATACAAACACCACATAGATGGCCTCTGTGCGCGTACTTAGTTGGCCGTGCGTGCACATATTCGCAAATTGCGTATGATCGCTCACGCGGTCGTGCATGTTAGCGCGTGGTATGGGTAATTACGGAAGCATTTGTACTCGCTTGGAAAAGCCACAAAGACATATCATATATTTAATCCATATATTGCATAAATCACCCACTGTCTGCTCACCTTTCTAATAGCATGAAGATGGTTCGCACATAAATTATCCTCCCAGGGACTCAAATACAATGTACCAGATGGCCTTATTTACGCAAAGCTTTGAAATCCTATGAAGAAGGCAAATACCTTTGTTGACCCCTATTGTTCTAGAGTTGTCCAGTATCTGTCGAAAACAATAAATACTGGATTGTCATTGTCTTATCTGAAGACAGGACAAACAGAAAGACAATATCCAGGAACCTAGGTTGACTGAAGAGAAACTCAATTAGCAATAGCTAACAAATTACAAACCAGACATTTAGAAATCTGAGGTAATAACATTCATAGTCTAAACTCTTAGATATATATATATATATATATATATATATATATATTATGTATTTCCTAACAAATTGTAATAGCAGGAGTGTGTGTGTGTGTGTGTGTGTGTGTATGTGTGTGTATATATATATATATATATATATATATATATGGATATATGTATATCTTGATGATGGAAATAGATAATCATATCATGTGTGGGATCATTGTTAGGCGCCGCGGTCCGGGACTTCCTCCCGGCCCAGCGCCTAGCAACTAGGGACGCCGAGCGCGCTGAGCCGCCGGGTCCCTAGCAACGCTAGGACGCCGGCTCCCTAGCAACGCTAGGACGCCGGGCGCGCCGAGCCGCCGGGACCCTAGCAATGGGGACGCCACGGATGGACCGCGTTCCCCGCTGCTGGGTTGATTATTTAACTGTGCACACATGTTTTCTGGTCGTGCAGCAAGGCAGCTGCACGACATTCATTGTAATCAGGCTCTGGACTCTGATTGGAGGATTCCCTGCTAAATACCTTCTCAGTGCCTCACACAGACGCCGGTGATAGTTTCCTGCATGCTGCTCATGTTGGTGAACGCCCTTCAAACGCGGCTGCCATGGGCCCAAGCAACCATAGTCTCGCAAGAGTGTACTGACAGCACGGGCGAGACAACGGAGATAGGGCGCCAGGGGCTATTCCCATTCCTTTCCCCTTTCCCAGCATTACGTTCTGGTATTCAGGTCCTTTCATATAAGATCACCCCAGACCTGAGTATTAGAATCATAACATTATCACCGGCCCAAAAACTTAAAAAAAAAAAAAAAAGGGGTTTTAAATTTTTTCCCATTCAGTTTTGGTAAGAGTTAACCGGCTTCATGAATCCGGCAGGGTTAGGACCAAATCCCGGTCAGCTTTTAGTTAACCAAATTCAAGAACTTACTCAGATGGTTCAGGACCTTTCTCTTCAGGTGAGATCGCAGGAAGATCTTTTGCGAGCCTCCCCGAGGGTGGTCCCAGAACCAAAGATGCATTTACCCGACCGTTTTTCGGGTAACCGAAAAGATTTTTTTAATTTTAAAGAAGCTTGTAAGCTATATTTTCGTTTAAGGCCTAGTTCCTCTGGTACTGAATCTCAGCGGGTTGGGATTATTATGTCGTTACTCCAGGGGGATCCACAGACCTGGGCGTTTGGGTTAAAAGCTGAAGATCCTGCTTTGTTATCTGTAGACGCCTTTTTTAAATCATTAGATCTGTTGTATGATGACCCAGATAGAGAGGCGTCAGCTGAGAGTCACCTGCGTGCTCTCAAACAAGGTAAAAATCCAGCAGAAGTGTATTGTACCGAATTTCGCCGCTGGTCGAACGACTGTGGCTCTGACCAAGTGAATTGTGAGGGGGTTCACTTAGGTCTGCAGCTTATCTCCTCAAATGACTCTCTCTTAGTCCCTGTTAAGATTTCCTTTGGCAGCCTCAGTTCATTGGTGTCGGCCTTTGTCGACAGTGGAGCTGCAGGAAATTTTATGGATTTAACTTGGGCTAAGGCCTTAGGCATTCCACAGATACCGTTGGATAAACGTATCACCATGCACGGGTTAGATGGGGGTCCGCTTTCCAATGGGATAATTACTCACCGCACACCTCCAGTATTACTTACAGTAGGAGCCTTACATTCTGAAGATATAGAATTCTACCTTACACATTGTCCGTCAGTTCCTGTAGTTTTGGGTCACCCTTGGCTTGCCTTTCATAATCCCACCATTGATTGGCGGTCCGGGGAGATTTCCCAATGGGGTCCTTTTTGTGTTAAGGAATGTATTTCTTATCCAGTCCGGGTTGCAGCAATCGTCCCAGAGCTTATTCCTGTGGAATATCAAGATTTTGCCGATGTGTTCTCCAAAGGCAATGTGGACATTCTGCCTCCCCATCGGTCCTACGATTGTGCAATTGAGTTAGTACCTTGTGCCACTTTGCCTAAGGGGAGATTATATGCCCTGTCCGGGCCAGAAACCACGGTCATGAATAATTACATTCAGGAAAGCCTTAAAAAAGGTTTTATTAGGCCTTCAAAATCTCCGTTGAGTGCAGGATTTTTCTTTGTTGAGAAAAAAGATGGGTCACTTAGACCATGTATTGATTTTAGGGCTCTGAATAAGATCTCTGTGAAAAACACCTATCCTTTGCCATTAATTTCAGTGCTTTTTGATCAGTTACGCTCCGCCGTGATCTTTTCGAAAATTGATCTTAGGGGAGCTTACAACCTCATCCGAATAAAATCTGGGGATGAGTGGAAGACGGCTTTCAGCGCTCAGTCGGGTCACTATGAATACCTGGTGATGCCGTTCGGCCTGCCAAATGCTCCAGCGGTTTTTCAAGACCTCATTAACGATGTTCTCCGTGACTTCCTTGGGAAGTTCGTGGTCGTTTATCTTGACGACATTTTTATATACTCTGAGTCTATGGAACAACATGTTACCCAGGTGCGTCTGGTTCTTCAAAAATTACGAGAGAATCATTTATATGCCAAGCTTGAGAAGTGTGATTTTCACATCACAGAGGTGTCTTTCTTGGGGTACATTATTTCTCCCCAGGGATTTTTCATGGAACCGAAAAAACTCCAGGCCATCCTTAATTGGGCGCAACCCACTAATTTAAAAGCAATTCAGCGCTTTTTAGGGTTTGCTAATTATTATAGGCGGTTCATTCATACTTTTTCTGACCTGGTCGCTCCCATAGTATCTTTGACTAAAAAAGGAGCAGATCCCTCCAATTGGTCGCTTGAAGCTGAGTTAGCCTTCCGGGCCTTGAAGCAGGCCTTTGTCTCAGCTCCTGTCCTCAGACATCCTAATCCGGAACTTCCCTTTATTGTGGAGGTTGATGCCTCAGAGGTTGGAGTGGGGGCTATCCTTTCTCAGGAAGATCCGGAGTCTCAGGAGTTACATCCTTGTGCCTTCATGTCCAGGAAATTCTCCTCCGCTGAATCCAACTATGACGTTGGTAATCGGGAATTACTGGCAGTAAAATGGGCTTTCGGGGAATGGAGGCATTGGCTGGAGGGAGCTAGGCATACTATTACTGTTTTTACGGACCATAAGAACCTGCAATATATTGAATCAGCTAAACGGCTTAATGCTCGGCAGGCACGTTGGGCATTGTTTTTTACTCGTTTCAGGTTTATAATCACCTTCAGGCCTGGTTCCAAGAATACGAAAGCTGATGCCCTGTCACGTTGCTTTCTTCCGGTTCACAATAGCAATCTTGTTACTACCCCCATAGTTCCATCTTCAGTCATCCGGGCAGGCCTCACACAGGATTTATTTACTCAGTTAAACCAGCTTCAACACCAAGCTCCTAGACTTACTCCTGCTGGTCGTCTTTTTGTCCCTGAATTTTTGAGAGGCACTGTTTTAACTGAGTTTCATGACAACAAAGTCTCGAGGCATCCGGGTATCACTAACACCTTGGAGTTAGTCTCTCGCTCAGTGTGGTGGCCTAGTCTTTCTAAAGATGTTAAGGAATTCGTCCATTCCTGTCAGGTTTGTGCACAGCATAAGGTTCCTCGTTCGTTGCCTATCGGGCAACTTATGCCTTTAGCCGTTCCTCTCAGGCCATGGTCTCATATTTCCTGGATTTCGTGGTGGACCTTCCCCTTTCAGCCGGATTGCGAGTCATTTGGGTGGTAGTGGACCGTTTTAGTAAAATGGCTCATTTCATTGCTCTTCCCCGTTTACCCTCTGCTCAAGGGTTGGCAGTTTTGTTCCTCCGCCATGTGTTCAGGCTCCATGGTTTGCCCACTGATGTTGTCTCTGATCGGGGTCCACAATTCATCGCACGATTCTGGAAACGTTTTTGTGCCTCTTTGAAGATGAAACTGTCTTTAACATCGGGTTACCATCCACAGTCTAACGGGCAAACCGAACGAGTCAACCAGTCATTAAAACAGTACTTACGCTTGTATTCGGCCAAACTCCAGAATGATTGGTCCGAGTTTCTTCCTTTGGCCGAATTTGCTTATAATAACTCTTGTCATTCCTCCACCAAGGAGTCCCCATTCTTTTCAGTCTTTGGTTTTCATCCTAGAGCCAACTCTTTTTTCCATCATTCTCCAGTTTCCTCGTTGACCTTAACCTCCCATCTCAGAGCAATTTGGAGAAAAGTGCACCTTGCCCTCAGAAAAGCGGCCTTCCGAGAAAAGAAATTTTCTGATAGGCTCCGACGTCCTTGCACTTTTAAGGTGGGAGATAAGGTATGGTTGTCAACTCGCAAACATCAAGCTTCGACAACCCTCGGCTACACTGGGACCCAAATTTATTGGACCGTTTCTTAACATTAAGAAGGTCAACCCAGTTGCTTTTCGGCTACGCTTGCCAAGATCTCTCAGAATTGGGAATACTTTCCATTGTTCCCTTTTGAAACAATATGTTTCTTCCAGCAGATTTCCTCGGAGTACCTCCCAGGGTAGATCTCCAGTGGATGTGCAGGGACAACAGGAGTTCTTGGTAGAGAAGGTGTTAGATTCAAAAGTTTCCCGGGGCCGGCT